>NC_141542.1:80965000-81327500 GCF_021556685.1 Rattus norvegicus | reverse complement strand
TTCTGACATCTAGTATAAGGAACTCTACTCGTGCCTAGTCTGTTAACCCAAGCAGTAAGCGGCATCTAGATTTAAACTGGGTTCTAGATGAGTCTAGAGTCCTCAGCTCTCCTTCTCTTTCTTACCTCCAAGCAGAAGAAACCACAGGAGAACAGAAGGGACTCCGCAGAACAAAGGAAATCAATAATTGTGGCCCAGCTGGTTTTTTTTTTTTTTTTTTTTTTTGGTTCTTTTTTTTTGGAGCTGGGGACCGAACCCAGGGCCTTGCGCTCGCTCGGCAAGCACTCTACCGCTGAGCTAAATCCCCAACCCCAAGCCCAGCTGGTTTTGACCAGCCATGGCTAGGCCCACAGCCAGGCTTGCAATCAATGGGCACATAACCTCTGGGGTCGGGAAAATCTAAATCGAAGATATGCAGCCACTCTGCCAGTTACATAGCTCATCTGAACTGCAATTTCTTCATCAACAAAATGGGATAATAATATCCAGTTTTCCGGGATTCTTTGAGGAGAAGAAATTACATATGTCCAATGTTAACATGACAAGCACGGAGAGCAGTCGATTCTCACCATTGCTGTCCCTGCAGTTGTTACCGGTCCTGAATTTGACCACAGCTCCATTGAGTTATGTGTTCCCCTTAACTTATGTAGATTCTCATACAAATAGCCTAGAAGCATGTATTCTTTGCTTTGACACGTCCATGCATACAGAGATGTGTATAAAAGAGTCTTGCAGAAGGCCCGTGGGGTTTACATTGGTAGCTTCACTGAGACGGAAGCAAAGCTAATTTTGTCAGTGGTTCTTAGCCCTAGATAAAAAAGAGAGTCGCCTGGAGAATTAAAAAGCAACAATCAACAAAAACAAGCAAACAAAGTAACCCTGAAAACAGTACCCAAGGCCCTCAATCAGAAATCCCGTTCTACCAGGCCCAAGGTTGAGGGGGTTCTTAAAGGTCCCTGGGTGATTGTAACATGCAGCTTCGAGCTGTCGATCAATGTGAGAAAGATTAGTACTCCCCAACCTTGGGGAGAGGGGGTGAAGAGAGCTTTTACCTTTTTATAACCTTCACTGTGGTATGGGAGGGGAGAGGATGGAGAGGTAGAGTTTGATTGTGTGTGCGTGTGCGTGTGTGTGTGTGTGCATGTAAGCAGCTGATATGGCAGAGACAGGCCCGGACAGAGATGCTGTGGACAGGTGAGGAGCTTGTCTGGAAAAACCTGTGAGAGTCAGGCTGGCTGTGTGTGGCTGGCTCGCTGGTGCCAGCACCTGTGTGCACAGGTGATTGAGGTTGCCAGCTGTATGCCCTTTGGTCAGGACAAGTGACGAGCCCTGCTTTGGCATTCGATTTAGTTCTAAGTGCCAAAGATAACTGGTGACAGTTGGATTGTGTTCCAGGAATAGAGTACAAACACCTCCAGAAAACTGGGGAAACAGGCGGTGGAATGAATCTTAGAAAAAGCTAGGAGCAGTCACCAAAGTCTGTGTAGATTCTTCAGGTAGTAAACATAGTTCCCATCCCCTTTCCCTATAGATTCAATGCACTTCTGATGCCAACTCTGTTAGACAAGTATTTCAAACTCTCTCCTGCAGGCATAAGGAAGGGCCTGGAGTTGACAATGAGTCGCCGGAGTCCACGCGGTAAGGGCAAAGCCAACATTTGGACTCATACTGTATTGACAAAGTGGGGTCAAGCTCACGTGGTAAGTTCACCTCACCTGGCATTCATTCATTTAGTCTGCCAGGCTGTGGAACAGACTATTCAAAGTGTGTGTATTTGACATACCATTCCCACCCTAGTTAGCAATATTTTAAATAGTATACAGAGAACCTGGCATGGTAACATGGGTTTGCAACCTCTGCAGTCAAGAGATGGAGACAGGAAGTTTCCCCAGTGTTCAAGGTTAGATTTCATAGTAAACCCTGCTTTCAGAAATAAATAAATAAATACATAAGTAAATAAATAGCCTAAAAAATAAATAAAACGTATACAAAGGCTACTTATTCACCCATTCCTATAGCGTTGGGAATAATGCATTGTAAAAAACAAACAAACAAACAAACAAACAAAATACTATGATTTCAGATTCATAAGTACTTCCCCATGATAAAATATAAAATAATACTTTTTGAAAATGCATAGAATGCCAGACATTTAAAAAATGAGATAAATATCATTACCCTCCAAATTTTCAATAGTGAATAAAGATTTCTTGAACAGTAGACTAAGTTGAATTTTATGAATTTGACTGCAGAACTATTTTTAATATAGCAGTTATCAGAAGTGTGATATTTATTTAAGTGGCTTTATAGAGGAACATATGAACAAATAAATAGATGACAGTTGGTAGAGTTCCAAGTGCTTAAAAATGTCTTTGGAGCTGAGCGTGGTGGTACATGCTGTTAATTCCAGCACTACAAGAGTCAGGTGGATCTCTGATTTTGAAGCTAGCCTGGTCTACAAAGCAAAGTTCCAGGCTAGCCAGAGCTAAACAGTGAAACTCTGTCTCAAAAACAAAACAAAACAATAAAAACAAAATTAAAAAAAATTATCTTCGGACTGATAAGATGGGTCTTGCCGTGCAAACCCACTAACCTGAGTTTAATCCTGGGAACCTGGGTGGAAAGAGAGCTCTGACTGGCACACATTACCATGGTATACTTACATCAGGACACACACCTGCAGTACTAATAACAAATAAAATTAAATTATTTGTCTGGGCTGGTCGAGCATCTATCTCAGAGACCGAGAATATGCCTAGGATATACAAGACCCCAGTGCATGTACACAATTGGATCTTTTAAAAAGAGATGTTCTAATCCTTTGTAGAATAAATTGAAACTCAGAAGAAAAATCTGCATTTTAGAAGCAATTTTAACAATTAAGTTTAAATTAAACTATGCATTTATTGTGTGTAGCGGTTCGAGTGTGTGGGTTTAGACTCAGGTGTGCATGCACATTTGGAGGCCAGAAGCTTTGAGGCAGCGTCTCTTACTGAAACTGAAGCTCACTGCTACCACTAGACTAGCAGGCCAACAAGCCTAAAGAGTTGTCAGCTCTGGGATTATTGGCTTCACCACTTGCAGCTTTTGGTGGGTGTTGGAGTTCTAAACTCTGGCCCTTATGCTTGAGGGTAGGGACTTTGTGATCGAGCCATCTCTCTAGGTCCAAAAGAACTCTTTAAATTAAGTACAAATTGTATATGTTTATGACTGTAACATGGTGCCTAGATATAGCTATATCTCCTGGGATAGTTAGTTCAAATAATTTTAACATATATAACATGTTTTTCCTTTTCCTTTAAAAAACAAATCAACAAAGTTTCATCTAGCCCAGGTTGGCCTCCAACTTGATAGCAGGCAAGGATGGATAACTGAACTTCTGGTCTTCCGGACTCCACCTCTTGAATACTGGGATTATAAGCATGAGGACCATGCCGAGTTTTAGGTGGTATTTCGGATTGAACCTGGGAATTTGTGTTTGATAGGTAGCTAAATTTCTAGCCCACATACTTATCTTTGTGTGTGTTTGTGCTAAGAACGCTTAAAACCTATTCTTAGCAACTTATAATTATATCATATTGTTACTAACTGTACTAACCATTATGTATAAAAATATTGGTTGCTACCCTTTTGGTGGACTAGCTACCTCCAATAAATCCAATGAGTTGTTTTGGTGACAGTTTCTGTATCTGAGTATCCCAAGCATTAAATGAGGTAAAATATATTATTTAGCAACCTGCCTGAGATATGTTAAATATCAGCGTACTTAAACTATTCTGGTTTTAGATTTATTTATCTTTATGTGTATGAGTACTCTGCCTGCATGTATGTATGTGCACCTCATACATGCATGGTGCCCAAGGAGGTGGGAAGAGAGCACCAGCCCTCCTGGAACTGTAGTTCCAAATGGTTGTGAGCCACAGTGTGGGTGCTGGGAACTAAACCCAGGTCCTCTGCAAGAGCACACAATGCTCTTAACTGCTGAACCCCAGCCCCAGTCAGCATATCTTAAAATAATCCTTAAAGTAATATATGTGGGAAAAGAAAAACTAAAGTAATACAAAAAAACTACACATGTTTATCTTGTCACTTTTTTTGTTTTTGTTTTGAGACATGTAGCCCAGGTTGTCCTCAGACTCAGCATCCCCCTACAGAGTGTTGGACTTAGAGGTATGAGCCACCACACCCAGCCAATGTTTGTTTCCATTACTACTGTCATTACTTGGGATCTCCAAGCAAAAGTCAGATTTTTGTTGTTTAGAAGGTTGACAGAGCAGTAGACAGTAACGTCCTAGGCAGAACCAAGTGAAACAACCCAAGTATTCTGGCTGAATTCCAGTGCAAGTGGTTTACATTCTCCAACCTCCAAATAATTTTTATTATTAGCCAACACTTGTCTATCGCAGCAACATACAAGTAAAGGGTAGTAGGCCTCCCCTGGCATGTTGGCAGGCTGGACAAACTTTCCATTGCGGGTTCCTTCCTTATCTGACTGGTATGCTCTAATCTATTCTCCTTCCACTAATTCTTAGCCCGGGCTGTTTCTAGACCCTGAGGGCCAAGCGGTTACTAAGAACAAAAGAGATTAAATATGAACACCTTATAGAATTCTAGGGAATGAAGCAATGTATGTTTTAAACATTTATTAATAGCTGTGATGTCTGAGATTAAATACAGAATTTCATTAGCTCCCACAAAACCTTGTTGATACACTGAAAATGGCTTTTCAGCCTGTACAACCGGCACAGAAGACAATAACACCCAACAGATCTCAGCCAGTGAGGGCAGTTCAGAGTCCTTCAAGTACCCCTTAGGCTCTCCCCTACTTCGAATCCCTCCCACTCCCCTCCCCCAGCAGAGGGAGTGAAGGAGCAGTATACAATTTAAAGCCTCTTCATAAGCGTGTGAATGAATTTCAAGCATGCTAAACACCTCAGTCTCCCAACCTAATTAGTACTCACAGAAGAGAGGCATTTGTGAGACATTTAAAACTTGGAGTATACTAACCTATCAGGAGAGCGCCACTG
Source organism: Rattus norvegicus (assembly GCF_021556685.1). NCBI lineage: Eukaryota > Metazoa > Chordata > Mammalia > Rodentia > Muridae > Rattus > Rattus norvegicus. Next base: position 81,322,473 of record NC_141542.1, on the reverse strand, counting down.
TGTGTCCCTCCGTTGACAGCGGGTAGCAGGTCTTTCCACGGTTCCTACTGCCCCAGTGCGACCCCCTTACCGGGTCCCAGCCTCGCCAAAGTGCACAGCAGCCAACCCTGGGGAACCCAGCACCGTGAGCTGTACACTGTCCCAGTCCAAGAGTTTTTCTCTGTGGGTGTCTTCAGATCTGCCAGGGATTATAAATTGCTACTGCTAAGGACTACCGTCTCTAGAGTCATCCAAAACTGGAAAGAAATTCATCCTCTAGTTACAACGGCAAGATTTTGTTGTATATACGAAAGGCAAAGCCTGGGAAATATCGATATTTCCTAGGGAGGGTAAAGATTGTGAATTCTGCTGCCCAACTTCTGGTTTCGGATTCTAGGTTTGTCATCAGAGAGCCTACTGTGTGCTAGGAGCTCCCACAGGGAAGGGCACAAGTTTGTCAACGTTTCTGCTGTCTTGTTAGCTCAACTGTTTAGGTCAAGTTCTGAGGCGTTCTGGCCTCAGAATTCTAGGGTATCCAGATTGCCTATCAAGGTGTAAACGATTAACTAACACGAGGTTGCTCATTAAGTACTAGCGCGTCTGTCACCTAGCACAAGGCAGCTCAGAAGGGGGAGGACAGGTGGCACAACTGAATTGACCTCTCATCCCTTTAAACAAGCACCGGACCTCGATAAGGACACTTAACTGGAGAGAGATGGCCTAGTGGAGGCCCTGGAAGCAGGCGTTCAGAGAGCAGAACCTTCAGGAAAGTGAGTACCATTCTGGTGAACCACCACAGAGAACTCCAGGACTTGGGGCCAGGTTTCCCGCCCGGGTTCTCTGGGAGGCCTGATTAGCATTGACCCCGCCCTCGTAACTTGCCGGTCCACTATTGGCGGACGCTCTTCCGCTGCCCGCTCCGGGCGGGGCCGCGGGGCGCTCGCAGAGAGGCCAGGACAGCAGGGCGGTGGGCGGGGACCCGGAGAGGGAGCCGTGGGACGGCCCAGCTCCGGGCAGGGCGGGAGGGGGCGGGCCCGGGGCGGGGCCTCCCGGCGGGCATTAGAGGCAGGTGACCCGGGCGGGGCGGGAGAGGGCAGTCAGCCTGTAGCCGAGACTCGTCCGCTGCCGTCGCGCACCGTACGGAGCTCCCTGGAGGTGGGCGAAAGAGTGCGAGAGCGCGGGGGAGGAGCCGAGTGGGGCGCGTCCCGAGAGCGCCGCCACCGCCCCCCGGAGTCTGCTGGAGCGCGGAGCCCCCTGCAGGGGAGGCGGCGAGCGGCTGGCGGGACGCGGCGGCGGGCGCGGACCATGCAGTCCCCGCCCGGCCAGCGCTGGCTGCTCGCTGTGCTGTGAGGTGGCGGGGTCCCCTCCGGCTGCCGCATCCCTCCGCCTTCCAGTTCAAGTGCTGCCCGGCGCCCTTGCCCTTCGTCCCGGCCCCGGGACGCCGGTGGAAGGCACGGCCTGCCCCTGCCTTGCTCTGCCCGAATCATGCAGGGGGCCCCGAAGGAAGAGAAGCCGACTGACCGGCCCGCGCCGCCCGTGGTCGAGGGGCGCCCGGCTCTCTGAAAGGTCCTCCACCTGCTGCCATGTGTCGCCGCCACAGGTACCTAGCTTGTCGTTAAACTTTCCCAGCTCTGGGCCGATTCGGAGTCGCGGGACGGAGGAGCCCGGCTGGCTGCAGACATCTGCCGCCTAGCAGGATCCTCAGAGGTAAGAGCCCGCGTCTTCCCTGTTCACCCGGTTCCTCTGCCCCTTTCTCCCGGACTGAGCTCTCTGGCCCCAGGCATAGCCTGCAGGGCCGGGCCAGAAAAGAGAGGCGGGTGCGGGCAGTGGGGTGGAGGGGGTGGGGGCGTCTGAAGTTTGGCTGCAGGAGGAGGGGAGGAAAGGAGTTAATCTAGAGATTGGAGCCGGTTTACTGAGACCAAGCGGTTGGCTCTCCTCTGAGAGGAGTGGTTGCGATTTTTCTTCTCCCCTACCTTCTCTTTTAAGAGTTCTGTCCTTGGAGTCGGAGCCCTAATAGTCCCTCCAGCTCTATCTGGCGTGGAGCTGAGCGCTGCCGGCGGAGGCAGCGCCTTCCAGAAACAGTTGATCTTTGGACGGATTTCTTTAAGGAAAAGAAACCAACAGGTTGCCAGCCCGGGCGTCACAGTCAAGACTCCAGAGAGGGAAGCCCCGGCCGCAGATTCGTCGGTCAACGCAGACCCTCTCGGGCAGCGGGTGGCAAAGGGAAGAAGGGGGCGATGGCTAGACCCGACCCGTCCGCGCCGCCCTCTCTTCTGCTGCTGTTGCTGGCACAGCTGGTGGGCCGGGCAGCGGCCGCCTCCAAGGCCCCAGTGTGCCAGGAAATCACGGTGCCCATGTGCCGCGGCATCGGCTACAACCTGACGCACATGCCCAACCAGTTCAACCATGACACTCAGGACGAAGCAGGCCTGGAGGTGCACCAATTCTGGCCGCTGGTGGAGATCCACTGTTCCCCGGACCTGCGCTTCTTCCTGTGCTCCATGTACACGCCCATCTGCTTGCCTGACTACCACAAGCCGCTACCACCGTGCCGCTCCGTGTGCGAGCGCGCCAAGGCCGGCTGCTCGCCACTCATGCGCCAGTACGGCTTCGCCTGGCCCGAGCGCATGAGCTGCGACCGCCTCCCAGTGCTGGGCGGCGACGCTGAGGTTCTGTGCATGGATTATAACCGAAGTGAAGCCACCACCGCGTCCCCTAAGTCCTTCCCGGCCAAACCCACACTCCCAGGACCACCAGGGGCGCCATCTTCCGGGGGCGAATGTCCCTCGGGAGGCCCGTCTGTGTGCACGTGCCGCGAGCCCTTCGTGCCCATCCTGAAGGAGTCACACCCACTCTACAACAAGGTGCGCACCGGCCAAGTGCCCAACTGCGCAGTGCCCTGCTACCAGCCGTCCTTCAGCCCGGATGAGCGCACGTTCGCCACCTTCTGGATTGGCCTGTGGTCTGTGCTGTGCTTCATCTCCACGTCCACCACTGTAGCGACCTTCCTCATTGACATGGAACGATTCCGCTACCCTGAGCGCCCCATCATCTTCCTGTCTGCGTGCTACCTGTGTGTGTCACTGGGATTCTTGGTGCGCCTGGTTGTAGGCCATGCCAGCGTCGCCTGCAGCCGAGAGCACAGCCACATTCACTATGAGACTACCGGCCCTGCGCTGTGCACAGTCGTCTTCCTCTTAGTCTACTTCTTTGGCATGGCCAGCTCCATCTGGTGGGTCATCCTGTCGCTCACCTGGTTCTTGGCGGCTGGCATGAAGTGGGGCAATGAAGCCATCGCAGGCTATGCACAGTACTTCCACCTTGCTGCCTGGCTCATCCCCAGCGTCAAGTCCATTACGGCGCTGGCACTGAGCTCCGTGGACGGAGACCCAGTGGCTGGCATCTGTTATGTGGGCAACCAAAACCTGAACTCGCTACGAGGCTTTGTCTTGGGCCCACTGGTGCTGTACCTGTTGGTGGGCACGCTCTTCCTTCTGGCAGGCTTCGTGTCACTCTTCCGCATCCGGAGCGTCATCAAGCAGGGTGGCACTAAGACGGACAAGCTAGAGAAGCTCATGATCCGCATTGGCATCTTCACTCTGCTCTACACGGTGCCAGCCAGCATCGTGGTGGCCTGCTACCTGTATGAACAGCACTATCGGGAGAGCTGGGAGGCAGCCCTCACCTGCGCGTGTCCGGGGTCGGACGCTGGCCAGCCACGCGCCAAACCCGAGTACTGGGTGCTCATGCTCAAGTACTTCATGTGCCTGGTGGTGGGCATCACGTCGGGAGTCTGGATCTGGTCCGGAAAGACCCTGGAGTCTTGGCGGCGCTTCACCAGCCGCTGCTGCTGCAGCTCTCGACGGGGCCATAAAAGCGGTGGCGCTATGGTCGCAGGAGACTATGCGGAGGCCAGCGCCGCACTCACTGGCAGGACCGGGCCGCCGGGCCCCGCGGCCGCATACCACAAGCAAGTGTCCCTGTCGCACGTATAGGAAGGCCTGGAGGCCGAGGCCCAGGGACAGTGCTGGACGTTGAAGGGGGCGGTTGTGTAGCTTGGTAGCTTTGTGAAGGTCACTTCCGTTTACCTTCTTGGTGCTGATGCCCCCTCCCTGAGCGGCTTGGAGAGGAAAAGGGGGCGGTTTCAAAAGATTACCTGTCCCCAGTATTCTACCAGGGGGCGTGGCTTGCAGTGCTGTGGGGTTAAGTGTATTCTAGTTTGCATTTCTTACTGCTTTCTTTAGAAGTACCTTGTTTTTAATTTATATGTATATTTTAAGTTTTAAATTTGTTGCATTTTGGCAACAAAATTTACCTTTGCTTTGGGGGCTTCATAATCCTCAAACTGGCGTTGTAATGAGGTTACTGTTGGTTCAGGTTTTTTTGGACTGTGTGGTCTAAACTAGGAAAATATATTTCCTACACGTCTCTTTTTTGTTTTTGTTTTTTTGCTTTTGTTTTATTAATGTGAACAGTGAAGGGCTGCTGTGACTGGGAAGGTGTAGGGAGAGCCTTCTTTTTTAGGTGGTTTCTTCTTAGAGTGCTTAAAATGTCCAGGACACTCAGAGGCCAGAGGCCATCTGCTCCTTCTGTGTCTAGCCTCCTCAAGTCCTCTCCGGGAGTAGAATATGATGTGGTTAGGACCATCCCCCAGATGACACGGTTAGGGAGCCAGGAATTTCGTGTGCCTCCTTACCCTTGCTCAGCAAGCCGTGGGCAGCTCGCTGCGGTCATTCTCATCCCTCTTAGAGCCAGCTGGCCCGCTTGTCTTGAATAAGTTAGAGGTGGCCTTATAGACCGGACATAAACATTTGCCATAGAGCCCAAGGGCTGGGATTGGTTGACTGAACTGGTGGGAAGGTAAGCTTTCTGACAGAAGGAGGGGGTGGTTCTTAATAAGCAGTGCCCCCCCACCCCCAGAATTAAAAAAACGTGTGCTACAAATTTCAGTAAATGTAGACCCACTCCCTTTTTCTGGAAGTAGTTTGGAATCCCTGCTAAAGGGGGGCTCTCTTTTAGATTAAAGGACAAAAAACGGATATGCTTCCAGTAATTAAAGTAAATTCCCATTGCCTTGTATCTGCTGCTCTCAGCCCACCTCCTTTATCATGTTAAACAGTCTTTCTTGCTTTTCTTATTCCTCCTGGTGGAGAGCAGCGATTAGAAACCACACCCACCCACCAATGAAGAGACTGGGGGAGGGAGGCTAGTTACCTGGGAACAAACATTGGCTCAGGGAAAACAGGTCTCCCTGAACTCGAAAGTTTAAAGCCAGATATTCCCCCAAGCAGCTACCAATCCTTAGTAGTCTGAAAACAAACAAGACCCCAAACTTAAGCTTTGTAGGGCAGTGTAAAGCTGCGGGAGGAGAGACGATTTCTCCTCCTCCTTTTGACAGAGCCTGTGTAGTGATGGACAGCCCCCTCACACAGTTTCTGTGCCATTAGAAGAGTCTGTTTGCTTTCCTAATCTGTTTAACTATTCATTCACTAAGAGCATGGGGCCATTACTGGGAAAGAAATGGCAGGGCGTCAGCCAGCAAGTACCAAGGCAGAGTGGGGACTGAATTTAAGGAACTAAAATGGCCAAACAACTGAAACTTCCCAAAGCTTCCCTAGAAAAACAGCTGGAGTCTAGGCATCCCGATTTTCATTTGCAGCGGTTGGGGGGGGGGGGTAGGGAGAGTTAAGGCCAAGCCAGCTCTGCGTTCCTTGTACTGAGTGGAGAAAAGAGTTCCCATTGGGAATTTAAGCACCCAGGGTATGTAAAATACCCTGCCCTTGCTCACTTGAGTCAGAATTAAAATTTCAGTGGCTTCCAAAAGACCTTCTCCACCTAGGTGCAGAACTCTGAGGGTCTTTTTCTACTTATTCTGAAGCCCCTTCCGGGAAGCTCAACACACTCCCTGCTCAGCACCACTTCTGTTTTCCAAATGAGGTCCTTTTCTTATCACCTTGACCTCTTGCCTTGTTTAGCACAGTCTTCCCAGAATCTGCTGCACCCCGCACCCCCACCCCACCCCAGTCAGCTGTGCACAGTTTGGGTTGTTCCCTCCTCACAAAGAAAATTGAGTTGTTGAATTGTGGCAAAATCAAGAAAAGACGTAGAGAGTAAAAGTTGTGGGGTGAAGTGGATGAAAGCGATTTCATTCATTTTTTAGAATGGTTATTTTTTTTCCCCCACCTAAGCAATGTGCCAGAGCTCTAAAAAAAAAAAAAATGAGCTAATCAGTTAATTCCCTTTGGAAATACAGCAGTTGAAATGGCTATGACGCCAGAGTAGGGACTGTGTGGGGACTGCCTTTGGAAGGAGCGTCAGAAGCCTCTTGTTTTCTGTTCTCTGTGCCCCCCTTTCCTCTCCCATGCCCTTAGAGAGACAAAGCACACCTGCTTCCTCGAGGCCAACTGGAGTTTCTGGCCAGCCCTAGGGGAGGGAAGAGGGAAGCAGCCTTCAGATGGCTACCCCACCACACGTTTCCTCCACTTTGCATGTCTGTACCGATAACAAGACGGTGAAATGGGAAGCTGTGGAGTAGCCCGGCAACCTCTGTACTGCCAACTTTGTGAGAGGACAGGGGATGGGGGGGTGGAGGGGGAGGGTGGGTTTGGGCCCAGCCCGTGTGCCTTTGGCCGACCCACTCACCTCTTTAAGCGTTGGGATGGATGCCTCCCAGATTAGAGGGTGAGGGTTTAGATAATCTAAAGAAACAAGACCTCAATGACTCCAATGGCCAGATATTAGGAAGGTTTGATTATATTTTGTTTTTTAATTTAACTTTATATTATTTCCCTCACATTTTGAAGTTGTCTAAGTTGGATGAAAAATCATTTTTCTTGGTGCCTTATTGGTTTATTCTCGAAATCCCTTTGTCGTAGTTTCCTGTGATCATTGCCAGTGACCAGGGCCTGTGTGTGTGTGTGTGTGTGTGTGTGTGTGTGTGTGTGTGTGTGTGCGCGCGCGCATGTGCGCGCGCACTTGTGCGCATGTACAAGCTTAAATAATGTGCCGATGGCACTGGTTCTAAGTTGGTATTCATTAGGCTGTTCCCTCCTGGGCCAGGGCAGCACTAATCTTGACACCGGCTGCCCGGAGAAAACATCATGGATCATACACTGAACCTTAATAACAGCACCCGTGACCTGCACCGGCGCGTGCAGAACGGGAACCCCAGAGCTAGGAAGCACAGTTGTATATTTTAATGAACTGCTACCCCTGCTAAGGAAGCTGCTTTCACTTTTGTGCTCCACAGAAAGACCGAGGGGGGTAGGAGGGACAAAGCTTTGAATAAGTGCTTTCTAACACTGGCAAACAGGACCGAGCACATCACAAATCAAGGCAGGTGTGAGGTATAGCGGCTAAGAATTGCCTGCTGCCTCTCTGTGTCCTTTCTTGTCTCCAAAGTCCAATCAAGGGATCCTGGGAAAGAAGCAGCCTGGCTTGGGGAGGAAGGCTCAAAGAGAAAACCTAAAGAGACTTTAAAGAAGGGCGAAGGGCAGGGAGGGTGTGGGCAGGGAGGGTGCAACTAACCTGTTTCAGACTCTCAGAGCCGTCTGGAAGCCTGGTGACAATTGCAGCATTTATTTCATCCAGGATCTTGTCTGTCTGTGGTATATCATTTTTTAAAGAGAATATTAATTCATGTTGTTACAAACTATGTATAGTGTGTATGTTTTGTGGGTGTGTATATACTAATATATATAATATATATATGAAAGAGAGATTTAGTGACTTTTGATACGGGTTGGTGCAGGTGAATTTATTACTGAGCCACTTGAGGCACATATCGAGTCTGTAGTGGAGTCCAGGGCAGTCATGGTTTGCATTCTTCTGTAGTGCCCGTCCTATGCAGTAAGGATCATCACTGGCGTGCCACATCCAGCACTCACAACTCAGAACCAGCAATATTTTACTTGTAGACAATCAGCTTGAATCTATAGATCATGCCTGGCCAATGATTATAACTCTGAATCCATAACACTCGCAAAAGGAAACCCAGAGCATCTTGAAGAGATGATTGGTTTCGTTTGGTTTTGTGCCTGGCAGTCAGTACAACAGCAATCGTACATGGTTATGTTTAGTCTAAGATCCTTAACTTGTTGACATTATTATTATTTTGGAAATTTTTTGTATTATATTTGTGGGAAGGTAAAATAATGGTTTAAGATTTTTATCAAATATGGAGATTAGTTATTTATGAAAAACAAAGAAATGTCTATTTTTGTTTCTTTGTTCAGAATTAATGTAGATAACTTTTTTAAATGGCATTAAAGCAATGGTGAAGAAAATACGATGATGGCGTCGAGTCTTTCTCTCCTGTTTATGGAGACATGCATTGGTTTCCAAGGCTAACAGCGATGTCGACTCCAGCATGATCACCACATGTCTCAGATGTGCTTACAGTATCAGCCACTGAATTTTCATCAGTAAACTCTAATTGCAAGAAGAACTACATACAACACAGTTTCCTCTTCTGTGCCTCCTGGGTTTCTCCTGCACAGAAGACCAAGGTTGTGTCCCAGTTACGTTTTATTTGATGGCTATGTGCACGGTTCCAAATCTAGTTGAGGGACAGCAGCTCTCAGCACAGCTTATCCTTCAGATTCTGAGGTCTGACTGAAAGTCCAAATAGGTGTTGAGCTCAAATAACTAAAACAGGAGCTAAGAGAGGACCAGAATTCATTGAGCACAACACCACACTCACCCCTGGATAATTTGGATGTCAGAATGTTTACTGCCTTCTACTTGTAGGGTCCTTCCTGCTTTGGCAAAATTCTAGTGACTCCCTAAGGTAACCAGTATCTCATTTTGTGTTCTTTAGCGACAGTCTCAGGTATTGTGGGAAAATGTGAGAGAAAGATGGGTATTTAAGGTTTTAAAATGTATAGGGCAGAAGTATAATAATGATTAATTCATGTCAATATGTATGATTGTAATGGACTGCAGTGTCTGTGTTGGGGGGACAGTCTGAGAAAGAGCAACACAATTCACACGCACAGGAACTCTAGTCAGTATACCTGTCTCCACCTCTGTTCTCTCTGAGGGTCAGCTTTCACCCAGTGAAGAAAGGGTGGAAAGGGGAGTGAGAAACTGAAAGGACATGACCAGAGTTCTTTAGTTTGTAAAGATGGAAACCATGCTGAGGAGAATGGCTGTGTGTATGGACTGAAGAAGATATAGGTTGGTCAATGGTTCGAATCCCAGCTCTGCTATTTGTGGGCCCTGATCCAGAGACACTCAACCTGTTAGCATTTCAGATTTATCATCTGTGTCACATAAAATAAATGAATCAGATTTATCATTTGTGAAAAGGAGAGAAGAATAGCACTTACTTTCGGTGGTTCAGAATGTTTAAATGGTTAAATCTAGATTTTAACAGAAAGCTAGGGGCCCTCAGCAGTTCCCGGTGTGGGGTGGAGAGGAATGGAGAGGGAAGCTTTCACAGTGTGTCTGCATAAGAATCAACTGGGGCTCTGCCTGGGAAGCACATTCCAGTCTCAGCCCCAGGAATCTGAGATTTAGTCGACCCTAGGACTTCAGTGAGTTTTGATTTTTGTTATTTTTTTGTTTTTGTTTTTTTAATAAAAAGCTATTTAAACTTGGGAAAATTTCTCCCTGAATAATTAAGGGTTCTTGTTTTCCCCTTATCCATTTTCCCTAATGCTAACAATCTTTTGTTGCTTTGTTTTGTTTTGAGACAGGGTCTCTGTAGCTCTGTTGTAGAACTGTGGCCTCAGAGATCCACCAGCCTTTGCCTCCAGAGTGCTGGGATCAAAGGTGTGTTAAAAGTTGACTGTGTCACAACTAAAAAGTCAATGGGAACTCCAGACTTCATCAGGTCTTCCACTAATATTCTGGGAACCAGAGTCCATGGTACCATATTGCACTTAGAGAAAGTTCACTGCTCATGGAGGACAAGCCGCTGGGAGGTGATTTGATGGTCCTGCCTTGAGAACTAGTGGGACATTTAAAGGATGGCACTCAGTCAGGTAGTGGAGTCACCTAAGTGTTGTTGACTTGGGGCAGGTGGTTTGGTTCCTTATTTCACCTGTGCCAGGTGGCCTGCAAGCCATAGAAAGCCTGCATTTTGTCGAAGCCCCATGGAGGGCTTTTATATAGCAACCAGCATGAAGAGTGTTGTGTTGAGCATTAGTAAGAGATTACAGGGGACAAGCCAGGGATGATCTATTGCAACAGTCCCTCTGGGCCTTGAGCCCTGAGGACTGGGAGGGAGAAATGGGGGCACACTAAATGTCAGCCTTCTGAGGAGTTAGTTCTACTAGAGACTAACCGTTGGGATTGCAGGTGGTTTGTAGACTTGAAGGGTAAGGAAATGGAGCAGCAGGGTTGTTTTTAAGGGATAATATTCACCTGGATATCCTTTGAAGTCCTCACGGTATTTGGTATCTCGCTGTGGCTCTTAAGTTCTGGGACTACCATTGAATTTCCTTGATCACACTGAGACTGCCCAGTTTTTACAGCAGTTCTAAGGCTAGGTGTTTTTTTAAAACTTTTAAAGATCTGAACTTTTCCCTTTGAAAAGAATGTTAACTTTTCACCAGATTTAGAATTCCTCTTCTACACAATGTAACAGCGCCAGTGGTCATTCCTGCACACTGAAGATGTCAAACCACAGGGTGGGATTCCTAAAAGTTTATTTCAGAGCAGGAACATGTTCTCTTACTGGCAAACCCACTTAACATGGTTGAGTGAAAAAAGCCCACGAAACCGAAGTTGCTCGTATGCACTAGGGGACACAGCCCTATGTGATCCTTTGTGACATTTGCTGGCAGAGTCGGGACTCCAGGTAGGTTAAGTGGCTGGCACTTAGACCAGAAGTAATCCTATGCTGGACTTAGTGATGGGACACTAGACTCACAGTCTGCACAGAAACCAGTCCTTTACCTTGGGATATTTCTCTGCTGAGAGCTTTCTTTCTAAATGTCAAGAATGCAGCTTCTGGATGAAGGGACAGGCAGGCAAACCAATCATTTTAAAGGTGGCTGAAGCTGGGTTGCGAAAGGCTTTAGCTAGCCTGCATAGTTTATAAACACACTGCCTAACCTGATACCTTTGTTAACACTGACAGATGTCTTTGAAGCAGGGAATACTGTATTTAGGGATATAAGAAACTAAGCTGAGCTGTCATAAAGGTCTGTGTTGTTGAATTAAAACAAAACAGGAAATGTGAAAGGGTGGTCTGGGTTGAAATCTGATACAAAGAAATCTAACAGTGAACAGGGAGAGAATTACTAAGCAGCCACCACTTTTCAACCTGCAAAAATGGTAGTTATACTGGGATCAAACATGCAGTTCAGAGTTTTGTCCTTTTTGTATAATGAAATTATCATACACCAGTTAGAACTCTGAGGTCAGTGTGGTGGCACAGGTCTTTAAACTCAGCAATCTGGAGACAGAGGCAGGAGATTTTCTGAGTCCAAGGCCAGCCTACTTACAGAGTTCCAGGCCAGTTAGACCTGCATAGTGGGACACTGTCTCAAAAAATAAATACAGATCTTAAAAAGTCGAACTCTATTAGAGGTTAAAAACAAAAACCAAACAGACCACCACCACCCACCCTCTAAAACACAAAATCAAAAATGGATGAGTCTAGGCAGATGTTTCTTTTTGTAATCTTTTGAAAGTACAGAACCCCAAGACGATCTAGTTAGCACCCTACTGATTTGGTTCCCTGCCTCATTTTCAGAGACCTACCCACTTTTTTACATTCTCAGTTGATCCAATTTCCCATTTATCAAAATGACATATCCTAGCGTCAGGGTTGAGGAAGGGAAAACAATTCTCAGTGATGTTCATGATGCAAGCTTATCCAAAAGATTCACGTTCCCAGCCCCTCTTACAGGTCCTTGACATCTGACCCGTCTGCATTTCTACATGTAAGATGTAAATCTTTTAAAATTAACTTGAGTTGTACATGTGTTTGTGCCTAAGGCCGGAAGTGTGTCAGACTCCCTGGATGTGGAGTTATAGGCAGCCATTAGGTGCCTGATGTAGGTATTGGAGTTGCTCTCAGGTTCTCTGCAAGAGCAAAACATGATCTTAACCATTTCGTCATGTCTCTAGCTCTAAGGTACAAATTCTTTTGTAACTTATGACAGGTTTCCCTTCCTAAATTGTCAGTTCAATTATCCTATGTCAAGGACAAATTGATCCATCGTCAAAAGATCTAAGTTCAAACATTGGAAAAGTAAATAATGTGTAACGTGCAGGGTTTAGCAACAATCGCTGAAGCTGAGTGGCTCTTACTTCAGGAACCTAACTGAGCAGCAGAGTTGGGGGTGGGGTGGGTATTCAAGATTTCCAGATCTGCCCAGGATACAAATTAAGAGTCCTTGTCTCAAAACAAAACCAAAACCCTTAGGTTTATTCTCACCTGAAATGCAAGCCTGACACATGTTAAGCTTCATGCAACATGTTTTAAGTAATCCCAATTCAAATTCCCTTAGGTCTGCTTTACTCCCTGGAACATGTTCTAATTTGATACCATTCTAGCCACTTTTTTTAAAAAAAATATTTATTTATTTAGTATATGAGTACGCTGTCGCTGTCTTCAGACACACCAGAAAAGGGCATCGGATCCCATTACAGATGGTTGTGAGCCACCATGTGGTTGCTGGGATTTGAACTCAGGACCTCGGGAAGAGCAGTCAGTGCTCTTAACCGCTGAGCCATCTCTCCAGCCCTCTAGCCACTTTTTTCATTGGTGTTACAGCTATAATTTCATCTTCTACTGTGATTCTTCCTGATTCACGATGGACTACTCAGATAAGCTATCTACTTACTGCATGATGTCACTAAATACTGTGGCTAGACAGACTCCTTAATGCAATACATTATCTTCAGGTAGAACACATTCCCAACCTGTGGGGTGTGATCCCTTTTCAGGTAGGGTAGGGGTGGGGTGGAACCCCCTTCACAGGGGTTAAATATCAGATATCATGGAAATCGGATATTTTCATTAAAATTCATGCTTGCAAATTTAGTTATGAAGTAGCACTAAAAATAACCTAATGGTCAGGGATCAGCACAACATAAGGAACTGTATTAAAGGGTCATAGCATCAGGGAGACTGAGGACCACAATTACTACTCCTGAACTAGTGGCATGAATCAAAACAGTTTGGTTAATATGTAAAAGCTTTCACGACCACAGTAAACTCAAGCTCTAGAGAGGTAATACCCAATGGACAGAGAAGTGGTACAAACGCACTAGCCATATTTTAATTAAAATAGAATTTATTAGCTTTTCTTTTAATATAAACATGAGAAAGAAAAACCACGTTAGGTTGTAGCATTCTTTTCAAAATAAAACTGCAATCAATACTTGAATCTCTAAGCTCTGAACTCCATAAACAATGTTGTTGAGGTGGTAGATTGTAATATTCCATACATCCTTCCTTAACACTTCTGTCTGTCCTTTAAAAACATGAGCACTTACGAGCACTGAAGCATTGCAGCCTCAAGAGAGAGTATTCTTGGCCCACAAAAGTCTTGTTTACAGGTAAGATCCCCAAGGTTCGATGTGAGAAGAAATAGAATGCACAGTTGTAGGATGCAAGTCTTTTATTATTTCAGATTTAGCTGCTGCCACCATCACTTTCCCAGTCTTTGCTCCCTGCCCTTTAAAACCTGTGCTTAGGGCTGCCAAGGATGCAGTGTGAGCGAGACGCCTGCGCCCAAGGGAGCAGGCAGGATATTGTTTTAATTGCTCATTTATTTCACCTGCTGTTTGAGGTTCCGATTCCTTGTGATTTGTTACATGTGAGTTAACACAGCTTTTCATAGCCTCCCTTAACTGAGTGTAAAGACACTTAGGTGATCAAAGCAGTGAGAGTCCAGCCTGGCAAAGAACTCCGTGAAAATAGGAGTGGCTCCATGGAAAGACAGGACAGCCCCCAAGTCTCAATGCGGTTGTAAGCCCTGACGCCCGTAGAACCGTAAATGCTACAAAACTAATGAAACACTGTCTAAAAGTTTGATGTTACCTTTCTTTTCAACTTAATCCTCCAAATTTGTAATATTTTTGGTTATGTTTACAATCTTTGAGAAACAAAAAATTAATTACTTCAAATCAGTAAAATTAAAACTTTCAAGAGATGTTTTGTGAAAGTTTGTGGCTTTTATGCTTCTGTTGCAGTGTCCCCAGAGAGACCATAGGACAGTAAGTGTGAAGCAATCACTAATTTTAGGGACACTTTGTACTTTTACTATTTGATCATGATCACTGATCCGCTATGTTGTTTGGCATTATGAAAACATTTTTTAATACACTTGTTTAACAAATAAGAGAAAAGTAATCGGAAAACGAGAAGCACCATTAATAGTTCACAGGAATGCAGCGTGGACACAACAGAAGTAGTCAACAGCGGATACTTTTCTCTTATGGCTCCAAACATACCAAAAACGCTAGCGGGCAGCACTTGCAAACAACACGAATGGCGAGTGTTTCCAGCAGCTTTCTGGTAACTTAACCTGATGGCCAGTAATGACTAGCAGCTCTGACGATTCAGTGGGCAGGCAAGCCTTTAATACCTAATGATGCCACAATCCGCTCCTAGGTGGTTTCACGAGTGTTAAGAATCCCATATTTGGGGCTGAGGAGTATAGCTAAGTGGTCACATATTCACCAAGCACATGCTAGGTCTTCAGTTTGATTCCCAGCACCACAAAAATGGGGAAGGATTCTCATGTTTTAATGGTAATACTGAAATGTATCAATTCTAAAAGCATATGCAGCAGTTGGGTGGGGCAGGGGCAAGAAAAACCAGAAAAACGAAAGTTATATGGTTAGTGTCTTTAAAGTCTAAAAATTTGAGCCAGGCATGGTAATCCCAGCATTTGGGAGGTAGAGGCAGGAAGATAGGAGTTCAAGGACAGCCTCAATCATATACTGACTTTGAGGCCAGCCCAGGCTATGTAAGACCCTGTCTCAAACAAAAGTCTAAAAATTGAAACAATTTAAAAACCTCACCTATTTCACAGCCATCAGCCTACATGGTAAGCACTATCTGTGTGGTCAGCGCTTTTGCTGTGGAGTGGTTTACAGTACAAAGGACAGAGAGCTGTTGCTTTGACAAGGTCCCATTCTTTCCTATGGAGTCAGCAGTCACTGTCCAGAGTCTCTTGCATCCAAGGTCTTCCCATTCTGTGGAGTCTCACCTCTGCTGGTCTCTGATCAGGAGAGGTGCTGTTTCTCCAGTCTGTCAGAGGAGTCCCTGGTGTTCTCACTCCTCAAGTCTCTCTCTTAAGAGAGGATGGCATTAGAGCGCTGAATACCAATGAAATTATCAGCGCTTAAAGATCTTCTCATAGCAGCTCTACACAAGTCTTTGTATTTGTCTTCACACAATCTTGAAATGGCCTAGGAAAGGAAACCAAACGACACAGAGGTTTAAAAAGGAGTGCAACCTTAAGGAAAACAAAATAAAAAGCAACACAAACTACACCATGGAGCAGGCACCGACCTACTGGTGTACTAAGCCATCCTTTAGAGTCTAAACAGATGCAGCCACATGAGTTATCTGAAGATGAAGGCCGACAGTGCTGTCTTGCGGATGGTATTTCCTGCTAACTGACTAACCTTTCCAGGGTCAGGACTCAATGCTTATCAAAGGGAAACTTTATTAAGTTATTGGCGAGATACCCCTGTGAGTAAAGTGCTGGCCATGCATGCAGAACTTAGGTTTGCATTCCCTGGCAGGCATGTGAGGGCCATGCCTGTTTTCCCAGTGCTAGGGAGTGGTGAAAGGAGAAGCCCAGGACCTCAATGGTCTGTCTCTAGCAACCTGGTGAGCTCCAGATTCAACGAGAGACCTTATTTTAAAATATAAATGAAGGGTGATTCAGGAAGACACCTAGGTCAACTTCAGATAAGTGTACCACACATACAGTTCTCAACGATGTAGATGTTGTGACAGGCTTTTACATCATTATCATGTTTCTTGTGTAACTGTTTTAAACATGAGCACACACCTGTGCAAAAACAATTAGTATTTACTCAGTTTTCATTGGTCTAACAACAAGGCGGGAGAATGCTATACTCAACAGCAGGAGTCTAATGACTGAAGCATTTAGAGTTGCTAGTTCACTAGCACATTTAATAGTAGAAAAATATTTTAAATTATCAAGGAACTTAAGGAACTTTAGTATGTGAATCAGTGTGACTTATTTACTAATTTTATTAATTTTTATTATTACTAATTTAAATTTACTAAAAATGGGGTTGGGGATTTAGCTCAGTGGTAGAGCGCTTGCCTAGCATGCGCAAGGCCCTGGGTTCGGTCCTCAGCTCCGGAAAAAAAAAAATTTACTAAAAATGTTAAGCCATAAATATTACTTTGCCTTATAGAAGTTACACTTTCATTTTTAAAACATTTTTATTTATGACTGTAGTAGGGAGGAGGGAAGGGCTACTCATGGATGTCTGAAGGGTACTACTGACCCCTCAGAGCTGGACCATACCCAATTGTGAAGCTCTGGATGTGACTGCTGGTATTTGAACTCAGATCCTCTAGAAGAGTAGGAAGCACTCTTCAATCTCTGGTCCCATTACCACTCTTAACATGCGACTCAGTGTCGCCCTAACGCTGCCTAACACAGTCACGGTATCCAAACTCTGACAATCTGTCAGCTGAGTGAACTGCAGCAGATTTGTGATTAAGGATATAATTTTAAGAAATTTCAAGAAGGTTTTGTGGGAATATAGAGCTTCAACATGAAACTATTATTTTTATTTTATGTGCACTGATATTTATTTTGCCTGCATGTATGTCTGTGTGAGAAGGTCAGAGCTTGGAATTAAGACAGTGGGGAGCTGCCATGCAGTACTGGGAACTGAACCTGGGTCCTCTGCAAGTGCATTCAGTGCTCTTAACTGCTGAGCTGTCTCTCTAACCCATCAATCGGGGAAACTATTAAAACTACATTACAGTTGATTAAAATGACTCTGAGTTATGATCAGGAGGCAATATTTATTCCTCTATATGATGTAGATACTTGTAGAAACCAGAAAAGGCCCAGGAAGTATGATGCCAAAGAGATAATAACCTCTTCACTGTGTTCGTTTAAAAGCTTCCCATTGTCCTCACAGATGTTGACCGGATGGCTCGCAGAAACCCACTCAGTGATGCAGCCTTACCTCTAGGTTCTGTGCTCGCTCTTTGCTGAGAGGAGCAAACAGAAAATTCAGGTTGTTGTCATCTGCTAAGGAGCGAAGGTCAAAGTAGTATTTGGCATAAACACTGGCAGGAACATTAATATTAAACTGGAGTAGCTCCAAGAAATGCCTTTCCATCTCATTCCTGGAGGACGACAAACATCAAAACTCACACAGGACAATTTTAGTCAACTGGGCTATCTTCAAAAGTATCATTCAGAGATTCTAGAATAGTTCTAAATTCTATTTTGGAACACATGAAGGCTGCCCAGCTGGATTAATATACTAATGCTCAAACAAGGTACAGCTATTCGTGGTCCTTTCACATCACAGCACTGAGTCTGGGTGGAGGGAAAAGGTTCCAGCCTCTCATGCGCTTGTGCTGCAGAGTTCCATTAGTGCAGCTGTACGCTTCAGCTCCATGCTCACTCACAAGGCCTGCTACAGTGAGCAGATGAAAGGGATGATGTATGCTGTTTATTAGCTCTGAAGAACTTGCAGACATTTTCACCGGGCTGATAACAGGAAGGGGCTTATTGAAGTAGAGAAGCGCCAACAAAAGGAGTGGGCACATCACCACGGCAACAAATGGATCCATCAAGAGCTACGCTATTATCTCTGAGGGGGAAAAACTCTTGAGGCAACAAGGATTCATCTCAAATAAATAAATAAATAAATAAGCTACACTGGATGGGAAAGGAAATCCCTTCCCCCTGCCCAGGCACATGAGGCTATGTCAATGGGCATAATCCAAGTCTCTGCTCACCTTAATATTGCACTAAGGTGACAAACTGTTACTAAGACAGTCAAAATACTCATTTTAAATTCCGGAAAGCAGAGAGATCAAAGGCAGATGTCCTGGCTACACTAAACTCACTTTAGTCTACTACATCGAGTGGAGCACTGGACCAACAAACCTGGCTCCTGTGCAGGGAATAAAAACCCCAAGCATTTGCTGCCCTAGCTGGGACACAGGAGAGTGAGAGCTTAATAAAGTGGGAAATGTGGACAAGGGACCAAAGCGGCTCTGGGGCTGTGACCTTGCTGAAGGCTTAATAAACCTTAAAAATCAGAGTACACCTGACCAGTCACAATCCTCTCTATAAATTATAGACAAATTGTAAATACTTAAGCAAATAGGACCAAGACTTAGAACATATTTAATTTCTTGGTTCTAAGTTTTTAATTTTTTTCCTTCTTCCTTCCTTCCTTCCTTTCTTTCTTTTTTTTTTTTTTTTGCTAAGCACCTCAAAAAGTATCTGACATCCTATATGGAAAGTAGGAATTTGGTTTTCTCATTTGCTGAGACTAAAGCTAAACAGCCTATGTCCAAAATTAATGTCCTGTTCATATGGCAATAAGCCTATAGAAATGTAAATCAGACGATGTTTTGATAATCAGGTAATCAAGACTTAATTTGCTACTGGAACAAACATTCTTCACTATCCCTTTTATATTTTCTCCATTAATACATTTTAACTGTGTTAACATACGGTCCTTCACAGGATTAGCGGTGTCTATTAATAGAGGCTTAAAGAAGAAAAGCACTATGCCAACAGAATATGCACCTTGCGGGTTTTTCCACATCTAAATGACATACCATTCACGGGCACAGCACATTTTCTGAGCAACAGCTGCTTAGTTAACATATTCTTTTGAACAGAAATACATTATAACAAAATACATCCATTGTGGGAAGTTTTAAGAAAAATATGACAGGCACACATTTTTAACAACTGCAGGGGAAGGAGACAAATGTGTGTCAACCTTGTTGTCATGCTCTTTGATTGGCTGAGATCATAAACAAAAGGCAACTGTTAGGAACATGTCTCCTGGTGTTTCTCTGTTCATAACAAAAGGGCTGTGAGTACCAGAGCCTCAACCCTGCCACCACTGCCCTTGCAGTGGGCTCATGTCTGGGAAATCTAACATTTTTCTGAATCTTTTCTGATCTTACAACTACAATGAGAGCCCCTATTATCTAAGTTTAAGTTTTAAGATATTTTCAGCTATCACGTGTAGTGTGTATAATTATTTTCGGTTGTCACTTGTGGCATTGATTACACATCTTGCCTTTTCCCAGGGGCCAGTCTGTAGGGGACTGACACAATGACCAATCACTCTGGCCTCAGTAACTCACAAGTGTCTATTTATTTCAGATTCTTTTGTTGTCATATCCTTTGCTAAGATGGCTACCAGTGCCACACCATTTAGGAAAGAAGTCATTCCCACCAAACACTCCGGCTGCTGTAGCGGTCTCTTCGGTAATTCTGACTGACAGTCTACTACAGAAGTGGCTAACTTCTATTACCCTCATACCTTAGTCTTCCTATGATGTTTAACATAATCAAGGAGTTTCTTCAGAACTACACGACTTCTTGAGTGCTACCCACAAAGTGACATTTTCACTGTCAAGTGGGCACTTTCAGAGTTTGCTGGAAACCTCTCCAGTGTGCATCCTGCTTGCAAACTCCACAGCCTTGCCCATTACAGCATGAGCCCGATGCTAGTGGCCATCACAAGGCGATGCCCTCAGTGGTCTTGGGGCCAGCAGGGTGCTGCGGTAACAGGGAAAGTGCTAAGTGTGCTCACAGCCACGGAAACCTCCAAGCTGCTTCTAGGGCTGCCTGAGAGGAATCCTGGAACTGGCTTCCTGGCTCACAAGATCATCGCTAAAAACAAACAACACTCCACATGCAGGGGGGTAAAACTTTTACCTCACAGTTTCTGTTATAAATACTCAGATTAAAAGGGAGTCGGGGAGCAGCAAAAGTAAACAGACAATGAATGACTTAGGCTCAAGCTAAACTTTACAGAAGTCTAGATGCTCTGAGACACGAACACAGGCAGATGCTTTCAAAAGCCAGGCGCATGCCCTTTAAAAAGGGAGAATAGGTAGCTTTTACAAAGTAATAAAATATATACTGTACTATGCTGTTCTTGCAAAGGTCATCAAAAACACAAGAAAGATAATTTATCAAGTATATATTATTATACATATTCTACCAAGACCTACCAATTAATGATGGAAACTATGGACTACTATAAAGTTGGAGGTAAGAATGTAGTTTTATGTCTATTTCTACTGTCTGTCTAAGCAGCTGCTTAGTTAGTGTATTCTTTTGAACAGAAATTCATTATAACAAAACACATACATGGTGGGAAGTTTTAAGAACTTTAAACAAGAGTTTTAAACAGCCTTTAAAAACATTCTTTAAGTTTTAAAACTTTATGGTCGCAAAGTAAGAGTACTAGAAAAATGGTTCCAAAACCTCACATACTCACATGTCCTCAACTGTAATGTCCTTGAGGATCTGGCAATAGTCTACATTCCATACAGCCTGATCATCCCAAACCTTGGAGGCAAGAAGAATGGCTCCCAAAACAATTCTTTTCCAGTTGGTTGGACAAATGTCGATCTCAGCATAAGTTAGGAGCCTCTCTAAGTAAACCTGCAGAATAGAGTGCTGATCTTTGATTTAGTTCAGGGCACGTACTGAATGTGTGGGTGTTTCATTAGGCAGTGCTACAGAGACTCTGCTCTACCTCACCAAGAGGTCAGATCTGGAGTCAGACATCTCTGCTGCCGCCCCTGCCCATGCATCAGAGTAAGTGAGGACTGTCACTCAGTAAAGGGCATCCTGAGGAGTGAGTGATACTGGTGTCATCTTTATGCTTGCAGAGCAGCAAACAGGTCAGTGCTGATTCAGGCTGTTCATTAAATGCAAGTTTCCCACATGTAATTTTACAGGCAATGTTAATGCTAGGCTTAAATGTATAAAAACCAAGTCAGCCTGAGAATATTTAAACCCTTTCAGGTTCACAGTAACTGTGGGACTAGGACGAGAGAGCCTCCCAGTGGCTGCTGGGTAGAGCAGCGCCACAGGCACAGTACAGACCCACCTGCATCCAAGCACAGTCCTTTACACAATCATTTCCCTTTTCCACTCTCACTTCTAATCTGCAACTTAATTCCTTTGCCTTTAATCACTCCAGAGACTGAAGCAGGCGATCATAAGTGAGTGCTTTGTGAGACAGGGTATCATGATATAGCTCAGGCTGGCCCTGAGCTCACAGTATGCCTGTTTCAGTCTCTTGAGTACTATTATGTGTTCAGTCCCATGTTTTAAATCACCTCTAGATTAGTGACAATACTAAGTACAAGATAAATGCTAATGCAAATAGTTTGGAGAATGGCAAGAGAAGCTCCCCAACAAGTATTTATGGTCTATAATTGGTAGAAACAAAAAAGAGTTCAGTTGTGGAAGGCAGTCCATATATGGTATTAAGTGCTTTTTATCAAGATAAAAAGGGCAAAAAAGGAGTTTACTTTTAAGAGATAATCATTTTTTAAAGGTCATTAGACTAATGGCTCAGATTTCGTAATGTTCTTCAAACTCAAGTTTTTTCCAAACCTGAATGTCTGCCAAATATTACATGTTCTCTATGAGATTATCCTCCAGCCCCCATACTTGGCACTCTCAAGTATCTGAGGAATGAATCTCTCTCTCAGGGTACCCTCGGCTCTTCCAGAAATAGTCCAAGAGCAGTAGAGCACTGGCAAATCTTGACTGCCCTTTTCTGACAGGCATGTTAGGTCCTAGTCCTCAGGAACACTTACTTGTCCAGTGTCAGTGAGGACACAGTGAGGACTTGGTTTTCCTCAAATCAAAACCAACTCTTCTCTTTTGTGGGTCTTTCTCCCCTGCCAGAGATTAGTTCAATGTGAATGTCTGGTTGCTCTGTTCAGCTCAGCTCAGCAGCAGATCACACACATACCAGCCCACCTCCAGCCTACCGCTTGGTGCACCTACCTGTTCCTGCTCTGGCTGCTATTTGAAACAGCTCTTGCCAAGCTGCTCCTCCATGTCCTCACTTACAGACCCAGACCTTCTCACTTCACTTCCCACCTGCCTGGCTGTGGAAGCCCAAACACTGTTATCCTACTGCAGTCTTGCAAGCAGCACCTCACCTGTTCCTGTTCTCCTCATTGGCAATCTAGCGAGTCTCGATCCGGGGCATTTCTCACTGCTTGCCTGTCTCACTGTGCAGCATCCTAATGTTCCACTATTCTGACCTCTAACTGTAGTCTATCTCTCCCAAAACAGGCAGGAAAGCCTCCTAAATTAAGATCACTTTTTCCCATGCTCAAGACTTACCAAAAGTTACTAACCAACCTGGAACCTCTTTCTCCCTGTGAGACTGACCCTGGCATCTCCTTCCCCTAATTTCCCTTAGTCCTCACTCCTACTCACATGGCCATCCTACTTTCCTGAGCACATGGGATGCTCCTGTATCAGTCTTGCCCAGAGGATCTCCATCTCCCTAAGGCTGCAACCCTTTAATGCAGTTAGTTCCTCATGTTGTGGGGACCCCTATTTATAAAATTATTTTTGCTGCTACCTGATAACTCTAATTTTGCTACGGTTATGAATCATAATTTACTGAAGAGGTTGCAACTCACAGGTTGAAAACCATTGGTCTCAGCACTGCTCCACTGCCTATATAATACCTAAGCTTCTTGCTTCCTCTTTTCAGTTAGGATGTTGTTCAAATGCCACTTCTCTAAGGAGGACATTCCCCTAATGAATAAAGACTTCAGGGGACTAATCACTTGGCGAGGACTTCTGGGTTGGAGAGAGAAAGAGGGGAGGCAGGAAAAAGAGACTTGGCTTTTGGAGGGAGGAGACTGAGACAAAATGTAGTAGGTTAGTGGAGGACCTGGATCAGGTGACAGATCACTGGGATCCACTACTGGAGGATTTAACTTAGAATGGCTTACAAATTAGGATCTCGTTGCTGCACCCAGCAACTGTGTTACCTGCTGATTGTAAACTAAGTTTGTGTGGTGTTTTCTTTCATGCAGCGACTCAACTGGGTTCCAGAGAGATATGGTGGCAAAGTGTGGATTTGCGAGAAGTGCACCCCAACTAACTATGGGAATTTGGAAGCATGGGGCTGGAGTGGCAAGCCAGGTGGAGAGATTTCAGAGCTCTGGGTCAGAGAGTCTGTCAGGATGAGAATGGGCTGCCAGCAGGAGCATGGTTTTTTTTTTTTTGTTTTGTTTTGTTTTGTTTTGTTTTGTTTTTAAATATTTCCTGCTACAGTCTTCTGCTCATTTATCTAAAACAAAAAACTCTCCAGTCACTCATGAGCCCTTTACCATGCTTAATTTTCATGGTAAAACGCAACTACTTGAAACAGACATCTGCAAAAACAACCGTGGTCTTCTTTATGCTCAGGACATATTTTAAAGGCAAGACTCCTGTCCTATGTGCTCTGGTCTCTGTCCTGGTGCTACAACAGTGGTGTAGAGCAGCTGGTTGTCCAGTGGCTTGTGGCCTCCTTCAGCTTTTACCATGGTGGGAGTGCCTTACCATTGTGGGAGTGCCTTATCTTGCCTTTTCTTACTCATTCCTGCGTTTCCTCCTGGTGCGCTCTGCCTCCTCCCCGTAGACTTTCCTCTCAAACACTGAAGACAGATCTGTGAGGGTTGGCTGCCCATTTTCATTGCTAATGCTCTCTGCATTTCAGCAAATATTTTTAATTCTTTACTTCTGACTCAAATTCATTCTGCAGTCTTGGATATTCAAGGGCCAGGCAGGGCCCCTCTGTTCTTCCTCTCTCTCTTTCCAACCCCATTTCCTTCCTCCACAGCATTAGTGGCCACAGGAAGAATCTGATCATGAGCATAAGACATGTTTCTCCTTTAGAGTCTAGCTGGATGGTAAAGAAATAGGTAGTCATCTTTCCTCAGGGCCAAGCATTTGACTTTTCACTATGCATCTGCTGCAGGGCAGTAAAATCCTAACCACTAGAACAACATGAATTATTCAAAGTAAGTCTTTCTATAGGCCTTCTCAATGGGTAACGACATAAAGGTAAGCACATACCTGTAGCTTAGTGAGTTCACAAAGTCTTTCTAAGAACTACTGCACTATAATCCTGGGAACTTCACAGGCAGAAATAAGCAATCATCCAAGAAACAGAGGATGGACAGTGGCCAAGCACACAGTACAAAAGAAGCTGGGAGCCTTCAACTGCAGTGAATTGCATTCCTGCCCCATCAACATGCCTGCACATGTGTATCGAGGTATGAGGGAAGAGCTCTCTCAGCAGAGGGAAGAGCTCTCTCTTAGCAATTGTTTTGTGATGATAAAGGCAATGGTAACATTTTAAGCCATAATGACTGTAAAATTCAAGTGTGTGTCTTTGGGTTCCTTCAGAAGGTTATTAAAGATTTTATGATAATTTCAAGGACTGAAATATCTGGGTACAAGCTTTCTAATGAAGCTTGGCAGCAAAGGAATAGCTTACCAATGTCACTATTGCACATTCCGCTGTCAGCTGTGCAGCACTAAAGAGTGTGCGAACAAATCTGTAAATAAATTTGTGTTCAGGATCATGCTTAAAGTACTCCTCTGGAACTTTCTCTCTCTGAAAGAAAAAAATACAATATAAATACTGAGTGAAGGAAATCTTTAAGTATTCTTAAGAATACTTGGGTCTGTCTCCACATTGTGCTCACCCGTTCCTTAAGACAATTTCAATTGGGTAGTATGGCTGCTTTTACAGCATTCATTGTGTATGTTTGTATAAATATGTGTATGGGCATGCACAGTCACAGTGCACATGAGGTCAAAGGACAACTTTAGGAGTTGGCCTTGTCCCTTTACAGTACTGGGGGTCAAGCACAGATGCTCAGGCTTGGCAGCAAGTTCCTTTACCTGCTGAGCCATCTTGTTGGCCTGGGTAGTATGACTTATTTCAATTTTTTGTTTGTATGCTTGTTTTGAGGCAGGTTCCCTTTGTGGCCCTAGCTGTCTATGTAGATCAGGCTGTTCTGAAATTCACAGAGATCCACCTGCCTCTTCCTCCTGAGTGCTGAGGTTAAAAGTGTGTGTCACCAGGCCCAGTGACTTTCATTTTTTTTCAATATAAACAGTGTGGCAATTGGCAAGAATGACATTTTCAGGCAGTGATTAACTAAATATATAATATCAGTTCCATAAAGTCAGTGAGTACTACTACAGCCATCTTAGATGAAGTACTCTACAATTGTTACAGAATAACAAAATCACCTAACATGTTTGAGGATATACCCATTGTTAGGCGATATATGGCTATACTATAATTATTCATACCCATTCATCCTTTATTAAAAAGACACACAAACACAAGCTCAGGAATTTTATATATGCTCTTCCATTTTCCTACCCAGTTTTGTTTTTTTTTTAAATGCTGAAATCATACTGATCCTAAAGTATTACAGGGGTGACACTTGTCTGCAACATACTTTAAAAAAAAATTGTCTTAGTTAGGGTTTTACTGCTGCGAACAGAAACACCACAACCAAGGCAACTCTTATAAGGACATTTAATTGGTTTTGGCTTACAGTTTTAGAGGTTCAGTCCATTATCAAGGCAGGAGCATGGCAGCATCCAGGCAGGCATGGTGCAGGAGGAGCTGAGAGTTCTGTATCTTCATCTGAAGGCTACTAGGGTAAGACTGACTGCCAGGCAGCTAGGGCGAGGGACTCGAGCCCACAGTGACTCACCTATTCCAACAGGGCCACCTTCTAATAGTGCTACTCCATGAGTCAAGCATATACAAACCATCACAAAAACCCAAAACATTTTGTTTCCTATAACCATAGGCTCTTAACATTGTCCATATAACAGTCACAGCATGTGTGTCTCTTAAGTATCATGAGTGGCCAGCATATGTCTGATAAAGTGACCTGTTAAATTTTTGTAGATTCTTCGATTGATTGGTTGTTTTTCAAGTTAGGATCTTACTATGTTGCTCTTACTATGTAGACTGTCTTTCATATCACTATCCTACTTCAGCCTTCAAGGTACTAAAATTACACATATACCCAAAACCACACCTGGCTTATACCATTTTAACTGATTTAAAGTTTCCTAATTTCTTTTTTTTCTACGTATTTGAAGGATGTTTACAAATACTTATACTGTTTGATGTTACTGAAGAGTATCTTTAGAAAAGCTGACTTTTCTATTATTTAAGACAATAAATACATTTGCTTCTCTTAGCTCACTGTTACTCCATCACAGCTACGGTCCAACACTCCTAACTCAAGCTGGAGGGACTAGTTTTCTCATCAGCTATATAACAAGCAGACATGAAGTAAACACAGTTCTAGGAAAGAAAAACACTATTTTAAGAAAGGCAAACAGATACTTACTGTGAGAGGATGTGACCGCTCATCAAAAATGTCTAGGGATCTATTTGCATCTCTGTAAAATGCAACAATACAGGGATGTTTTAGTGTCTTAGTTAACAACTGCTGGATGTAGGGCGAGGCCCAGGGGAAGCCCAACCTTTAACAATGCAAGCAGTTTACAATTCCTCCTGGGTCCCAGTTTTAAAACCTCTTTTTATTCAGCATTGTGGCATCTTTGCTGGTCAGTGTGCCTGTAAAGACTGACACTCCAGGCAGGGCCAATAACCAGGTTAAACTTCCCCCTCCTGTAAGCAGCAGTGGACATCAGGAACTCAGAATGGTGATGAACGTGAAAACATTTGAATTTCACAGGCTTCTACCTGGCTTTAATACCTGGCTTTAATTTTCTGCATTGTTTTAAGTTATACAGTTGTGTTTTATAAATAGTATGAATTAAAACTTAACTGCCCCCCCCTTAAAACACTAGTGTGTGTGTGTGTGTGTAAGAGTTCACCAAGCAAACAAATGAAGTTCACTTATTTAATCACTGCTTTGTGAGGCTGTAGACTCAGGAGAGTCCCTGACAGGAGGCACATGGGCTCCAAAACTGTTCATTATATATTCTGCCTGCTTCTTACAACTGCACATTGTGACGACTAGGAGAGAGAGCCGACTGGGAGAGAGCGAGCACGAATGAACAAATGGACTGATCCAGGCATGGCCCTCGCTCTGCCAGCACTCTCCCCCCACTGCACTACACTGCCCTTGGCTCCCCAGCCTGCTGCTGTGTTTACATCTTTGATAATTAATGTCACTAAATCCTGGCCTTTCTTTTCTAATATTCTGAATGTGATTTACTTGTGAACTCAGCCATCCCCCTTTTTACAGAATATCATTTTATGTGTAACTACAAATACTATCAAAATTGAATGTAGTAGCCTTTCACTTTGAGGAAAACAATTTGTCATGATAAAATTCAAGCTGACAAGCTCTGTAAAGCCAAGTTTGTGGCCCTATGCCTTCTGCTATGTGCTTACAGCTTCTCCATGCTCACACTTCCTGTTAGCATTATAAAGAAGGTGACTCGTTATTATTTTCCATATGACCAGGATGTATCATCCAAATCTGTACTGGTAAAAGATTCATTTATTATACAGGCACAGATCAATGAGTACAGTGTAAAGGTTCACTGAGAAACACAGAATTTGATTAGGATGAGCTTTGGTGTAGTCCTAGAAGAGTATCCAAGTCTGAAAGTGGGGTACATGGGGAAACTCACAAACAATCAAAAGATAAAAAAAGCTGAAAGCTTTAAAAATAACTTTCCCTCAAATGAATACGAGTGAGGACTGGGTTTCTTGCTTTGTTAAAACAAACTGACAGTTGAAGACAAGGAAACATGAAACTCTATTTGTCTTCTACTAAGTCCTACATTAAAATTTATAAAAATGCAAATGACGTGCTTTTTCTCAATTTTACACAGAATAGTCATTTTTAAAAAAAATTATGTTGGGGTTGGGGATTTAGCTCAGTGGTAGAGCGCTTGCCTAGGAAGCACAAGGCCCTGGGTTCGGTCCCCAGCTCCGAAAAAAAGAACCAAAAAAAAAAAAATTATGTTAACAAGATGGTTCTTTGCTGTACTTTTTCTCTCAATGGGAACAGACAATTGTAACATTGCTAAACAACCTACAATGCGTACAGAGGAGATATACAAGGAAATAGTTAAAAATTATTAGGATCAAGTTTGAAAACTCCTGTGCTAGTTACAATGTATATTTTTACATTTTAATACATATGAACCGGCAAGTTTAGAATCTTCAGTAACTAGAGATTGTTTAAAGGGTCCTAAGAACAAGGAACTCTAATAAGATTCATTTCAATATTATAATAAAAACACTCGATAGCTTCTGGTGTCTATTGTTTTATATATATATATTGTTGTATATATTTGGTATTAGCAAGGTAATTAGCTGGAATAGTAAGACAGATTTTAACATGCTCACCTGTTCTTTATGTGGTAATATATTGCTAAGGTCACACTGTGGAAGGAAAAAAAATATTTGAAGCAATTTATTTTCTCATTTTCAAGCAGGGCTGACGTTTCGAGAAGCCCTGAAGTCTTATAGTTAGAACGGCACCACTCTACTTACAGTGCTCTGACTTCTTACACAACCAGACACCATGACTGTAGAAGGATGTGACTTTGTTGACTATGATCATGTGCAAATGCTTATATATCCCTCCTGTCATTTGCCTTTCTACCTATAGAGCCTTAGTTGTAGTATTTGTGCACATGTCTGATTAGAACAGTAGGGATTTCTGGTTAGGCCTCAGATTGCAGATAATTTACAGCTGACTATCCGTTTACCACCACAGACCATTAGCTCCCTAACGTAAGTAATGAAAGTTCTGTATACTGAATAAAAGCATTTAAAATCACTTCTGTGATTATTAGTAGAAAACTTAGTAAATATGAGTGAATGCCCACAACTCTGCTGATAGAACTAGGTATCCTGAAATTAGGGCTTTCGATTCAGCACAAAGGTATAGTATTCTTGGAGGTTTCCTGAACTAGTTTAAGTAAAAGATTAATAAGAAGACATGACCCTTAGACACTGTGTTACTCTACTACGTTTGCCACAGATGATATGAACTAGAGAACAATGTGTTCTATTTGCCATCTGCCCATGCCATCTAAAATATAAACTGAATATGTTTGAGGGAAGGCAAATCTGAATTTTAGAAGTAGTTGTATATAAATTTAAAAATTTGAACTTTGTAACATTGTTGACATCAAAGATGGATACTTCTACAGTGCTTCAGTTTTACCCTCAGACTGATTTTTAAAATCACACACACAAAAATTGGTTCTGAAAAGGACACTAAGACCTACACAACAGCTCACCCAACAATCACTTGATTAGAAAAGAGGGAACCAATGTTTAAAAGTGATGAGTCTAAGGTCCCACACCAAGTAGGCAGGCACAATTCTTTATTTTCAGTAAGCAGTGGCTCCCAAATTTTGCCTCATAACAGAGTCACCCTGATTTAAGATTAGCCCAAGGCATTCTGACCAATTGGCATTAGGTTAAACAAGGCTAGGGTAACAAGATTACTTTCAAGTTCCTAGGGTGATTCCATTGTGCTGAAAAGGTTGGGAAGCGGATATGGGAAGATCAAAGGACTTGCTCAGATGTTTTCTGCCAATGGCATTAATGCCTCACAGCATCTCCTTTCTTAAGGTACTTGTACTCATCTACGAACTGAGGAGAAGACAAAACTCGGAAAAATGTTTTTTTTTTCTTTTATTTATTTTATGTATGAGAACTCCATCTGCAGGTACCCCTGCATGCCAGAAGAGGGCATCAGATCCTAGATAGTTGTAAGCCACCAATGTGGGTGCTGGGAAATTGAACTCTGAAGAGCAGGCAATGCTCTTAACCACTGAGGCATCTCTGCAGCCCTTATCTCTCTTGTCTTAGA
This sequence comes from Rattus norvegicus, assembly GCF_021556685.1. Classification (NCBI taxonomy): domain Eukaryota; kingdom Metazoa; phylum Chordata; class Mammalia; order Rodentia; family Muridae; genus Rattus; species Rattus norvegicus. The sequence goes on along the minus strand of NC_141542.1, from coordinate 81,292,652 downwards.
CAAAGTCTCATGGAGCTGAGGCTGGCCTCTGACTTGCTATGTAGCCGAGCATGATTTGGAACTCTTGGATCTTGCCATCTCAGCCCCCAACTTCTGAGATTGCAAATATGAGCCACCATGTTCACATGCAGGCATGTATACTGAAAAAGGCTGTCTGAGTCAAAACAGGTTTTTAATCTCGAGAATCATACATTATTGCCTATGATAAGCATTTTTCAAAATCTTTCCTAAAAGCAATTTGCTTTAATTTTCTTGATGTTTATTTTATCAAGTAAATGTACTGACTTTTAAAATATAATTAAAGAAAACAAACTGTACTTTCAAAAGTGGATTCCTAAAAGTTAGACTAATTGTAGTTGGGGGAAGGACATGAAACCTCTTGGTGTGACCAGGATTACTCTTTAAAAATAAACAAATTGCATATAGAAACATCAGAATCATTTGAATTCAAAATCATCTGAAGACTCTAATGAAACTTCAATTATCCTTTTAGTTTCCCAGATTGAGGCTTTTCTGGAAACCCACACCCAGTGATTATTGAACAGATGATTAATTAACTCAAGACCTGCAGAGGTGAGTCTCAGTTTTTGCTGAAACACAATTTAATCTCGATTGCTGTTGTAAGTGTGAAAGGAAAGATACATTACAATGAATAGGAACTTGTAGATTTTAAATGAAATTACTGATAATTGGCCAAAATTTTGTTAAAGCTAGCATATCAGAAACAAAATTAGAATTATATGCTGATTATGCTTTTTAGACTGAGGAGTAAAATTAGGGATTAAAAGCATTAACACTCTAAAACCAAACAGTTCCCAAACTATGTTAATAAAAAATCAAGTTACAAACCAAGGAAATACATTCCCTGGTCAACTCGAGTGCAGGGGAAGCTCTGCACCTTCTGCCACTGTCATAGAATGAGCTCATCTGAATGTTGCTCACGGTCTTCTCCCACTGTCACCTATGGATGAGGCTGCTTGTGTACGATGGTGCTGGTAGAGGACAAACTATTCAAAGGTAGTTTCCAAAGCAGTAAGCATTGTCTCAGGCTGTAACTAATCAATCTGGGCACATCTCTCACGTTCAACATTGCTTTCACAATAAAATGCACCTGACAGAAGCACGCTTTTCCTGGGATTTCTTGTTTGCTAACTGGCTTGCCTTTCTGTCATGCAGTCTAAGATAAAATGGAAATTGAAATTTTACACTCAGTCCCTTAAAAATCAGTATCTAATTGACCCCAATTTCTTAAACTGTGTCTTAACAGGACAATCAAAGGACTGAAATGACCAGGCGTGGCTCAGGGGCTTTCAGCAGAGGGGCCTGTCGCTCAGCGCTGGCAGCCTAGTGGTACTCACCATTTTATTGTGGTTCTAAGGTTAGGCTGGCTGACTGTGCTGTCATCTAGAAATATTGTTGAGCATGAGCTATACTTTTTAGTAAGCTGCCCTGGAGATACCTGAAGGGGAAGGGAGATAGAAGAGAATGTCACGGTAAGTTAAACCTAGAAAATGTGTTCTTTCTTTTTCCTTGGTTAAAATGTCAAATGATAAAGCATTAAGGTATTTTTACAGTACATGAGTGAGTGCAACAGCATGTGTGGTTCTGCAGGGAACCCACTGGAGGTTTTGAATGTCCACAGATCATAGTTGAGGAACGTGTTATAAAAGGCTGCCCTCGGTATGGTATCTACAAATCAGACCTGGCAAGTTTCTTCCATCAACTTCCTTTAGAAACATTATAAACTTTTACGTAAGGCTTCAGTACTTTCTCATAAATGGCAGCTTTCTACTTCAACATAGTCACTACAATAAAATAGTCTTGACTACTGGCCTAAGAGAATCTTACTCTAAGAAATACATGGTGAATAATACATATCTTAGAGTCTGAAAGTGTTCCAATGCTAGAGTTGGTGTGCCTGGTTGCTCAATCGCTTATACCAGAGGCCACAAGTTCTCTGGGCTATTCCCTGAAGCATTAACATTCCCTCACACCTAAAAACAGAAGACAAAAGCAACTTGAGGAACTTAACCTTTATTACCCGTGTAAGTGTGCTGCCATTCTGTCTCATAAATGAGGAAATCAGTGTTACTGTTGTTCCTAGAGTTATTTGTCATGCATGACACCTTCTTGTTGTGCTGTGCATGGAAGCCCTTCCTGCCTCTGTCCCCTGGCTCCATCCACCTTCCAGCACATCTCTGCCAACAACCACACCACAGAAGGTTTCTCTTCGGGGTCTCCTAAACTGCGTCTCCAGAAGAATAATTCTCAATGGTCCTAACTCCAAACGCTAAGCACAATCTTACCAGTTTCATGGAGTTCAAGTATTTGAAGAATTATGTATTACAGTTAACATATTATAAAAAATAAATATTACAGTATAATTTAACTCTAATTAAATTAGAGCATGTAAAAACTGCCAGAAGCCACAGTCAGAAACACTCACATGGTAGGTAGAACAGTTAAAATAAGACTGGAGATGTAGCCCATTGGTAGAGGATTTGCTTGATTAGTATGCTTGAAGCCCTCAATTCAACTCTAGTACTGAAAAATTAATTGTAATTTGGGAGAAAAGTCTTACTACAGATGAACTGGTGAAGAACTGCCTGCAGTGGCACTGGAAAGAAGACAATTACCTTTTTGAGCCCTCTCAACTATCTTTAAAACACTTTAGAAGTATCCATTCATTGGCAAAGAACGCAAGAATACAGCAATTACCAGACACTGAAACAGCCTAAGGTATGTTGAGACCCATTAGGTCCACAGTCAAACAGCATCACTGAATAAAGATTAAGAGCAGCAGCATTTAGAACCACATACCAATAACTTAGCACTCTTACAGAGCCCACTATTCAGATGTGCCTTCCTTTCCTCTCTGTCACCACTGTGCCCATGAGCTCTTTCTCAGAAGACACAGTTCAAAGGGCGGAGCGTGTAAAAAGCGCCAGAAGCCCACAGTCAGAAACTCTCACATGGCAGGCAGAACAGCCTTCTGTTTGTTTCACTATAAAGCCACTTGTTCTTTATCAAAATGCCCCAGATGGTGCTATCTGAAATATTAAATATCTTTTCAAGAAGGAAGTGTTTTAGTTATATCTAAAGCTGTGATCTTTAAACTGTTCAGTTAATATATATATTTTACATTACCTATGTGTTAAAGTACATACTTTTATTAACCCAAAAGATAAATACAACATGAAAATGAAACTGATTCATTGAAATGCTTTTATTCCAGTGGAAGAAGCTACCATTTAGAGTCACTATTATAGACTGGGGATCTCAAATCAAATCCTCAGGACCAAAAGTATTGTAGTGTGTTGGCTAGTGTTTTGTGAACTTGACACAACAGTCATTTGGAAGAAATCTCAATTGAAAAAAACAAAGCCCCCCTCAGATTGTCCTACGGGCAAACCTATGGTTCATTTTCTTGAATAACGCTTGATTGAGAATCATGATTGAGGGAGGGTCTGGTTCACTGTGGGTGGTGCTACCTCTGGGCTGCTGGATTTAGGGGTGCTATAAGAAAGCAGGAACATTCTGAACAAGCCAGTTAGCAGCACTTCTCCAGGGCCTCCTGCAATAGTTCCTGACTGACGACATGTCAAATATGTGAAAATATAAGTCAAATAAATCCTTTCCTCCCCAAGTTGCTTTTAGTCACAGTACTTCATCACAGCAATAGAAAGATAGTGGGTTTTGGGATTTCCTGGAGATGGGACCCAGGTGCAGTTTTTGTTTTTATTGTTTGCCTATTACCTCACCACATGAGGTCAGATGTGGGATTTTCTACTTGTGGTATTAGGTTGGCACTCAAAAAGTTTCAGATTTCATATTTTGGAACATTATGGATTCTAAATTAAGGAAGTACAACTTGTATTAAGGGGTAACAGCATATACCTGGTAAAAGTCAATTTTGACAAAACAAAACAAACACTAAAAATGAAGTAGAAACAAACTACAGATTAGCTGGTAGGTAGGCCTTCTAGTGAAGCTTCCTCCCATTTTCTTCACTATACACAGTTTCTAATTATGAATGTATAGTGGTTTTTCTTCAAAAATATTAAAACATTTTAAGTAGATTGTCTTCTAGACCCCTAGCTGCTTTTCACTTAGCAAATCAGCAGCTTACTGGCTAGAAACACCAAACACTGCCCCTGTCAGTTCAGAGCATAAATTCCTCATATGAGAGACGGATTCCTGTATCTAACCCAGAAAAGCAGCCACTTCTGCTACTCAGCCCTGCTTCCCTCTTCAGAACACACTCCTAGTTTCAAAGAAAAAACCTTAGACAAAATCTTGCCACTAACCTGTACACAGCAGGGGACAGAGCTAACATACAACTAGTCAAATCTTTCAGTCTGGAAAGCAGACAATGGCAGAAGACAATCTCTGAGCCAAGCCTGTAAGAAGCAGCTAAAGCAAGCTTTCTCTTGATGTTGCTTGAAAACTGAAGAGCTGCCAGCTGTGGTTAGCACCTGACCATTGCTGGCCTAGAAACTCCATAAACTACACCATAAACCTAAGTCTACAAAGTGTAAAAACAAAATGAAACAAGACCAGCAAAACCCTATCTAATAGGTGGTTACTAAAACAGAACAAAGAGTGAATGTATCTTTATCTGTATTCAGTCAGCACAGGCATGCATGTACCATGTGCAGGCTTGATGCCTGCTGAGGTCAGAAGAGGGCCTCAGGTCCTCTGGAATTGAAGTTGTGGATGGTTGTGAGTCAATATGTGGGTGCTGGAAACCAAACTTGCAGGAAGCACTCTTAACCACCGAGTCATTTTTCCAGCCTCTAAATATTCATTTAAACATCATGGACTGACCACAAACCTATTTCTTTAAGAAATTTCATTTGAATTAAAAGAATAAAAGTTTCTATCAAGAGCAGGAAACAGGATTGACAGGCTTTTTAATGCTTTTAAAAGATGAAAACTAAATTGGGCATGGTGGTGTTTGCCTACGATTCCAACACTCCAGAGATGGGGACAGAAAGATCAGGAGTAAAGGCTAGCCCATTAGAGCCTGTCTCAAAACAGCAATAAGAGGTGGTATGGTAACATGATGTTGGAACTTACAGATCTCTAATGGGACAGAATTATGAGCAGACTAGAATTTAGAGACACAGCTCTTGGGCAGTGAGATAAAACATTTACCAGAGCCAAAGCCAGCTAGGTCAGAGCCCTCAGTCTACCTGGCCCTGTCTCACACACCTATTCTAGCTACTTTAGCTGAAAGTTTAAAGAGGCCAGTCTCAGAGATGCAAGGGCAGAAGTATGCACTGAAAATCACAACTGGCTCACTTCGGCAATTGCTAGAAAGCAAATCTGCACTGAGCAAACAAAGTTCACAGGTAGAAAACTGAGAGGGTTTTCTCTGAAGAAACCAAACTGTCTTACAGATTGGGACCCCAGGAAAAGACACTGAAGTCCCCAAGTTGGCTTGGCCCCCAAATCCTTACAGTATGACTCTTCAGTTAAAAATGTATGGTACTTCCAGCCACAGGAAGCCAAGGGCAGCTCTACAGTTGAGGGACTCCAGCAAGACAATCAGATTAAGGCAATAGGAAAAGGGAATTAATGAGAATGCTAACATTTCAGAAGTAAATGAAGACCTAGGAAAAACTCAAGAAGGGTTAAAACACAAAGCAAAGGAATCATCAAGAAGAAAAAGACAAACTAGAAAGAAGAGATAGAAGAGTAGTACTGAAATCCTAGTCTAGAGGCTCAACATCTGAATAACAAAAATACAAGAAAAAAAGAAAATATCAAAGAAAAAAGAAAAAAACTTGGAAGAAATTGTTTGCAGACATACTGGCTCTGAATAAAATTTAAAAGTCCATGACAAACTATATCATAAACTTTCAGAATACTAGAGATTAAGTACTTAACCTCCAGAGAAGTAGAATGTCTATGTTCATACAACAGCAACAGATGTTTAACAGCAGCGTTATGGTTTGGGGATATGACCCAGGGGAACTTGCCTAGGGTGTTCTAAGTGCTGGTTTCAATCCCCAGGACCACAAGAAATACATAAAAACAAATTAACAGAAACACTATATCCTATGTACTTGAGATTATAACAGAAAAGTATCCTAAGGACTGTGAAAAGTAGTTTCAACCTAGAACTCTATCTATAGAAGGAATTGTCCAGGCCAGATCACAACAAATATTTACATGTCCCCTCCCAAGAATAGGTGTTCTAGTACAATATAAGAAGACAAAGGGGAACAGAGCATCTAGGACATTGAGGGGCCAATACAAGAGAGAAGTCTTGAGATACCAGTAACTTCAAGGACATACTCCAGGAAAAAAATAAATTGAGAAGACCTACGCTAAACCCAGCCAAAGCCAGAATGGGATGGCACAGGCTGTGAAGGGCGCCTGCAGAAGAACCAGAACAGATGCATTTAGTAGATGGAAAACATTCCTGACAGACATGTGACATATGTGACAACATTTTGGGGTAGAAAAGATGGCTGGTTAGAAAGCTAATCCTACACACTGAAAACAAGAATGTACACACAGGGAGACCAGCCAGAGCTGCAGACTGCATTTGGCTATGTGAGCTCATAGGGCATGAAGAATTCAGATTCAAACCCACTGAAGACAAAGAACTAAGGGTGTGTCACATGACTCAGCAACTACGTGAGTAGTCATAATGCAATACTGACAGGATTAAAAAATAATGTATATGTTGAGGAAATAGAAGAGGGAAAACAATTTTTACCTGTTATGATGGGAAATCAGCATAGTACCCAAATTAATGGCTTGTTACTTCACTTAAAAGATTAGACTAAGGGGCTGGAGAAATAGCTTAGCACTTCAGAGCTTTTGCAGAGAACCCAGGTTCAGTTCCCAACACCTACATCAGGCAACTCACAGTTCCTGGGCATCTGATTCCCTCTCCTGGCCTCTGCAGGTACCTGTACACATAAAACTCTTACGGGCATACACATAAATAAATCTTCAAAAAACATTAGAGTAAAAATGGATAAAACTTCATGCATGTCTGTACTTACACTCAAGTTATCTAACTATAAGTAAATAAAATGTCAGAATCCTGTTTTAAAAATGATATTAAGTCAGACTTTCCTAAGTAAATATGAGAAAAGAATTTTAGAAAGTATACATAAACAGTCTATGCTAATAGTACTACATTCCCAGTACATTTTCTAGAAGTCACTACAGACATAGTTTTAATCAAACTACTGATTCCTTAGCTTTTCAACTATTTACTTACATGGTTTAAATGGTTGCTCTTCCTCTTTTCACGCACTAAGAATAAAAAAAAAATTAATCGATCAATTCTGATACAAATACCTCAGAACAATAAAAGTAGTTGCTACTATTTCTGATTATCAACAAGCAAAAATTAAATTCAGTTCTACTTTAAAAGTAGTTTCCAACAAAATAAATTTGTCAAAATCAACTCCATAAAGTAAATCTAAAAACTGGATTTTATTTTTTAGCTAACAGAGAATAGACACAAATGAGAATTTCCATATACAAAAGAAAGTGTCAAAATAATTTAGGGCAGTGAGAAATTCACCTAATAATAATAGGTGTATTACACAACACACCTAAACAACACCAGGTCTACCTTGATGAGCCCTGGAGTGAGAGTGCTAACCTAAGTGTGCATGACAGCACTGCACACAAAGTCAGACAGACACTTGGCCACACCAGATCCCCTGTGAACACCAGGCCCGCACGCTCAACACATTCCTTCCCACTGATGTGAGGGGCACAGACAGCTTTTCTTTTTTTTTTTTTTTTCCGGAGCTGGGGACCGAACCCAGGGCCTTGCGCTTCCTAGGCAAGCGCTCTACCACTGAGCTAAATCCCCAACCCCAGACAGCTTTTCTTTTATTGCTTTCTCACCCTTTATGCATGAAAAGCCCATGGAGATACAGCAGTAGTAATGAGAATGGATATAGTCCAAGACTTGCAAAATACACACAAGTATGAAAATACAGGCTAGAAGTACCACATCCCCTTAAAGCTGGGCTGCAGTACCGCACTATTCCAGTATTGCTGCAGAATCCTCAATTACAGTCACAGTCATAATTAACAGAAAAAGTTATTTACCTTTTAAAAATGGAGGAGGGGGCTAACCAAACATCACAGAAAATAGTACAAACAAACAAAAGAATTCCAGTTCAGACCCTCAATGTAAAATAAGCACAAATCTACACACTAACAAGCCTTTTAGGAATTATTAGGACATGTTTGCTCTGAGGTTTGTGGCAATGGAATGAAGAAGTTTTAAATGACCTGAAAGTTTTGGGTTACACAAATCTGGGTGTGACACAGGCTTACTTGGAGGGGGTACTATGTGAAATATATAAAACACTTGTTTTGGTGTTTCACTTAACCCTAAATCTTACCATTCGTCTTTGCAATACACTGGATTAAGGAAGGGAAGAGACAGCTGTGAACCCACACCACACCTACATCGACAGCAATGGGAGTGTGTCTACAAAATCTAGATGCTCCCCTAAGAGTGGCAGTAGAGCAAAGCATCTCACGCCACATCAGAAGTAAATGCATGCAAAGCTTAAGTCAGTAGACAAGTCCTACGACACTCTAACATATTGAATATCAGCACTATGCAGTCTTTTCCTCAGTGGAGAAACAGTCTTACCATCCGTTTGAGATTTGCTGAGGAAAATTGTGCTTGCCCTCGGGTGGTCGGAAGGGTTTGATTCCAAAGCTAGATCTACAGAAGGAAAGGAAAAGATGTGATTATTATTTCGGAAGAAAAGTAGATGTTTTTGAAAATTATGACTAATACTTCTTATAGGGAAATGGTTTTTAAATATGAACTTGAGGAAAATAAAGGTAACAATATACAAATTTTACTGGGGAACTTGAGAATGTGGCCACTCATGTAGAAGTTAGCAGGTATGGTTTAGACTCCTAAGTTCATACCTAAGTGTCTTATGACACTGTAGTAGAGTTATGTTCCCTTCCCCCTCCTCATCTCTGTGCTGCTATTACTAAACTGTTCCCAGACTGTCAGATACTGCTCAGTATAGCACATATGCTACAACACAGACAACTGGTCTTAATGTTCTTTAACCACTTGGCTGGTTCTAACTTCATTAGACAAAAGGATCTGTTTAGTTAACTATTTGTATGGGAGTAATTCACCATGCAGAATCAGGGCTGCATAAAGATTCAATAGCCTAATCCACATACCTTCCATGAATACGACTTAACTTTTGCCCTCAATTTCCAAGGGCACACTCACTCACTTCTTGCTGCAGTCTACCTTGGGAACAAGATGGGACTTGTTCTATTTAACCAAGACAGGGTCTTAATTAATCATAATGTACACTGTGCATGATGTAGGATAAAGGAAGTTGTAATGAGAAAGGTCAAAACCTATGACACTCCTTAGCAATGCTCACCTCAAACCATTTAACCCACCTCATGAGAAACTGGAACAAGATCCAGGTGGAAAAATGGTGAGGTAACACTGCCAAACCCTGCTAGCTAGCATTCTACTCTTTGAACAGGGAGTTTAGTAGTAATCACAGGGTACCCACTACACCCGTGGCTTTTATAGAATATATACTTGACATATTAAAAACTACTCTACTGGGCTGGATGACTCAGCAGTTAGAGATACTGTTCTTCGAAGACCTGAGTTTGGTCCCGGTACCCACCCATCCACATGAGGTGGCTCACAACTACCTACCACTGCAGCTCCAAAGGCCACGCTCCCTTCTGTCGTCCTTAGGCACCTGCACTTGTTCATACACACACACAATAAACACCACCTCCACCAGCACTTCTGTCTAACTCAGCACTCACCATACGTGTACTTAGAATGCCTTCTCTTCCTCCAATAGCAAACAGACTGTCACATGAACATATTCAGGATTTCCCAATGTAACAGGAATCTAAATTATCTATTTTAGTTTTAAATTATCTATTTAGCAATAGTATCTTACTATATAGTTCAGGCTAGCCTTGAACCCTTGGATCTTTTCTACCTCAGCCTCAAGAGGGCTAAGAGTTATAGGGGTACAATCAACTGATTCTTCTGAAGATACCCCTCCCACACACAAAATTATTTTTAAGATTTTTCTGACATCTTTAAGAGTGAGATAAAGTTAGCTATGTGGGAAAACAAAGCCATGTGTGCATGAAGTGACAGGCAGAGATCTAGTCTGTTTCTAACCTAAAGCTCTTTTCTAAAGATACAGAAACTACTTCCTTCTAAAGCAAACATATTACCATTTCAGTTAAAATGTAATTTGCAGATCACACTATTAGAAATAGTTTATAGAAAGAGCCCTAGTACGGAGCGGTCACCATGTCACAATAAAATTAATTAAAGATTTCGGGAGATGAGGCTGAAATTATATATCCTTATGTATCATACAGTATTTTCCAGCACTAGAAAAAAAACAAGGAATTTCACAAGTACAAGATTATTAAAAATAAAGAGAACTAAAGTTTAAAAAACACATGTTAAATCAAGGAGCTGGAGAACTGGCTCAATAGTAGAGAGCATTTGCTATGACTTGGGTTTGGTCCCTAGCATTCATGTTGGGTGGCTCATGATGAGCTGTTAACAACTCTGGGGGATCGGACACTTTTCTGGCCTTCTGTTCATACATGTACATGTGCATGTGCATACACACAGACATACATTCAAGTACACATTCATTCATATAAAATATATCTTAGGGAGAAGAAAAGCCAAATCAAGATGTAATGTTATGGTTCTAAAGGTGAAGTCCAAGAAGGCTATGATAAAGGCAATGACAACATGCCACAGAGAGGGGGTTTGAAGTGGATACACCTCCCAAAGTTGGCCAATCAATCACTTCTCAAAAGCACGAGGAGAGAAGCGAATGTGCTGGAGGATGTTCGCTAGTTAGAAGATGCAGTGGCTCACTGGAGAAAAGCCTTCCAGCAAAGGCAGACAGGGAAGGAGAGTCAAATGCATTCTGAGGTCACTTAATTCCCAGGTCAACCTATATCTAGTTCACCTCTCTCTGAACTCTTGCACTGGTTCTGAGATTCAGGTGTATAATTGTAAACAGTTACTCAGTAGTGTAGAACACATTAAAAATGGAATGGGTAAAACTTCCTAACAACAGAAATTAGAGAAAGCTAAAATTATGCTTCACTTGAAAAATACTTCACAATCATTAACTTTCAGTTATGATTCTTAAGCATTTCTTAAAAACCAGCTCTTAGGTTGGGAGTGTAGTTCAGTCATTAGTACCTGGTCCTAGCACATCCAAGGGCCTGAACCACAAGTAAACAAACACTCTTATCTGTTCAAAACAACAAAACCTCTTTTCAGCCCACAACTTGTGTTACAATAAAGAAAAATTGTCCTCAAACTCAATGGTTTTTTTTTTGTTGAATAATTATATAATGATACAGCAAGTATTATTCCCACTTTCGCTTAGCCAATCTAATATTGAGAATTTAGACATAAAATTCTGTCCTTTTGAGTACACAGTACTTTTTTTGTACATAATGTTTTAAAATAATGCTTTTTAATCTCCTTAAGAAGGTTCTTCAAAGGGTTGGGGATTTAGCTCAGTGGTAGAGCCCTTGCCTAGCAAGTGCAAGGCCCTGTGTTCGGTCCCCAGCTCTGAAAAAAAGAAAAAAAAAAAAAGGTTCTTCAAATATGGATTCACAAATGGGTAATTTCCATGGCTCAGTATGCACTATGCAGCTTTCTAAAGAAGGCACACTGAGGAACAGTACCTTATGGTACCTTATTTATGTTAGCTTTCACTCCTATCTTAGGTTTAGATACTTAAAATCACCTGTATAAAGCCTGTAGGAATTATATCCACTAGGGCTGCGATGCCAATTTGCACAGTGTTTTGAGAAAGTGTGCTATGTAACTTACACTTTCCACTTATTGTAAATACTACATTTTGCTATTTTATATAGAAGGGAAACGAGTCAGTAGGCCGTGACTGTCTACTTACATTATATGCACCTGGTGTTATTTCTGTACTCTTATTGGCTCCATTCCCTAGATCCTATAGAGATGCTGATAAATCATAGTACTCTATTCACCCATACAGAGGCCAAACAACTATGAACCAAAACTTTAGGCTCTATCAACACACACTCTACACACACTTAGGAAAACTTAGGAAAATGAGAATACACCTTTTTTCAGGTTTCTTTGGAAACCTGTAAGAGGGGCTGGTGAAATCTCAAGTTGGTAAAAGCGCTTAATGCACAGGTTGTGGACCTGAGTTTGGAGCCCGAGCACCCGTGTAAATAGCCAACTTGCAGCAGTGCATATGTGATCCCAGTGACAGAGAGGAAGTGACAGGAAGATCTCTGAACTCATTCTCAATCAGCCTAGACTGTCTGAAATAGATGAACACTTTCCTTACTTGTGAACTTGTACACATATGTATACAAAGACACATCCTCCATAAAGAAACCTCTAAGGATGTTTTCAACTAGGACAAATATCTCAAGACAAGGATTATTATTAAAATTATAAGATCCATTATTTTTGAATTATCAATTTTAGTTGCAATTTAACTTGAAAGCAAAGGTAGGTAAATAAAAAACTCTTCCCACCAATCTGAGATTCTAAAGTTGTATGCTCTACTTTATACATGTCAGAAATACTAAAAACATGCCACTCAGAATAAATGCATTGCTAAAGGCTAGAAATGCTAAAATTATGCAATCACATCCCATCACAAAGATTTTCTTATTAAAATCAGGCACTTGTTGAAAGGCTTAGTCTCACTGACAAGCTCCTTCATCCTGTAACATATACAGTACTAGTTTTATGGCATTGAACAGACATTCCAAGATTCATAATTGCACTGCCAACTGATGACTCTACACTGAGTCTACATTTCGCATCATTAAGTAATTCTTATTTGAAGGCCACAAGCAAGCTCATCTCAGCAGGCCTATCTAGAGCTCACTCCTGCCCAGTTCTTCTAGCTGCCAATAATTCCATCCACTTCTGCACCTGTCCCTCCATCAGTTCTGCCTTGCTCAGCCTTAATTCCCAGTCTATGCTTTAAGAGCTGTGGTTATTCATATATTGAAACTTTCTTCCTTGAGAGCATTACTCAAACTTTAAAGATCTTTTCTGTTACACATTTACTATCTGCACTTGACTGTATACTCCTCAGTGTTACTGTCTGAACACCAAATCTTACTGTCCTGAAGAGAAAACAGAAGAAAGAAAAGTAGCATCCAAAGCAGCCCATTTTGGGTCATATTCTGTAAGCTCTATGCTGATAAGTTTTACAACTGGAATTTACATTCCTCATTGACCAGGTCTTACTTGTAAAAACCTTAGAAAACTCAATTTATATTTCTTGGTAGCTCCCTTCTCATATGTAAAGCAGCTATGATTCCTGCACTACCTAACTCAAAACACTGAGAAGATAAATGAAATATACTGGACATACACAATACATTACAAAGTTTCCACCCACAAAAGCAAACACGTGAATGGTGCCATTTCCTTAGTAAATCCATAAACAAAATGATTCTTAGGCAAATATGTATGTGCTTTGGCCAAACACTAGATAAAGGGGCATATAACAGATCCACATCAAGAATGTACAAAGCTGGTAGGAAGAAAGTCAGATAGGTAATGATTGGGAAAGGGAAGTTTTACCCTAGGGTGACTGAAAGTGATTATTGTCCTTAAGTGATTTGTGAACTGTCCTAAAAGGAAAAGGAAGCAGTATGGGGTGCAGGGAGACTGCCTTGTAGACAGCTCTCTTGAGGGCTTTTCATATTAGAACGAGCTCATGTCTGTAAATGACAGAAAGTTAGAGACACAGAATGCTACAGTAGAGAGAGGGACACCAGGAGAAAGATGATGGATTAGCCCTTTAAATGCTAAGTTAGCCTTGACAACAATGTGGACTTTGGTTGTAATGAGAAGCCACTTGAGAATTATACTCAGGGGAACAAGTTCCTTATGAAGAAGACCAGATTAGTGGCTTTGTGAAAATGTACTATGATGGGGGTTGGGGATTTGGCTCAGTGGTAGAGCGCTTGCCTAGCAAGCACAAGGCCCTGGGTTCGGTCCCTAGCTCTGAAAAAAAGAAAAAAGAAAAAAGAAAAAAAAATGCACTATGATGTATGCAAGCAGACCAGGTGGGAGACTGGACAGTCATTTAAGGAAAGACATGGTGACTCAGACAAAACAGAAGTATTGCCTAGGGTCTAAAACAGGTTGACTTAAATAAATTAAGTAAATTTCAAAAATAACAAAGATGGATGGACATGCAAATAACATGACAAAGGAATGTAGGGGATCTGTAAAGTTCACACCTGAGAAGCATGAATGAAAAACTGTTTCTTTGGTAGGGTGGGAGAGAAATCCAAAAATCTGACAGTACTTCAGTGTAGTTGCAAGGGAGATTATAGTCATATATTGCTGGTAGAAATGCAAAATAATTTGATTCCATGAAGGAAAATTTAGCAAAGTCTAACAACATTGCTAACTTATTTCATCTAGAAACCCTACTTTAAGGAATTCATACTAAAGATGTCTGAGACAACATATTGTCAAAGTTCTTGCTGCATTTTCCTTAAGATGGTATTGACAGCAGCGCCTTCAGTACGGAACAGGTAAAATGAGCAGGCATATGCACATGTGGAACCATACAGTAGATCAGATCTCTTGTCAGAGCCAACTGCAGGGTGTAATGCCTGGAAGGACAAGTGGGAGGGAGAGGTCATCTGTTTGGGAGATGTGTTGTCTATGGGGAAGTACATGTTTGCTTACTTAAAATAAGTGTGGCATTCTTGATCTTGTGTTAGTATGTTATGTGCCCCTTTATCTAGTGTTTAGCCAAAGCACATACATATTTGCCTAAGAATCATTTTGTTTATGGATTTACTAAGGAAATGGCACCATTCACGTGTTTGCTTTTGTGGGTGGAAACTTTGTAATGTATTGTGTATGTTCAGTATATTTCATTCTATCTTCTCAGTGTTTTGAGTTAGGTAGTGCAGGAATCATAGCTGCTTTACATATGAGAAGGGAGCTACCAAGAAATATAAATTGAGTTTTCTAAGGTTTTTACAAGTAAGACCTGGTCAATGAGGAATGTAGATTCCAGTCGTAAAACTTATCAGCATAGGGCTGGAGAGATGGCTCAGCGGTTAAGAGCACCCGACTGCTCTTCCAGAGGTCATGAGTTCAATTCCCAGCAACCACATGGTGGCTCACAACCATCTGTAAGGAGATCTGATGCCCTCTTCTGGTGTATCTGAGGACAGCTACAGTGTACTTATATATAATAAATAAATCAAAAAAAAAAAAAACTTATCAACATAGAGCTTACAGAATATGACCCAAAATGGGCTGCTTTGGATGCTACTTTTCTTTCTTCTGTTTTCTCTTCAGGACAGTAAGATTTGGTGTTCAGACAGTAATAGACAGTCTATTCCCACCTGTCTCTAGAACAGAAGGATTGGGGGATAGGCAGGAACTACCTTTTCTATCACTGTCTCTTTCTGGAAAACCTGGCCATTCAAAGGTGTTCAGTAAACATATTCCAGGGTACTCAAGCCAGTTAAGTATCTTTCTGTTTTCCGATATTTCTCGACTGCACCTGTTTCCTGATTTCTCAGATTAGTATTATTACTGACACACCTCTTTGAGCAGTAGCTATTTAGAATTAAAGGCTTGAGATAGTCTACTAAGAATCACAAAATCTAAATCAGAATTTTAATGCCTAGTAAAAAGCCAACATTACCATCAAACTGGCATCAGAACTAAATGCTTTTAATGCCAAAGACACGTTATAAGGACCCAAATCGAAACACTAAATATTCCGTCTGAATTCTATCCAGAGGCAGAATACCCGTTATCAGATGTGTTGTCTAGGAGAGTATGTATACGTTCACTATGAAAGGTGTCTATCACAAAGGACAGGTGTATGGGATAGCCCACTACTCAATGGTGCACTCGGCAGTAAGAGAAAGCATGCCAGAGTAGTGTGCACTGGCACAAGGTAGTGCACACTCAAGAGAACCACTGTTCTAGGAAAAGGCAGCAGCACACGCCTACGGTCTCAGTTTTATAAAATGAGATGTTCTATTTAAAGACATATGAAAGGTTCAGGAAGCAGCAGCACCAAAATACTAATAAATGTTAGCTTTGAAGACTGTGAACAAATGGTTTATTTGTGTTTTCTGTATCTTACCAAAATTTCTTTTAAAAAATGGTTAAAAGCTACTGGAAAGGGGAAAGACTTTTTGCTCAGAGGCTTCCCCACATGACATTTCTAATTCTTTCCCTACTATCACCCTTCCAAGGGATGGGGAGAAAGGGTCGTTTGAGGGAGTTCTTTTTCCCAGGCAGAAACAGTCAGAACACGAAAGGTTGAGAAGAAAGAAGCTTTGGTATCATGTTCTGGTTACTGAAGTTACCATCAGTTATATCAAATACAGTCCTAGAGCCAACGATTAGGAAATACTAATTGGAAAATCCTGAAAGTGACTTTGAATGCTCTAAAATGTTTCAAAAGAAAATAAAACATCATCTATGGTTTCATGTAAAAATCAAAACAATTCCTCATTCTAATAAAAAGCTACCTTTTAATCTAAGTATTACTCAGTTTCCAAGGAAACTTGTAAAACTTTTTTCTAAAATAAAGACACTAAAGGTTTAATGTGTTTATATATATTTGGTGTTCTGATCTAGTCAAATGCTGACATTATCACTTTAGTGAATGCCAAAGAATTTAATTTTATAGAGTTTTGGCAGTACTAAGGATCAAGCCTATGAATTTGTATTTGCTCAAACTAGTCCTCCAGATCTAAAAATGAAATTTAGAGAAAATATTGAACTGAAGTTTTAATGGGATCATTAATAAAGTAAAATTCTATGTTCACACACTTACTTTTTCAAAAATTTCTAAGCATTTCCTATCATATAATTCTATGCCGACACACCTCTTGCCAGCCTTTCTTAATGTTCTGTCAGAGCATCCTCAGCTTCAAATCATGGTTGGCAGAACAGACCCACTAACATGGTCAGTAAATTTAGGTCACTCTTACCTGCCCTTTTCCTCTTTCATTGAGAGCACATATGAGATATGAGGTCTAAGGAAAGAGTTGCCTTTGCATCCGCTAACTGAAAGGAAACAGACAGGGGAGGACTACCACAAGCTCTACTGTACAGATCAAAATAGAATAGACATTTTGACAAGATTTTTCCCCCTAAGAGTCCAACTCAGACATCTACCAACTTCACATTAGTCTTTTAGAACAGTTCTATGCAGAAACAGTTTCAGTCATGTCTCAACTTTGCATCCTCATCAGCAATACAGTGAGAATGCATACAGGCTTCCTTTGTATCTGGGACGAACAAATAGGCATACATGATAATGTGGTGTAATCCCTCAAGAATTATAAAAAGGTCCTATTTGGACTCTCACTCAACACTACCCATATACTATCTGGTTTGTAAATCCAGAGACTTACCTTACAACACTGAAACAGAAGTTTTTATAAACACACACACACACACACACACACACACACACACTCACTCACTGTTTAAAGATACAATTTTTTACATTCTTTTACAATATTTGAATATTACAAAAAGTTACAAAAGAGTATCGATCGTGGGCCTTAAGTTATTCTAACATAAAGACACCAAAAGTCCAACTAAAGAAACACTTAGAGGACATTCTACCACAGAAAGGAACTAATTTGTAGCACTGAAGTGAAACATAAGCCAATCTGGCTTAAACACCTCATGATACTTTGTCTTATACATCTGTAGCCTTCATTAAATAACCACTCTGCTATCCAGAATCACTTTTACCCAGATCCACAGATTTTCAAAATTTTAATTATAAAGCACCAAGCATTTCCTCATCTCCCTCCTATCCACCCACTCAGCCCACCCTGCAGTGGTTCAGTTTGCTGAACTTCAACATTCTCAGCACTGAGTAAGAATCTCCAGGCAGAAGGTGGGGAGGGAAACGGAGCGATGGAAACAAATACTACAGGCACCCGCAGGGGCTGTCTTCTTAAATCCCAGACCTTTACATTACTAATTTAAAGCTAAATTTAAGCTTTTGCCTCCATTTAAATGGCCGACCAACAGTTTCTCCCACCCCTCTTCCTTTGGAAGAGGTAAAGTAGATGAAGTCTGTTAAGTGCCGATCGATGTATTTATCAAAATGAGAATTTTAAATCAGCAGAACTACTCCTTGTGAGGGAGGGGAAACGGTACTTTTCCACAGCCTGAAATGAAATTGACATTGACATCTTTCATAGAAGTCCCCTCCTTCCCAATTTCATCTCTGTGTTCCAATTATAATTGAAAGGAATAAAGCAACCTTTATTGAGGCTACTTTTAAAATCCTATTTAATACCATACATATTTTTGTGGCGGCCTCTACTTGAACGTAAATAAATCCTTAAACATGCGGAATCTGGATTGCTCTAGTATCAGTTACTCAACTGGTTGGGAGCAAGAGGAACCACCAGGGTCTTACCTTAGGTACCATCTGGCTATGTAAGGACAGGGGGATGGGATGGCTATTCTGAGGTTAGGGGTGCCTGGGAGTTTTATTAAGAAAAGGGGCAAATTATATAGTGTCTTGAAGTCTTGATCAAGTTCCACTGGACGGTACATAGCAGTACAAAGAGGAAGCGGTGCCGGCTGCAGGGTCCCATGTCAGAATTAGAGAATGGCAAGACTGTAGAACTGGGCGTAGGGGTTGGAAAGAAACTGGCCAGACGTGGCCGAGGAAGAATAAGGGGTGGAAACGCGAGTCACAGCATTCATTCCCGGTGCCCAGGCCTGTGCCAGGATACTCCGGCAGGAAGGAACCCGAGGCGGCGGCCGCCTCCCAGCGGGACCCTGGGAGTCGGTGGAGGCCAGAGGTGCGCCACGGCCCGGACGCGCCCGCTGCCTCCTCACCTTCGGGCATCTCTCGGTCGCTGATGTGCTGCAGGTGGTGGCCCTCGCCGGCTCCGAAATCCAACTCAGCCGGCTCCACGGCCGCAGCAGGCGCCGGCGCTACGGCCACCGCGTCCCCGGCCGCCGCCTCGTAGACCTCGGACTCGTAGTCGGGCTCTGCCGGTCCCGCGCGCCGGCCCAGCTTGGGGCTGGCATTGGGGGACACGCAACAGGTCAGCGTGTTCCCCATGGGGAGCGTCCGCTCCGCTCGGCCGACGCCTGCGCCTCCGCTCGCCCCGGACTCTGCGCCCGCCCCCTCCCCCAACAATGGCGCGGTCGGCGCCGGCAGCCCCGGGCTGAGCGGGGCTGCGCCCGCCCGCACTTGCTGCCGCGCCCGCTGCGCGCCCGCCCGCCCCGCCGCCCGGCCCGGGGCAGGGCTCCGGCCTCGGCCGCACCCCCGCCGGCTCGCCGCCGCCGCCTCCCCACAGCGGACTAGTCTGCGAGGGCGGCGACCAGCCCGGCTTATTTAAAAGGGGTGGGGACCCGACAAGCGCTGGGAGACGCAGCCACTGCGGGCCGAGAGCGCGGCCGGAGCTCCTCCTCCTTCCGTCGCCGCCTCCGGACTGAAGGCCGCTAGCCGGCTCCTGCCAACCGGAACGCGCTCCGCGGTCACCTGGTGACGGGTAGCCAATCAGACCTGGATTTCCCTCCACGCACCCGCCTACGGCCCAGGCACGTGACTCACAAAGCCCCTCCCCGTCTCTCAAGCTGAGCCGCGCGGACTCTGATTTCCATTCATCGCGAGCTGAGCGGAGTTGGGCTCCAGCTTGGCAGCTGCGGCAGTTTGTTACTCGAGGCCGCGCTTCAAGGCGGGCCCCGAAGGCCCAGCCTGGTGGAGAGTTGATTTTATCAGCAGTGTGGTTTCTCCATGTTTGACAGCTTCCCTTTGCTCACCCAAGTAAGTTGCACCGGACTTAGCCCGTTGTGTACGGCTAAATGCTCTTCTTCCGTCTTCCCAGTGTTACGTTTTCGCTTGCAACTTGGCCATAGCAACCCGGAGGCTCGCGCCTTACTCTCAATAAAGAATTGTGACTGTGTCTTGCATGAGACCCGAGGACACGTCACCCTTCAGTGTCCTCGTAGGTAAAATGAGGACCAAACTCGACCCTCTCTGTTCAGAAAAGCTGGGAGCCATCAACTTTTCGCTTGTTTTCTCCCATCACAAGTCAGGACTTTCCAGATTTCGTTTCTTTAACTAGCAATGCAGAGAGCAGTTTTCTCCCACAAAATAGAGAACCACACGGTGGAATGCCCACAGTCCTAATTGATGGGGATGGTAGAGAACAATGTTCAGAGTGCACCATGTATTGGTCACCATGCAACGGAGCTCCTTTAGCTGTAAGTCTACACAGCTGTCCAATGTTTTATCTCTCAGATTTTACTGGTTGATGGCAGGGCAGGGGGAGCTGCGATATGTAGAAATTAAGTAACTTTCTCAAGGTTACATGACTGCTCATGTAGGGGCCAGAATAGTATGGATTCCAGGTTTATCTCACAGTACCTGTAAAAGGAAGTCACACTTGGGGAAAATAACAGAGACAGTTTATTGGTGCTTGGTAGTGTTCAGTTTAAAGAAGAGCAGTCTTTTCACATGGGAATTTTAAATATCTTCCTTAATCGAATCTTCACGTTCATTCTCTGTTCCTGAAGTGTGTATCCAGCAATCCATGCTCCCAGTACATTCAGGCAAATGAGAAGCAAAGATTTGGAGAATCTAGCTGTATAAGTTCACACTGCGGATCTTGAGGTACAGACACCCCAAAGTTAATGGGGTCAAGAGTTTAGTTGCTTCTTTTTTTTTTCTCTAAATTTATATATTTATTGTATTTGTATGAGTACTCTGTAGCTGTCCTCAGACACATCAGAAGAAGCAACGGCTCCCATTACAGATGGTTGTGAGCCACCCTGTGGTTGCTGGGAATTGAACTAGGACCTCTAGAAGAGCAGTCAGTGCTCTTAACCGCTGAGCCATCTCTCCAGCCTAAGAGTTTAGATTTTATCCTTGAAATAGTTGTTGAACATGAAATTCAGAAGTCATTATCAGGTGTATTTAAGACTGTGTCATTCTGGACAGTAAGAAGAAAGGGAAGAAAGGACCAATTAAGGGCACATATTCTTTCATCTAGGAGGGAAAGACACCTCCAACAAAGGACAGTGGTGACTGAGTGGAGAAAGAACATATTTCCAAAGTGAAAGAGGAAGTACTTAGTAGCTATTGGATATGGAGGGAGAACAGAAGTAGAAGGCAAAAAAGGTCTAAAGTTCTGATTGAGGGAAGTAGGTGGATTTTGATGCCCCTCCTCCCCCGACAGATAAAGGTAGAAGAATAAGTTTGGAGAAGAAAGTAGTTTTTGACATTAAGTGTTGTATGAGAATGAATCCTTCTAAGGGGAAAAGGCGGCAGAGGCTCCATGACTAAAGAAAATTTCTCTCTTCAAGATGGGAGAAAAAGGGCTGGAGAGATGGCTCAGCGGTTAAGAGCGCCCGACTGCTCTTCCAGAGGTCATGAGTTCAATTCCCAGCAACCACATGGTGGCTCACAACCATCTGTAAAGAGATCTGATGCCCTCTTCTGGTGTGTCTGAAGACAGCTACAGTGTACTTATATATAATAAATAAATCTTTAAAAAAAAAAAAAAGATGGGAGAAAAAGCAAGACGAATGTACTTTAATATTAAAAGAGTAAGAGTCCATGAGTACAACAAAATTTCAAACTTAGAAGAAAAAAGGACTTAATAAATAATGTTCCTAAGAAGGCAGAGATATTCACAGTCCAGATCTGGAATAGATAAGCTCTGGGAAGCAGAAGCAAGCAGGGAGAAAAGACCTATGTGATGTGGAAACATGGCTGGTAGAGAAGTTTTGGGAAAGTTCACTTCGTGACCCCTGGTTTCCTATAGGTTATAGTTTGGAATGTAACTGGGGGAAACAGAGAAGTATAAGTAGAAGAAGTCTATACCTCCCAGAAATCACGTTATATTTAATGAAAACCAAATACCATTTTACTGGCTAGTTTTATGTCAACTTGGCACAAGCTAAAGTTATCTGAGAGGAGGGAGCCTCAACTGAGAAAATGCCTCCCTAAGATGGGCTATAGAAAAGCCTACCAGGCATTTTCTTAGGGATTGATGGGGGAGGGACCAGCCCATTGTGGGTGGTACCAGTCCTGGACTGGTGGTCCTGGGTTCTATGAGAAAGAAGGGGTTGAACAAACTATGAGGAGCAAGCCAGAAAGCAGCAACCCTCTGTGGCCTGCATCATTTCCTGTCTCCAGGTCCCTGCCCTGTTTGAGTTTCTGTCCTGACTTCCTTTGATGATGAAAAGTGATACCCATGTTTTTAGATACGCAAGACCTTAAAAATTAACCCTAAGACACCATTGCCCCTTAATGTTGGTAAAGAATTAACCTCAGGATCCACTACAGATACCACAATTAGAAGAAGATGAAGTCCTTATGAAATGGCACAGTATTTACATGTAACCTACCTGTGTACATTCTCCCACATATTTCAAATCAACTGAGTTACCTATAATACCTAATAGATGTCAATGCCATATATATATATATATGTATATGTATACACATATATATATTACTATATTATTTATAGAATAATGACAAGAAAAATGTGCGTGCTTGGTAGAGATGCAAGCTATTTCACATGTTTTTAGCCCACTCTTCATTGAATCCATGAAGGCAGAAGCCAGAGATAAGAGGACAATGCCTCTTCCCTCAGATGTGAGTAAATTGAGCTGTTTGAGCCAAGTCCACAGAGCTCAGCTCTAAACAGCTCTATCACAGAAGCGGAAGGGAACTGCTTCCCAAGCAGTTAAAAGAAATGGCAACAACTATGAGGAAGAGTAAACAGATAAGGAAGCACAATGTATTTGTATAAAGTATGGACCTTTTGCAGACCGTCTAGCCGCATAGAAGACCACAAAAAGGACCCAAGGGAATATTAGCCTTTTAACAGGAAGAAAAGGTTATTTCAAAAGGCAAGGGAGCAGAGGGGAATTAATTTTTAATTTAATTCCGTTTAAAGCATTTACTTAAGCACTGATGACAGAGAATGAACACTACATTACAACGTGGGAAACCACAGTGGAAGGAAAGTGTAGTTAAGTCCTCAAGACTCGATGACTGCATTCTAAGGTATGATATTGTCTGAGGTGCTAGACGTCACTGCATAGTATTTTAGATGCTTCTTGTTACTTGAAGTTATGTTTAAGATCACGTTATAAAATAGTGCCCGCACATAACAACAGACATACACAAATAGATACACAGGATCTTAAAATTTAAATAATTTAAAGAATAAGCAAAAGCACTGTGAACCATTGTTATGAAAATAGATTTTAAAACATCTAACTTTCAAGGAAGAGTAGAAAATATTAATTTAAAAAATTTCCTGTCTTGGGAAGGTGATGTACAAATGAACAAAACAGGAGTTCTGTGGTAAGTATTAAGTGAAGGTTGGAGTCTGTAAGAGAAACTGAGGTTTTATTTATATGAGCCTAAGGTAAATTCATTGATTCTTCTTGACTGATTGCCTGTGCAAAAGAGAAGACAGTCTCTAGCTATCGTATCTTGAAGCATGTATATTGTGTATTGTATGCAACGTGCATGTATATTCTAGCCTGAAGAAAGGAAGAAGGAGATTTCTCAGAAGATCCATGTAGCATAGCTTGTATATCATTGGTTTAAAGTGGACATGGCCACACCCAGCTTCAAGGGAGGCTAAAAAAAAAAAAACAAAAAAACATAGGATTGTATGAAGATGATAAATGCAGAACCAAAAACTAGAATTAAAGTAACTCATACTCTATGCTGCAGTCTGTACAGAAGCAACATCAGGAAATCATTAGCCTAAGGCAAGAATGACCGTGACTTCATCCCCATTTGTAAGCATAGTCAAAATCTACATGAGTTTTATAGTAGTCTTCTCTTAAGCTAAGAAGGCTAAAATGTAAATGATAAAAACCCGAAAATCAGCCACCACAAACAACAAAAACAAGACAGTGATTGAGACTTAAACTATAAAATAAAACAGGCTTAAAAGTAAGAAACATGGCAGTCAGCTATGGTATATTCTATGTGGTTAATTGGTTTCCATCTTGAGAACCATAACTAGTTGAATGGCATTGGTAAGAAGTCTTCTCCGAAAAGCTCGTCTAACAAAGGCTTTTCTCCTCAGCTAGTGGAACTATTTAGGGAGGTTGTAGAAACTTTAGGACATGGGTCTGTCTGGAAGAAGTAAGTTACTTAGGGGATGTCCTTGGGGCTGTATCGTGTCCTGGGTGGGTCTATTGGGTAAGTAGGGCTCTCTCTTCCTCTCCCTCCCTCCTTCCTTTCCTCCTCTTCTTCCCTCTCTTGTTCCCTTTTCCTCTTCCTCTTTACCCCTCTGTCTGCCCTTCTGTTTACTTACTTTTTAGCAGGAGGTAAATGGCCTCTGCTACATGCTTCTGTGGTTGTGATGCTCTAGGCCTCACCATGGGCCCAGAATTAACCCCTGAAACTGTGAGCTAGAGTAAATCTCTCCTCCTCTTTAAGATTGTTTTTGTCAAGTATTTTGTTACAGCAATGAAAAGTATGGCATACTACTTATAGAATAGGACTCTGTAGGTGAGTGATATGCACATATATATTTCTAAGTAGAGAATCTACAGTTAGCATCATATTCTTAAAGTCTATAAGCAAAAATGTTAAAGAATTATATTACCTGGCATGATGCAGAACAACTTGACATCTCTTGTTCTTAAATTCAAATAATTATAATGTGTTTTTTCCAGTAGTTTGGGAATTTGATGGTATAGTAGGAACATTTAATAAACTATGCATTCCTCAACCCTTTTCCCATCTTCTTTCCTCACACAATACATGGGATAAGTGCTAATTTATTTGAAATAGTGCTCAGAAAAACAGTGTCAGTTTGTCATCTTTAAAGACAGATACCCATTACATAGGTGAGTTCTGGCCCCAAATGTCTTCTGTACTAGAGATCCCAGTGTCAGGATATTTCGTGTGGACAGCTCTAGGAAAATTTACATTTGAAGAGAGACTGTTTCTTTTGCTTTCCTAGGGCTCCACTTTTTCCATCCCATATGACCTGTGTGCTTCTGGTTTCATTTTTCTAAATGCTGTAGAAATCTAAAATCTTTCTCAGCCTCTTGCTCACTCCTCTTCAGATATCTAAGTAGGGACAGAGTGTAGTGTTCAGGGTCCTGGATTTCTAAATCAGATCCCAACTCTCTTCACTGCTCCAAGGACTCTCATAAGATGGTATCTGTGCCCAGGGTGTTTCATGAGACAGTCCACCCTCTACATTTGACCAGGAAATAAACTCACTTGGAAGTCTGTTTTGGAACAAGGTAGATATAATTGTGCAAGGCAGATACTGTTCCAATTGCTATTCCCCAGTCCTGTCAACATCTCTTCCCTCCATTATCTGCTTCGATGCTCATTTCTCTTATGTGATATTTTAGGACTTTAGAATGTCAGCCCCACCCCTTATACTTATATTTTTAATGTATATTATGGATATTATATCTGCATATATGTCTGTGTAGTGCTGTGCTCTTGAGGGCTATAAGAAGGCATTGGGTCCCCTGGGTTTGGCGTTACAGATACTCGTGAGTTGCATCATGCAAGTTGGTTCCTCTGGAAGAGCAGCCTGTTTCCTTAAGTGCTGAGCCATCTCTTCATCAATATTTTTTTAATTTATTTTTTATATGAGTACACTGTTGCTATCTTCAGACACACCAGAAGAGAGCATTAGATCCCATTACAGATGGTTGTGAGCCACCATTGTGGTTGCTGGGAATTGAACTCAGGACCTCTGGAAGAAACAGTCAGTGCTCTTACCTTCCAAGCCATCTCTCCAGCCCCCTTATTTTTATTTTTTAGTTATGTGTATTTGTGTGGTGTATGTACATACAAGTATTATGAGGGCCAGAAGAGCGTGTCAGATCCCTGGAACTAGAATTATAGGTGATTATGAGTTGCTTGGTATAGGTGCTAGGAGCCAAACCTGGGTCCTCTAGCAAAACACTATGTGGTCTTAGCTGCTGAGCCATCTCTACAGCACCCAAACTCCTCTATTAAAAGGAGTCTTTGGCCAAGTGAAGCAAGTTTCTTTTATGTTAGAATCATTTCCTTGCAATGATCTGACAGTTCCCTCCAGCTTCCTCCAGAAATCTTTTTGACAGCAGCCTCTTCACATAAGCTGACATTAGAAAGACAATGCTGGAGGGGGAAGAGGAGTTTCATTAAACTTGACAGAACTGAACAGTTTGAAGAGGTCTTTTAAGCCAAGTTTATGTTCTTAGAAACACAGCTTAGACCTGAGCCAGGGTCTTTTTCTTATACTGGCTCTGTTGCCCTCCTGTCTAATAATCTTTGTCATCACAGCACAAAGTCTTCACTGAAGCGCTCTAGGATTCATGCTATCAGAAGATGTTCACACAGTAATATGGATACATGCAGGGGCCAGGGAACTTGTCTTGAGAGACTCTTGCTATAAAAAGCACATTTTTTAAAGCAAAGAAACCCCTAACCCCAACAACCTAGGTTGTATTTTCCTGGATCTAGGGCCTTCAACTCCTTTGTAGAGTGGCCCTGCATATTTTAATTGGTTTTTCAAGAATGAGTAGTTAGACTTGACAGTTTGGGGTATGGACCCCAAATTTAGTAACATGGCATCTGTGGGGTGCTTAGGTAGAAAAGGACAGTATTCTTTGACCTGTTTTTTCTAATGTTCTTCCCACACAGATGGAATAGATTATCCTTGTGAAAAAATATCCTGGTTATTCAATAAATACTCTGCGTAGGAGGAGTAGAGAAAGACTGAAACCATAGGAACAATAAAAACTCAAGTATCCAGTATAGTTCTGTCATGTTCTTTGCAGCCAGAATCAGGAATCCAGGATAGCAGCTCAGCTTGGCCATCTGGTCAACCTATACTCATTCTCTGAGGTTTATCTGGAACAGAGCTGCCTCTACAGTACTCCCTTAACTCCCTCAAGACAGGTTCTGTCTTTTGCTTGTAATGAGTTATTCTGCAGAGTCAAACTGCAGAGCAATATGCTCTCACATTGTATGATAATTACTTTCATGTCTGACAGCCCTGTTAAACCAAATTCTGAGAACACAAGACTTCTGTTCATCTTATGCATCCTTAGCACTAAGTATAAACCTGGCTTTTTGAGTGAGCATATAAATGAATGAAAGGGCCGAATAGCATGTGCCAACATCCAAAGCTGAGAACTGTGTAAAGCCATTTATGTTTTTCCAGCACTCTCTTCCTTACCTCTGCTTCTGACTTCTGTTCTTCTGTAGCCTCTCTCTAAAACAAACATCGTTTTATAATAATCTCATAACTCGGGGTCAGGAAGTGAGTCACTGCTTAAGAATCAGAGGAGTCAGCTGGAGTGAACCATTTAGCAATGGAAATGGCTAAGGTGGCTTACCAGCAGCATCAGTTCTTCCTGGAGCTGTAATACCTCATTCTTCTCCGTGCCTCAACTCCGAGGCTGGAATATCCATGCATGCCAGGCATCTGGTTTGCAAAGGTCGGGATACCTGAGACTGACTAGACACATCATGGTTTTCTCAAACACTTAACATGTGTCACGTTCTCAGAAAGGATATTAGTCTACAAATACAGGAGGAGGAGGAGAGCTATGGTCAGCCTTATTCTTTTACGGGAAAAATCCCTCAAAACCAGTTCTTAGACTGGCTCAACATTCTTGTCTGTTGTGAACAGATCAACAGATCTTATCTTTTTACTACTTTACAATGGACCAGCTAAAGATATTGGAACTAGACCTAAGTTTAGTATCCAGAGAAGCCTTGCCCCCACAAAACAGGGTTTTATATGTGTGTGTGTTTTGAGAGAGGGTCTTAATGATCCTCACTGCTTAGCCTCCTACAAAGACCAGCAGCCTTTGGGTTTTTATCCCAGGTAGAAAGAACAGGTTCCATTTTATAATGTCACCTCACACATTAAATCAAACTGAAAAGAGTAATAGAGTTAAAAAAAACCAAAACCTTCAGACTTACTGAGAACCTTACATTTTTCTGGTAATTCTTTGCAGTGAGCAACCTTGTATGATCTATGGTTTGAGCAAATGAGGATTCCTACAAGAAAAACAATTATAGAAGACAATGTCCTAAATGAGATTATTATTGCTGCTTTTAACTAGCAACTGCTATGTGGACATACACTGTGTGGTGCTCTA
This sequence comes from Rattus norvegicus, assembly GCF_021556685.1. Taxonomy (NCBI): domain Eukaryota; kingdom Metazoa; phylum Chordata; class Mammalia; order Rodentia; family Muridae; genus Rattus; species Rattus norvegicus. Next base: position 81,264,439 of record NC_141542.1, on the reverse strand, counting down.
CATGAGTGCAAACTAATACCCATGACAGTCACCTGCAGTAGTGACAGGTCAGATTCTCAGGCAAACCTCCCCTGGGCCAGAGACATCTTAAACCCATCACATACAAAGAGTAGAATGTGGGTACCATTCACTGTTGCATGCCCTTGTAACAGTGTATGCAAGGTCTCTGTGACCTCCTCCAGAAGTGCCGAGAAGAGCCTGCAGCACCTGCTGCTCTGCTAGTGCTCCTTTGAGTCAGAATTCATGCTTTGCTGGCATTTTGTTTCTATAAAAGAAACCTGTCCCTCCGTCCTCACTGACGTGAGAGGCATGATGAGTTAGCATTAGGATTGGGTATCTTACATGGATAAAAGGAATACACATGGTTAGGAAAATACATATTCTAACTAGTTTCATAACAGGCTTGACCAAAGCTAAACAGAAAGTAAACAATGCTAGTCCTTAATTGTAATTAAGTGATTTACGACTTGCGTGCGTGATGGGCCCTTACCTTCATCCACTGGGCTGGAAGAATGATTTTGTAATAATCACTGCAACCTGAAGCAATGAATATGTCAGCACTACTCACCTTTTTTAAAGTTTTTGTTAACTTGTTCACTATAGTTTCTCACATTTTTATTTTTAAGAATGACTTAGACAAAATGAATAGATATGAATGTGAGAGAAAGATTGGGGAACATGGAGGGTCAACAGATGAGATAGGTAGGTGGGAGGTGGGAGTGATCGGTATGAAAACATACAGGTGACATTGTAAAAATAAATGAAGTTGACTTAAACTGCTATCCTGGCTACTGAGTTTTTAAGGAACTACTTAAGTCCAGTGGCTCTAGCAACTGTTTCCCCATTCATTTCCCTCCATCCTTCCAGGCACCTGCCAGAACCATGTGATAGTCTGGACGTTTCCTGGCCTCCTTGTAAAGAAGATAAAGGGACACCCACACCCTTGGATGTGTTTCTGAGTGTTGTCCTGATCTTTCCAAACATTTCATCAGAAGACCCAGATAGTAGTGTGGGCCAAAGAACAGAGCCAGCCTTTGTGCTGAGGATCCCATCACCACCCATTGCTGAAGAAGAATCAGGCCCCAGGACGGTATGGAAAACACACCTGACACTACAAATCTAGACTGTGAAACTGGCTCTCACCACATGCCGTCTTCTCACCCTTCTCCACTGAAAAAGAAAAGGGAAATGTATGATAACCAATTAGAAGAGGACAGGGAATCCTCTATTAAAGCTTAATAGTAATTACTATATTTAGCTTCTTACAGAACTAAAAAATACATATTATTGTAAAGATGTTAAGAACTGCACATAAAGATGAAAATAAAACCAGACCCCATCCCAGGATACCCCTGCTTTTTTAGCATTTTATGGCATACTTCCCTAAACTTTAATAAAATGTTTCAGTGATTTAAAAGTGAAACAGTGCTACCTATATAGTTTCTCTGTCTTGCTTTCTTAGCAATATAATAATTTTCCTCTGGTGTGTGTGTGTGTGTATGTGTGTGTGTGTGTGTGTGTGTGTGTGTGTGTGTGTAATGACTTCACAATATGCATTCATTCATCCATGAATATTCATCAACAGCCTGAAAGTCTCCAGGCAATAAGCTCAAAACTGTGAGATGTGTCAGTTGGTTAAATAGAGAACTTGGCCTCCTGGGGTTGATATTTAAAAAGCAATAAATAAGCAAGTACATGTCAGTTCATAGGGCATTGTCTCCTCAGGAACACCAGGGAGTCTTCTGTATTAAGCTGTGTGGCTACATCTTATCCCTTGCTGTCTAAATGTATGTGTTGAAGTCATGACCCCTGTGACCTCAGAAAAGACTTTTGTTTTCTAATTTTATGGATTTTGGAGGGGAGGGATTGTTGTTAGTTTGAGACAGTTTCTCTTAGGTCCTGGTTAGAGGTAACTTGCCATCCTCCTGCCTCCGTACTAGCAGTACTGACAAACAGCAGCCTGCCCAGCTTGGAAGTAAGGTCTTTATGGATGTAATGGTTAAAATAAGACCAGTGAGTCAGACCCTGATCCAGTAAAGGAGTGTCCCTATAAGAAGAGGAAGTTTGGGTACTAACACGTCAAGAAGCCCATATGAAGACATAAAAAATATAGAAGCCCTAGAAGCCAATGATAGGACTCAGGGCTGACCTTTTCTTCACAGCCCTCAACGGAACCCAGTCCTACTCACACCTAGGTCTTGAACCTGCAGCCTCCAGACTTGTTCCACCTCCTGAGTTTATTGTCCAATAATGGCAGCACACACAGGCTGACCAGCATGGGTAACGTGAGAGACTGCAGCCCTCATGAGTGGCACAGCAACACACCAAAAGCAAAGCAGAGCTTGGTACTCTTAGGGGAGGGCGAGGGGCCTGGTGTCTGGGAGGATGGGTACAAGAAGCAGCAGGTTAGTGTGTAAGTCTAAAGGTTTGTTGTTTGTTTTGGATTTTCTCTATTACTGTTTACAGTTTGGTTCAATGTGTAAGGAGACATAAAAGGGAACCCATGTTCTTTTCACCTGTTACAAACCCAAAGACTGTGGCTCGTGAGTGATCTCTATAGAGAACTCCCAACCTTAAAGAAGGGCTTCAGAATATATGTTTGGGAAACAGGAGAAGTTGCTAGAAAACCAATGGCATGGCCCTGTTCTATTACTTGTGTTGTATCAAAATTCGTAACCTTGTTAATGAAAGTATATACCAGTGCTAGTGAGAGACGGAAAGGGGCTTTTGGGATTTAGAAACCTGATTCTAAATTTTCTATTCTACCATCTCCTAGCCACTTTTCTCCCCAGCCAAACACACCAACAAGCCATCATTTTAAGATAGCCTCAGACCCCTTTGTGAGTTTTCTATAGAGATAACTCATGGAGATTCTCTTTACATCATTTCAAGGTCATGGATGGACCCCTTTCCCTTATGTCCTCCCTGGGCTGTGCCCCAAGGCTTCCAGTCCTCAGGCCCTTTGGGCTTGCTGGTACCAACTGCCACGTGCCAAGATTCCATTGTTCACTGCTGCTCACCCTTCCCACCCCCACCCCTGCCTTAGCCTTAGGAAATGCAGAGATGTAAGGCTCTCTGCAATTTGCACACCCAAACAGGGAAGTGGAGAGTCCGGTTGGAGAACAAAATCCCAAGGGCTCCAACTGGCTTGGAAGCTACCATTTATGAGAATGTGTGACTCTGGAGCCCACTATGACCAGTTATTCTTTATCTTTGTTCCCTTCTCAAACTAAGGAAGGGCTCTTTGGTTTTCTTTCCCTTTTATTATTTTTCATATTGGATTATTTGAGGTAGATGGGCATGTGAGCTAAGGCGCAGCTGTGAAGATTGGAAGGCACCTAGTGGGAGTTGGTTCTCTCCTCACATTGTGTGGTTTAAGGGGATCCAACAATTCAGGTGCTTGGGCTCAGCAAACTCCTTTAACCAACTGAGCAATCTCTCCATTAGCTGAGTAGTGATTTCTTACGGAAAAATCAATCCCTCACCAGTGACTTCCTTTAGTTGTACAGGTACTTATTCATACATACTTATTTATCTCGACTAAATCCCTTTGTCTTCCTCAAACCCCACAGAAGGCCTATCAATTCTACCCTGATTTTAACTTCATTCAGTGAGACAATTGAACAAACTCAAGGCATTTGGCTTGGAAAATTAAAAGAGTGCCAGTTCAGCCCAGGCTCTTGGGCTGATCCACAGCCATGGCCCCTGATACGTCTGCATATAAGCTGTACATTCCTTTAAGCAAATGCCCCAAGATAAGAGCGCTAGTGATGGTGAATGTCATCAGCCTGACAGATCTAGAATCATTGAAGAGACACAGCTCTAAGGGAGTCTTGAGGGTATACTTGAGGTGATCAGACTCACCTTGAATGTGGGTGGTACCATTCCATGGGCTGGCCAAAGAAAGCGAGCAGAGCACAACGTGTACTCCCTGACTTCACACGTGAGAGCAGCAGCCTCCTGCTACAGCGGTCATACTTTCCCAGCACGATAAATTATATAGCTGGAGCTGTGGAGCACAGTGAAACCTTCCTACCGTCCGCTGCTCTCCCTAGGTATTTTGTCACAGCAATGAAACAAGTAAATAAAACAACGCCTCCAGGAGGATCACAGACCTGGGCCTCACTGACACAAAGGGCTCAGTATACCCAGGCCATCCTGAGAGAAGTTCGAGGGCAGGCAAGTTGTTATAAAGAAGATAGCAGCTGTCAACTTGAACTCTGCGTCATTTTTAGGCCTTGTCTGCTGTGACTAGTAGCTAGTTCATTCATAGATGTGTGTGTGTGTGTGTGTGTGTGTGTGTGTGTGTGTGTGTGTGCGTGTGCATGCATGTGTGTTTGTGTGTGTGTGTGTGTATTAACTATACCCTTTAATAAATTCCCTTAATCACCTGGGAAACACATTGAACTGAATGTGTATTGGAGTCATTGTTGTACACATTTAAAATACACCACAAATTTTATAACTCTGCTTTGCTTTTCTCTTCCCCTGCCTGGGATTTTATTGGTATGGAAATGGCCAGGGCCTCTCCTGACCTCTGAAAGGCCCAATGAAAACATGAAACCGAGGCAAGGTGACAGAGTCTGGTTATTCAGCACAGAGGGCCTCATCATGTTACTTCTTAGAAAAACAGAATGCTGCCCCGAAGGACCCAGAGCCACAGATGTTCTTCCCAGATCAAGCAGTTTCCAAATTTTTACAGTTTTAGTTTAAATGAGCCAACAGGGAAATTTCTAGACTAGAATATTTGAGCAAAAGGAAATACAAGCTTGCAAATGTAAACCACTATATTCTAGATTGGGTATAATATTCAGATAGTTCCTGGGGATAAAGCAAAGAAAGGAAGGGATTTTTCCCCCCACAGAGTCATGTCAAAAAGACAGCTACATAGCTTGCTGAATATCTTACCGGATTCTCATGTTTCTTGTCTTCCCATCCCTATGTGCCTTATTAAGGATAGCTGTAAGCCTATAGTTTAACCTCTCATTACTAACCAAACACTAATATACCCACATGTTCAGCATGGGAATGACACCATTTATAAAATATTTTAGCAACACTATTCCATAGTGACAGTGTCATCTAGAGAGTGAAGAGTCCTCTCACCCTCTTCGCTGTCATTTTAAATTCCCAGTGGTGCCAAATATAGTCATGTCAACAGATACTGTTCCAAAATACCAACATTCAATTCAGCTGTATACCAGGCAACTGACCCAACCCTTGGAGGAAACAAAAATACCTCTGTCTCGGATGACAAAGCCGTGAAAAGTCGGATACTCTGTATTTCAAATAGATGGGAAGTTGTCAAGTAAGACATGTCTGAAAAGGCTAATCAACTTTGTGTTTTCATTAGTTGTGCCATTGTAATTTGTCTCAATCTGGGTTTTTCTCAGCCATATGTGAAAATCCTGTTTTATCCAACTCTTAATAGCATCCAAGTATTAATACTAAATCATTGAGAGATGCAAAATTCTGTCATATACTGTAGCGCTGTCTGGAACATTCTGGTTCTCTTTTTCTCTTTGGGGGTAGTGCCGGGGCACAAACCCAGGGCCTCCTGGATGCAAGGCACATGCTCTGTCACGGAGCCATATTGTCAGTGCCTCTCAAACATGGTAATCATAGTAAGAGTAACTACTAAAATGTTCTCTCTTAGTACCAAAGTAGCTTTTTAAATGTATTTTTATTATTTGAGAATTGTACACAAGCATATATTCTCATCATATTCATCTATAACTCCTTCCCCTAACAGCTCCAAGCTCCACCTCCAAGTCCTTCAGGATCCATCCTTTTCCCCTCCAGCCCCTCCAACTTTGTGGCCTCTCTCTTGTTTTTTCTTTATAAGTAACTGTCCAAATCCAGTTTCTTTTGCCCATATATTCACGGGTCTGAGGCTTCCACCTGGAGTGTGATTCACCTATCAGGAGCCACACCCTTAAGGAAAACCATCTTTTCTGTCCCTAGAAGTTATTGGCTGTCAGTATCTCCTCAGTTAAAGGGTCATGGACCCCTCCCAGCTCTGTGTTAGAATGTTGATAGAGGTCTTTCTTGTGCAGGCAGACTGGTTCCTGTGAGTCAGTGAATTCAGTCAGTGGTCCTGTTGTATACACAAGATACTGTTTTATTCCAGTGCTTTCAAACTTCTTCCTATAATTTTTCTCTCCTCTCTTCCACAATGGTGCCTGGGCCTTGGTAAGTAATGGTGGTATAGATGTCCCTTTTATGGCCGCGCATCCTACTGACACTCAGCTGTACTTGGACCAGTTGTGAGTTTCTTCATCAATGTGCACCCACTGTACAAAGTAACTCATCTGATGAGATTTCACTGCAGCACCGATCTATGGGAAGATGCATAAGAATGTAGAGGCCAGTTTGACCGTGTGTCTGTTTAGCAAAGCAGTAGTAACCTCACCCGTGGTGCCTGTGAACTCCCCAAGCAGAGATTCTTGGCAACATTTACAGAATCAGGCATTTCCTCCCATGGAGAGGGCCTGAAGTTCAGTCAGAAAGCCATTGGTTATTATCATAGCATTCATGCCACTGTTACATACATGGGCGTATCTTGCCCTGTAATCCTTATTAGAGCCCACGGGTTTTAGAGTTGGCTTAGGCTGTTGGTCACTGTCTTCACTCCAAGAGGTTACATAGCATCTTCCAGTACTGTGAAAGCTAGCCAGTGGGGATGAGGTTTTCGGCTCAGTACCAACTTAATTTCTCCAGGTCTTGTGACCAAAGTCTGTTATGTCTCCAGAAATAGGGTCTTACCAACAAGTTCTGCTGGGCACCCAAGAGTAATGGCAATGACTTTTATGATTTTTTATGACTTTAAGCTTCCCAACTGTGGCCTGTGCCCTGAACTACTCGTCTACTGACCCTACTAGCCCTAGGGCATTGGAGATGAAGTGGTGCAGAGTCAATGACACAGACTCTGGGAGCAGGTGAGAAGCACCACAGCAAGCTCATCTGAACCCTGCTGCAAGCTCCTTTACCCTCCAACGGTGCCCCCATTGGTCCCAAGGAAGCAACTCTTCTGAACAGCAGTTTCTGATTGGCTGGCATTATTTGCACCAGCAATTTTTAAGTCTTTCAGGCAGTCCTCAATTAGGACCTCCTGCAGGACATGCTTTTGTGGCTGTGTGGCCCCCAGCGCTTATGTAGAAGCAGCCCTGCCATTCCTGCTACACCCAACAGATTTATGAGACAGGTAAAATGGCTAACGTATACTGTAGCCATCGCGATGCTAAGATTTTTGCTGAGAACTATGTGTTTCAAGTTCCTAGTCTGTCTTTATATAAATTCACTCCTCATAATTCCTCTACAAAAAACAGTGCTTTCAGAAGCCTCATTTTAGGTATAAGGAAGCCAAGACACAGTTGAAGTGGTCTGCACAAGATCACACAGCGGTCGGGATTAGAGTCAGTATTTGTAAACTTGGGCAGTAAATGGCTGCTTTACACTTGCAACACTTTCTTTGAGATTTGTTGTGCCCTATGCGCTGTATCAAATGCTCTTCATTCATGGTGTATTTCGTTTTTCAGAAGAGGGGAAATTTAACAGAGAAGTACTGTATAGACCAAATTAAATCAGCATGTCATCTTTTGCAGCCTAACCATAAACTTCCTTTGCAATTTTTATAAAGTGCCACTTACACAGAGCTTAGAGGTGGGATTCAATACCTGGATCTATATAGATTTCCAACCCCATGCTCTTTCCACCCAAGTTACGGTCCAGGAAATATCTGTGGCATCTAAAAGTGCAGACTACTTCATAGGACAAGAACAGACACTGGCGAAACGCAGTAAATCTGAAGCTCCGCAGACTCCCTGTGCCATACGTTAGGTCTAGAATTAAGCATGCTCTCCCAGCACCTCTGACAACCCCCATCATACTGAGCTCAGAGAGGGAGCTAAACGAGACAGGGGAAGCTCCTATCAGAAGAAATTAGTCTTGGGTGGCAAGCATCACTCTTGGTTGTAGCAAACTCTACTTTCCACAGGCTTGCTCAGGCTGGAAGACATGAGGTCAGGGCCCATCTTTGTGGTTTCTCGTATTCTCCACTGGTTTGTTTAGGCCAGTGTTTTGAAAGCTCAGGTGACAGGCAATATGAAAGCCCAAGAAAGACTGTGTGCAAAGCGAAATCCAGCTTGTGGTTTTTCCTGATTTCATTTGAGTTTCCTCTTCCTCACCATTGATATTGTTTAGGGAATTACTTAGGTTTTAAGTTGCAGGGATTTCTGGTTTTCTCAAATTACTTTTTTTTTGACACCCTCTCCCCCGTTCACTGCTTTACTTTTGACAAGTTTATTAAAACTTTGGAGATGGCGCCAGCCCCGCCTGATACTGTATGTGAATGTTCCCCAAAGCACAGTTTCATTTTCCTGCACTGTCCACATGATTAGCACTTTGTTTCTCTAGAAAGGACTTCCTTCATACAATACACTATTGTCGTGTGTGTTTCTGAAGTCACTGCTCTCTGTTGCGTTGTTGAACTGAAATGCTTCGTCCACAGTCAGGACTCTGTGTGAGTGGCACTCCCCAGGATTTTCAGAGTACAAACACACACCACAGATAGTGCCTCAACTTGACTCAACTCAAGAGTTATCCAAGGGTGTTTGTCTCAACTGAGGCAGCAGCTATTGCCTCCATCAGGGTGGCTCAGGGCTGCTCCTGTGGGACGTTGTCTGTGGGTTGGCGTAAGGGGGCCCAGCCCACTGTATGTTGTGTGATCCCTGGTCAGGAGGTCCTGGGTAGGCTAAGAAAGCTAGCTGTGAATGAACCAGAGTGAGCAAGCCAGTAAGCAGCATTTCTTTATGGTTCCTTCCTCTGCTCCTACTTGAGTTCCTGCTTTTTTGTCTCTCAGTGATGGGTGGAAACCTAGAAGTATAATCCAAGTAAACCCTCTCCTTCCCATATTGCTTTTGGGCATGGTATTTGTCATAACAACCGAGATCAAACTAGAATAGTGGCCCTGGAGGTAGATTTCTGTACCAGAATGAGAACCAAAGCCAAGACTTTAACAGGAGGGACCAGCGCCTTTGATTTCTCTTTCTCCGCTGCTCTATTTATATCTCGTCCTTTGTTTCCAAGCTTTAGTACATTAAAGTATTGTTCCTGATTTTGCAAAATCTGAGCAGACGAGTAGTGCAGTTTCTCTATGTGCACAAGACAGATGAGAAGCCAGTGCTACCCTTGATGCGGTACAATGTAATTTAGCCTTCTCAGGGTTAAGGATTGAGGGGATTTCTGCCCAAGTGTATGTTCACCTTACTTGATCACACCACTGCTGTTTTTTTAGTTAAAACTGATATAAAGAGCTGATATCGGTGCTCTCTTGGGTGTGTATTCATTGGTTCGTTGAACATTTTAGTAGTTCCATACAATTTTCAAATGTAGATACAAAGTTTCCTCAAATCCAGAATTTGAATTGGAAGCAAGAATGGGAAGGCGGTCATTGATTTCCTAACTGTTTTAGCACAGGTATACTCTATATGTCAAATGTACTAAGCCAACATCCTAGCACCTTTACATCCAACTAGTAAACATGCTTCATGAAAATCTTAATTACCCAGCAAAACTTCAAATTGCTGGTTTTGTTGCCATGACTCCTTTAAGGCAAATGTAGATGAGAGTGGAATTATCCAATGCTTGCTCTTTTTTCTTTATATGAACACTCAGATACATATGTGTCATACATGTGCATGTACACACACACACACACACACACACACACACAGCAGATTTTGTACAGTTCATGTGATGACTTTGATAATTAAAGAGAGAGGGAAAAAAAACCCAAACTGCATGCATAAGGACAAAAGCTACCTTGCATATAATTCATGCTCAGTAAATTTAACTGAATTAAAATGAAATACGATTGGATATAAGACTTATAAATCTTTGTCTCTGGACTTTAAAAAGTCATAAATACAGACTAAGGGCATAGATTATTTATTGCAGGGCTATTGGCAACGAAAAACATAGGAGCAATCCAGATATACAGTAATGAGAATCATTAAATGAATATTACATCTGTGAGGAAATTCTGTGCAACCATTGAACTGCATTTCAGTTTTAGCTTGTTATTTTTTTTTTTTTTTGGTCCTTTTTTTCGGAGCTGGGGACCAAACCCAGGGCCTTGCGCTTCCTAGGCAAGCGCTCTACCACTGAGCTAAATCCCCAACCCCTTTAGCTTGTTTTTGTGTGTGTGCATTCATGTATGGAGTGCACATGTGTATGTGCATGACCTGTTTGTGGAGGTTAGAGGACAGCCTCTGGTGCTGGCCCCGTGATGCGGTCTGTCATTGACCTGGAATTTGCTTGTCTGTTGTTGTGATAAAAGTCATAACCATGGAGATTTATAGAAGGATGGGTTTATTTAGGACTCATAGTTCCAGAGGGCTAGAGTCCATCACCACCAGGGTGAGGAACATGGCAGCAGGCAAGCATGGAATTGGAGCAGCAGCTAAGAGCTCACACTGTGACCCACACAGGGATGGAAAACCTTAGACCACCCCAGTGACACACCCCCAACAACGTCACACCTCCTAATCCTTCCGAAACAGCTACCAACTGGGGACCAACTTTTCAAATGTCTCATACCTAGTATGGGGCATCTTATGTAAGACACAGCAAAATGTTTACACATTTGTAATCTAATTAAATCTATTAAGTAGCTTACTAATCACTTTATTTTATGCACATGGGTGTGTTGCCTGCATGTTTGTCTATGTAACACACGGGGAAGGGAATTTGGGGGCCAGAAAAATTATTGGATCCCTTGGAATCGGAGTTACAAATGATTGGGAGCCACCATGTGGGTGCTGGAAATTAAGTCGAGGTTCTTTGGAAGAGCAGCCAGTGCTCTTAATCACTGATCTGTCTCTCTAGAGCCACTCAAGTGGCTTTTCCATCAAATTCAGTGAGACACACCTGACTGAGTTTCTAAAATCCTTACAAGTAATTCACACTGGAGCATAATTAATAAAAACATGCTTAAACCTACCTTCCTTCTGTACTTTTGAACAGAGGCTTTGAAGTACTGAGTGCTGACACCTTCAAACACTCTTCTCCTGGTGGCACGCTCCTTCCTTTCCTGTTCATGCTCACTTATTTTGCTGTCTTTTAATTATATTTTACTATTTATTTCCAATTATTTCAACTCTTGTGTGCTAATTCTCCTGTTTCTTTACTCTATTTCAGTGGGTCATTTTCTGTGTGTTCTTTTGGTTTCATTGTCTTTTAGCAGGCACATTGTTTTTGAGATATGTCTTGAGTGGTAAATATGTCCCCCAAAATATTTTACACTAATTCTTTCATGGTTGTTATATGATCTACTAATTTTCTATCAGCCAGAGTTCTCTAGAGGAATATAAACAAAATAATGTACATATAATTTCAAAGGGGATTTACTGGATTGGATCACATGATTGAAGTCTAAGTGGCTTTCTTCGGGGTAGAAAACCAGAAACTCCAGTAGCTGCTCATTCCAACTATCTGGACAAGAAGGACCAATGAGAAAGCTCCAGGCTGAGGCTGAGGCTGAGGCTGAGGCTTCTAAGCTCCCTGGAGAGTTGTGGGTATGAGCCTTGGTGGAGAAGCTGCAGACGTGGTAGACATGGGCAGTGGCCACACATGGTGTGCTCATTCAAAGGAACTGAGCTTTTATGTCCTGGTTGGTTGATGTTTCCTTCTTTTGTTCTGGGTGAGCCCTCGGCCTATTGGATAATGCTGCCGACACTCAGGGCAGAACTTTCTCCTCCAGTTGCTGTGCTGATCTCTGTGGAATGTTCTCATACACACCCAGGAGTGTTTTATTAGCCTGGTCATTTCTCAGTGCAAATCAAGCGGATGAGCAAGATTAACCACCTCCCTGTTCAGAACTCATTTGCACACTCACTTCTCACATCAACCGAGGAACGTGAGTTCTCATCTTATACCTTCTCATGGGTTTTAATTTCTCAAAGGAGATGTCTTTAAAAGGACCCAGGGCATAACCTCCTGTTAGGTTCCGGTTGATGTATCTAATGTCCTTCCCCAAGGAACCAAGACTGATGGCCTTTAATACTTGTAACCAGGACTCCTTGATATAAGGTCGTACGTGTATATTTATTTCATGTTTTGAGTTTAACATGTACTCTGGTTCTAGGCATTTCCTTTGGAGGGCTTTAAAAGTGTTAATGCATCTTATCCAACTATTATCTTTCATGGGAAGAATCCTGTGGAACTTTGGGAGTTTAGAATGGAAAGTTATCTCAGTTGCACTCCAAGTCTTTGCCGAGTTATTCGGTTTAATTTTTATTATATTTTGTCTATAAATGGTGTGTGTGTGTGTGTGTGTGTGTGTGTGTGTGTGTGTGTGTGTGTGTAGGGACACATTTCACACTGTGTCCGGGAAGGTCAGAAGACAAATTCCAGATGTGGATTCTGTCCTGATCACCAGTTTTGGCAATCAAACTCAGGCCATCAGACTCGTCCAGTAAGGTCATGTTTACACGGGAGCCAGCCTCTTGGTGCCTTCTAAGAACAGCGTCTTCGACTCTGGTTACATAGCTGGTATGTCTGTGTTCATTTGAGGACCATCACAAGAGACTAGTCACTAACCACAGTCATCAATACTTTACAGTGTTTTCCACTGTTTGAAGTAAATTCAAGGCTCATCCTATATGATACCACGATCCTCACTTCTTCAGCTTCTTCACTGAACAGGAACCATCTGAGAATGGCTGTCTTTCACATATGTCAGCAAAATATACTGAGACACTACCCAGGACCATACTCATGGTCCTCTCCAGCAGCCTCTGAAGATAATCTGACACCCAGACTACTGTTGGACAATTCTCTAGAAAGGAAGTTCAGCTTTAGGATGACGACTGGAAAGCTAGATTCAGTCTCTGCTCCTTTCCCGAGAACTCCACCTGATTAATTCTCAAGTGTAATTTTACTTAAGTGAAACCTACTTTATAAAGTATGTGCTGAACTGCCTGTTACCAGAGCAGTAAATGACTGGGTTTCCTAAACCCCACAGGCCTAGTCTTCAAACTGAGAAACCAAAACAAGGGAGGGAAACCCTGTTTTGATAGAGTATCCACAATGCCATGCCTTTTCTCCATGTAAACAGCATCCTTGCTCCTAAAATTGGTTTGTGTCCACCTTACCTTATTGGTGATGAAAATATTATAGGGTAGGTAGATACAGTGCAGGGCCATTGACTGTAGGTTCTGACTTTTATTTATACACTTAATGAATATTCTTCAATTATACAACATCTTGAAAAAGACTCATGATAAAAATGACCATTAATATGTTATATAAATACAATTTTAGTGTTAATTATATGTGTGTGGGGCAGGTGACTTGTGTACATGAATGCAGGGTCCTGAGAAGGCCAGAAGCATCTGCTTTCTGGAGCTGGAGTTATAATGGTTGTGTGTCACCTGATGTGGAAAACTAAACTCAGGCCCTCTGTGAAGACAGAGCATGCTCTTAACTGCTAGGCCATCTCCAGAGCTCCAGTAGGTTATATTTTTCCTTATAGAATATCACCAAGATTTTGGTAAGTTGTGGTCACTTGAAATTTTACTAACAGTGCATAAGGCTCCCTGTGTTCCAGAACCCAGAGCTTGTCCACTGAGTTTCAGGTAGTTAACAAAATGCTGATCTGAAAGCTTCTTGACTCAGTTTCTCCTTTTGCAACCACAATCTTAATCTAGCTGTTCTAACCTTTCCTCCACACCTCGGCTTCACCATTGCCGAAGTTCTCACAGCTCACTGCCTTGCCACCACAAATCTTCCCTCTTGTTCTTGAAGTAGATCTATGTGGACGTTTGCATGAGCCAACCACACATTTATCACTATGGCTTGTGTCAACCATAGGCAGTAATTCTCTTGAGCTATAATACATGAACCAGCATGATTCAGACAGAAATGGGAAGAACGGCTGTGACAAATCTCTGGAAAAATAAACATTACTTTGTACCTCTCACTTCTGATGAGAAAATGGTCAGTCTTGCAAAAGGCATGTGAGTTTATCAGGCAGATGTAGCAATAATGTAACTACTGATATATGGAATTTTTCTCACACTCTGATTATAGCTTTATTGCATACTAGCCTTTATCATGTGTTGCTTTCTAGGACTATAAAAACACCAAAGACCCTGTTCTGTTTTCACTGGCTGTCTTGAATTCGTGATTTATTTGACCAGAAACCTACCCTTTAACCATGGCACTTTGGTTTATGATCACAGTTGGTTGGACAGTAAATTAAAAACACAATTAGTACTCAGCAGAGAGCTAATTCCCTAAATTAGAATTTCTAAGTCCGTTTTTCATTTTAAGATAAAGTGTTGCTTCTACTTTTGTTCTGCAGCTTTGTAAATGTTATACAGATGAAGTCACTAAAGGCCATCAGGGCAGGCACTGCCACAGTGCTGATAAGAAGGGTCTGACCAGGGTTGCTTTAGAGCCATGAGAACTAGGAAGTAGCAGGCGGAGTTGAGGTCATCTTTTTGGAAAATGGCCAACAGGGCACAGACTAATAAGGAGTAAAATGACAGATACTATGGTGTGGCATGGGCCCCAAAGTTTTTGTGTGGGATAGTGAGCCATTGACTCATATATTAGTGGCATTTGAAGGTCAGGCTTTGGGGAAGTTTGTTAGATGAGGTCATGAAGCTGGGGCCTCTAGGATGACATGAGTATCTTTACAAGAGGAAAAGACTTGAGTACATACACACACTCTCTCTCTCTCTCATGCCATTAGACACCATGTTATAGAGTAACAAGAAGGCCCTAACCAGATGTTAGCATCTTGCTGTTGGTCTTCCCAACTTTCAGAACTGTGAGGATACATTTATTTTCCTCTTTATATGTTATCCTCTCTGAGGCTCTGTCATCCCAACAGGTAATTATCACACTCGATTTGAGGAGGGAGGTTAAAAACCAATAAAACAGGATGTCCGTTTAAATTCAATTTCGTCCCACTTTTTCATACACACATATGCCAGATCATGCATGTGTTACTTGTAGCTTATCTGAAATTTGAGTTTAATTGGGCACCTTGTGTTTTGTCTGACAACCTTATGAGGAAGTCACACACACACACACACACACATACACACACACACACACACACACACACACACACACACACACACATTGGGCATGCTAGTGTTGGGTGCTGAGTTCAGGTGGGCTGATGAGGGAATCTAGGAAACAGTAGAGAGTTACCTATAAGAGGCAGAACAGGAAAGCAGGAGCACAGGAGATGGGTAGCAAACGGGCGAGTTGCCCACGGATGCTCTCACAGATTTCCACAAACTCAGTAGCTGACAAGAACAGTAATCCATTCTCTCGTAGCTCTGAGGGCAGAGGGCTGAGGTATTCTATGCTATGATTTTGAGCTGTAGGGAGAACCTGTCTTGTTTCTCTGTACCTCTGATCACTTCAAACATTTCTTGGCTTGTGGCCAAGAACATCAATCTTTGTTTCTATACAATCTGTCTTTTTCCTGTTTATCTCTTACAAGGACGCTTAGATTGAGGACCAGATGATACAGGAGCGTCTCCTCCATCTCAAGAAGCAGAACCACACCAGTCCCTTTGCTATGTAAAGTAATGCATCATAGTTCTGGGGTTGGAACATAGAAGGCCAGCATCATTCATCTTTCCAAGCCTTCTCTCCTCCCATGAATTTCCTGCCCCCTAGGGAGTCCCCAAATACCTAATAGGTTTCTTTCAGTTTGACTCTCAGAGCCGCTTTACCATTCAGTACTTCTAGTACCATCGCCCCTTATTTTAGTCTAAATTCCCTCCTTCCATGAGTCTAAGATTCTTTGGTAATGTCTTCCAAGGCCATTGATCTGGAGATAACCTTCTAATTCCTATCACATAGAACACTACACCATTTGGCAAATACCCTACCTTATGTTCTAGGTGCTGACTATGTTGAATGGAGGCACCGTCAGGTCATAAGCAAATTGAGAGCTATGACTTATGTTTCCTCCCTTCCTTTCTTCCTTTCGATTCTGTAGGTTCTCCCTTTTATTAAAAATAGATTTTTCTCATATGATGTATCCTGATTACAGTTTCTCCTCTCTATACACTTTCAAGTTCCTCCCCACCTCACTTCCCATCTGAATCTACTCCTTTTCAGTCTCATTAGAAAAGAACAGGCTTCTAAGCAATAACAAAACATAACAAGAGGCTGCCACACAGGGGAGAGCATGCAGCACAGGCAGCCCAGCCAACTTGGCTACCAAGCCAGTTGCCAGCTCCCACACCTACTCAACCTATGAGCTGCTGGACCTTGAGGAGAACCAGAGTCACGCCATTACCACTAAAGATGAAAACCTGAAGGCCAGCTGTGACTGAGGAAGTTTCAGTTATGGTCTGGTAGTCATGGTGCTTCAGAGACCAGAGGTCTTGAGTCGGACCAATTACTCTTGGCAATGAGTATTTGCATGTAGAGCTATGTGGTTAAAAAAATATACCGAGTGACTCACTGTTGTTTCCAATGCCACTGTCTGCAAATTTGCCATGGAGCAGTGGGAAAGACAGAGGAATGAGTGGTGCGTATGCTGTGGAGAGAAGCTGCACCATGTCAAGGACTGAGGCCTGAGCTACCACTGGAGGCCATGTTGATGTCTGTGGCCTGTGCTGCTACCTGAAGCCATGTTGATGTACATGGGCTGTGATCCTGCTGGGGGCATGCAGATGTGAATAGCCTGTTATGCAATCTGAGGCCAAGTTGATATTCATGGCCCATGCAGTAGCTGGGGACCATATCTGGGTCCTGTTGCAGCCATGGGCCAAGTTGATGTCCTTGGCTAATGTTACCACCTAAAGCCATGTGAGTTCATGGTCTGTGCTGCTGCCTGAAACCATGTTGATATGCATGGTGTGGTGATTTGAATATCCTTGGCCCATGGGAAGTGCTACTATTAGGAGGTGTGGCCTTGTTGGAATAGATGTGGCCTTGTTGAAGGAAGTAAATCACTGTGGGGGTAGGCTTTGAAGCTCTGCCCAGTACAGAAGAGACCCTCCTCCTAGCTGCCTAAGAGACAGTCTTCACCTGGCTGGCTTTAGATCAAGATGTAGAAATCTCATCTCCTTCTCCAGCACCAGGTCTGCCAGGACACTGCCATGTTTTCTCGCCTAGATGATAATGGACTGAACCTCTGAACCTGTAACCCCAGTCCCAATTAAATGTTGTCCTTTATAAAAGATATCTTGGCCATGGTGTCTCTTCACAGCAGTGGAAACCCTAACAAAGACCATGGGCCAGGTTGCTTCCAGGGACTGTGTCAGTGTCCATAGCTCATACTACCACCAGAAACCATATTAAGGTTCCACACATGTGCATGCTGGAGGCCTGGTGAATGTCTGGGGTCCATGCTGTTGCCAGATACTTGTTGAAGTCCATGAATCCTGCTCCTGCTGACTGTAAAGGACAAGGAAGCTTCTGTAGAAGCATCGATGACTGCAAACTGACAGTTGAGAAATAGAGAAGACTTCTGTGAGAACCCCTAGCCCCAACCACCTGAGAACAAAGTAACAACCCAGACAGAAAGCCATCAAAGAGAACATTTAAAAATTGTGATAAGGATGCTAAATGGTAGCTCTTCTCAACAGATGGCTCCTGGTGGGGGTGGGGTGTGGAAGGACCCATTTTTCTTAAATGGGTTGGCCACTGAGGGTTTGACCATGCTCCAGTGACTCTAAAGACAACAGAAATTGCATGTGTGTGTGCGTGTGCGTGCGTGCGTGTGTGTGTGCGTGTGCGTGTGTGTGTGTGTGTTTAATCCTTTTTTTTTTCAGGGGGAGGCCACAAGGGTGAGGAGTACACCTGGAAGGTATGGGAAGTAAGGGTGATTGGTGTACATTATGTGAAGTTCCCAAATAATCAATAAAAATACTATGTTAAAAATACTAAACTGAAAGCTTACTGTATGCACAGAGGACCTGGTGCAGACCTGTACAGGACCTGTGCTTGCTGCTTCAGTCTCTGGGTCCATATGCTCAGTAGATTTAGAAGGCCTTGCTCTCTTGGTGTCCTCCATCCCCTCTAGCCCTTACACTCTTTTTGTCTCCTCTCACATGGGGTCCCCTGAGTTCTGAGGGGAGAGATTTGTGGCTGTGGGTCTCTGTATCTGTTCCCATTGGCTGCAGGAGGAAGCTTCTCTGATGACTGAAGAAGGCACTGATCTGTGAGTGTAGCAAAATGCCATCAGGAATGATTTTTTTGTTACTTTCTTGTAGACCAGTAGTCTTTTGATTTCCCCTCAGTCTCTGGGCTATCTAGTCTCTGGTTCCTGGTCACTCAAGCAGCATTGAGTTTGGGTTCCATCTCATGGAGTGGGCCTTAAGTCAAATCAGACATTGGTTGTTACTCCCACAGGATTTGTGCCACCATCGCCCTAGCCACTAGAATGTAGGAGTGAATGTTCTATGAGGTCGTCCCCTGAGTGTTCAATGAGTTGGGAAGATCTTGTCTTCAGCAAGGGGGCTTTGGTGTCAGTTTGTGCAGGGCATCCTATTATCTTGACAACAGCCTGAGCTTATTTAGGGATTTCCATAGAACACCTTTGGCCAGCAACTCAATTGGATATAACTCAGTCCTAGTACTGGAAGCTTCCTTTAATGACAAGAGATGGCCACTTGAGACTCTGTCTCCCTCATTATTTGGAGACTTCATTAAGATCACCTTCATATATTTTAGGATGTTTCCACTGTGCTAGTCCTCAGTTTTTGCTCTTTTTCCCTACATTCCCTCCCTCAATCCCATCTCTCCTCTGAACTGTATCCTCACCCCTGATTTATGTTGCTTTCTAATCCAGGGCTGTAGCACAGTTGAAGGGAGATACACAGCAAGTCTGGAAAGATGAAAAAACCAAGAGCCACAGAGAGGAATATTTCCTCTCTTGATTAAAGCTACATTCACTCACTTCCTGACTATTCTTACCTCTTCAGTGTGACAAGTTTAGAAGATGGGGTTTCATAATGATGATACAGTTACTAGGGTAGAGTCTATCTAAGTAAGATTTCACCTCTTCTTCCTGGTGCACAGAAAAGGTACTGTTTGTGAATCAGAAAGTGAGCCTCCATCAATCACCAAGTCTGCTAGCAACCTAATTTTGAACTCTATACCTTTGCAAGTGTGAGGAGGAATAAGCTTCTATTGCACATAAGCCACCAAGGCAATAGTATTTTGCTGTAGCAACCCAAACATATTAAGACATTCTTATGTGCCAACAGCAGGGGATCTCACTTCTTTCCAAGCCAAAGTGAGTGATGACTTAGTGACGTTTTTGCCTTGGACACTTCCTGTTCAACTTCTCATGTTCTTTTGATGACACCCATGTACATGGTCAACAAAGGTCACCAGCAGCACTGAAATCACCAGTGCTCTTGCAGTACAGAATCACCAGTCACCATATCGTTGTAGCCTTCAGAAGTTGGAACAGACTGGAGAAGAACCTCCAAAGTGTAGCACTGGACCTCATTGTGACATTCCTCAAAAGCTGTGGCCCCTTTTAGGTTAAGCACACCGTTCCTGGGCAGTCTGTTTTTATTTACGTTTTAGGGTTTTGTGAAGGGGATCAGGTATATAGATAGCTTCTGTTGTTGCATCCCCCACTGTGAGATGGGCACTGCCATTTACTGCCATTCATCCAGCAGAGTCAATGATAAACATGTTCCCCCATGTAAAAGTTGTCCTCTGAGCTGCACTTCAAGAACATAGTACAGGCTTGACCCCAACCACACTCTATGAATAGTTTTACTTTTCTATTACTATTTTGAAAAAGTACCATTGCTATAACACTTCTCTTATTAGTGATAGCACTCATTGAGTAGCTTTCCCTGGTTAGGGAAAAGGGATAAGGAAACTGTTGGGTCACATTAGGCCTTATGGTTTTTGCCATAAACCTGGAGTTCACATCAGTAGATGCTAGAAAATGCTCTCTGTTGTCTCATATATTTAACAGATGAGTGTTGTAGCAAATATTTTAAGATCCCAGCCCAGGGCTTCTACCCCACCTTTGATTACTGAGTTCCCAGATGAAAGACACACTCACAGCCTTCCTATTTAAATAAGCCTTAAGCAGCACAATAGCTGAGCAGATGCCTGCCCTCCATGCTGTTAGGATCCATTTCCCTACGATAACCCCGATAACCCCGAGTTATCACTATATTCCTCTGGGCTGCTCTTGGCTCCAATTGGGCAATCCTTAGAGCCACACTCTCCTGACCCATGGCCGCGTCTCCTTCTTCCTCCTGCATGTTCTTCTTCGTGGTCCTCCTCTCCCCTCAAACCCTCGAAACCTAACCCCCACCTATGTCTCTTCTGCCCAACTATTGGCTGTAGGCGTCTTTATTCACCAATTAGAATGAACTTGGGGGTGGGGTCACAGGGGCTATATGCAGACTCCAAGTCTTGGAGGCCCACACTTAGCATTACAATAGACAATAAAAGACAAAACCTCAGCAGATGGGTTTGAACATTTTTTATATAATCTGACAAGCTTTTAATATGGGAACATCTTTTCTGGTTTGGGTGAAATAATTAAATGCATAAGAAATAGTCTTGAGCATCCTTGAGTGACAAAGGCACAGGGAAAGAGAGAGTCACAGCTGTTTCAAGCATCCTTCCTGACACACTGCTGGTGATGGATTGAGCCTTAACACAAAGAAACTTAAACCTCAGGTGAAGAAATCATCAAGAAAGAGGGAGAACTGAAACCCAGAACCAAGGAGCAACTTCAGGCCCGAGACCAGAGGGAAGACCAACTTTTCTGCTCCAAGTGAACTGCCTGGTTGACTCAGGACACACAAAGGTCCCTCTGGGACCAGACACTTCCGGTTTCTAGCTGGCAACTGAACCTCGCTGATCCCAGCCCACAGCTTCCTGCTCCCAAACCCCGTGGGAGAGAGAGCTCATTGCCCAGACGTGTGGGCAATCTTGAGACTGCAGGGCAGTCTCTTCTGCCCACCTTTGCCCGCATCTCTGGCCCAAGAGGAAACTATATAGGGCTTCTGAGCACAGGAAGATAGGGGCAGTCAAGATGCAGGAGCCCTGTGGTCCAGACTTTGCCCGGATCTGAATGGACCGGGTCAAACAGCTCCCTGCACCCAAATCCTATGGGAGGGAGAGCTAGACCTTCAGAGGTGCAGACACGCCTGGGAAACCAGAGGAGACTACTCTCTGCCCACATTTCTGACTCTAGAGGAAAACACCTAGCGCCATCAGGGACCCCTGCGCACAGGGACCCAGAAGTAGGGGCAAGCCCTTCTGGTTGCTGCCCTCACAGAGAGCTGAATCCCAGCCCTGAGGAACAACTTCAGGCCCGAGACCAGAGGTAAGACCAACTTTTCTGCTCCAAGTGACCTGACTGGTGGACTTGCACCCACAGGAACAGCTGAAAGCCAGTGGTCAGGAACAACTACACACCTGAAAGCAGAACACTCTGTTCCCATAACTGACTGAAGGAAAACAGGTCTATAGCACTCCTGACACACAGGCCTATCGGACAGTCAAGACACTGTCAGAAATAGCAAAACAAGGTAACACCAGAGACAACCTGATGGCGAGAGGCAAGCACAGGAACCCAAGCAACAGAAACCAAGACTACATGGCATCATCAGAGCCCAATTCTCCCACCAAAGCAAACACTGAATATCCAAACACACCAGAAAAGCAAGATCTAGATTTAAAATCACATTTGATCACGATGATGGAGGACTTCAAGAAAGACATAAAGAAATCCCTTAGAGAAATGCAGGAAAACACAAGTAAACAAATAGAAGCCTTAGAGAGGAAACACAAAAATCCCTGAAAGAATTACAGGAAAACACAATCAAACAGGTGAAGGAATTGAAAATGGAAATATAAACAATAAAGAAGGCACAAAGGGAGAAAACCCTGGATATAGAAAACCAATGGAAGAGACAAGGAGCCATAGATACATCACCAACAGAATACAAGAGATGGAAGAGAGAATCTCAGGAGCAGAAGATTCCATAGAAATCATTGACACAACTGTCAAAGATAATGTAAAATGGAAAAAGCTACTGGTCCAAAACATACAGGAAATCCAGGACTCAATGAAAAGATCAAACCTAAGGATAATAGGTATAGAAGAGAGTGAAGACTCCCAGCTCAAAGGACCAGTAAATATCTTCAACAAAATCATAGAATTAAACTTCCCTAACCTAAAGAAAGAGATGCCCATAAACATACAAGAAGCCTACAGAACTTCAAATAGATTGGACCAGAAAAGAAACTCCTCCCGTCACATAATAGTCAAAATACCAAACGCACATAATAAAAAAGAATATTAAAAGCAGTAAGGGAAAAGGGTCAAGTAACATATAAAGGCAGACCTATCAGAATCACACCAGACTTTTCGCCAGAAACTATGAAAGCCAGAAGATCCTGGACAGATGTCATACAGACCCTAAGAGAACACAAATGCCAGCCCAGGTTACTGTATCCAGCAAAACTCTCAATTAACATAGATGGAGAAACCAAGATATTCCATGACAAAACCAAATTTACACAATATCTTTCTACAAATCCAGCCCTCCAAAGGATAATAAGTAGTAAAACCCAACAGAAGGAGGCAAGCTATACCCTAGAAAAAGCAAGAAACTAATCATTTTGCAACAAAACAAAGAGAAGACAAGCACACAAACATAATCTCGCCTCCAAATACAAAGATAACAGGAAGCAACAATCACTATTCCTTAATATCTCTCAACATCAATGGACTCAATTCCCCCAATAAGAGGACATAGATTAACAAACTGGATACATAATAAGGACCCAGCATTTTGCTGCCTACAGGAAACACACCTCAGAGACAAAGACAGACACTACCTCAGCGTAAAAGGCTGGAAAACAACTTTCCAAACAAATGGTCTGAAGAAGCAAGCGGGAGTAGCCATTCTAATATCAAATAAAATCAATTTTCAACCAAAAGTCATCAAAAAAGAAAAGGAAGGACACTTCATATTCATCAAAGGAAAAATCCACCAAGATGAACTCTCAATCCTAAATATCTATGCCCCAAATACAAGGGCACCTACATACATGAAAGAAACCTTACTAAAGCAAAAAGCACACATTGCACCTCACACAATAATAGTAGGAGATTTCAACACCCACTCTCATCAATGGACAGATCATGGAAACAGAAATTAAACAGAGACATAGACAGACTAACAGAAGTTATGAACCAAATGGACTTTACAGATATTTATAGAACATTCTATCCTAAAACAAAAGGATATACCTTCTTCTCACCACCTCATGGTACTTTCTCCAAAATTGACCATATAATCAGGCACAAAACAGGCTTCAACAGATACAGAAAGATAGAAATAATCCCATGCGTCCTATCTAACCACCCCGGGCTAAAGCTGGTCTTCAATAACAATAAGGACAGAATGCCCACCTATACATGGAAGTTGAACAATGCTCTACTCGATGATAACCTTGTCAAGGAAGAAATAAAGAAAGAAATTAAAGACTTCTTAGAATTTAATGAAAATGAGGGTGCAACATACCCAAACTTATGGGACACAATGAAAGCTGTGCTAAGAGGAAAACTCATAGCGCTGAGTGCCTGCAGAAAGAAACAGGAAAGAGCATATATCAGCAGCTTGACAGCACACCTAAAAGCTCTAGAACAAAAAGAAGCAAATACACCCAGGAGGAGTAGAAGGCAGGAAATAATCAAACTCAGAGCTGAAATCAACCAAGTAGGAAAAAAAAAAGACCATACAAAGAATCAACAAAACCAAAAGTTGGTTCTTTGAGAAAATCAACAAGATAGATAAACCCTTAGCCAGACTAATGAGAGGACACAGAGAATGTGTCCAGATAAAAATCAGAAAATAAAAGGGAGACAAAACAACAGAATCAGAGGAAATTCAACAAATCATCAGATCCTACTACAAAAGTCTTTATTCAACAAAACTTGAAAATCTGGAGGAAATGGACAATTTCCTAGACAGATACCAGGTACCGAAGTTAAATCAGGAACAAATAAACCATTTCAACAACCCCATAACTCCTAAAGAAATAGAAGCAGTCATTAGTCATTAGTCTCCCAACCAAAAAGAGCCCAGGTTCAGATGGGTTCAGTGCAGAATTCTATAAGGCCTTCATAGAAGACCTCATACGAATACTATCCAAACCATTCCACAAAATTGCAATAGACGGAGCACTACCGAATTCCTTCTATGAAGCCACAAATATTCTTATACTTAAATCACACAAAGACCCAACAAAGAAAGAGAACTTCAGACCAATTTCACTTATGAATATCAACGCAAAAATAATCAATAAAATTCTGGCAAACCGAATCCATGAACACATCAAAACAATCATCAAGTAGGCTCAATGATCAAGTAGGCTTCATCCCAGGTAAGCAGGGATGGTTTAATATCCGGAAAACCGTCAACGTAATCCACTATATAAACAAACTGAAAGATTAAAAACCACATGATCATTTCATTAGATGCTGAGAAAGCATTTGACAAAATTTAACACCCCTTCATGATAAAGGTCCTGGAAAGAACAGGAATTCAAGGCCCATACCTAAACATAGTAAAAGTCATATACGGCAAACCAGTAGCTAACATTAAAGTAAATGAAGAGAAACTTGAAGCAATCCCACTAAAATCAGGGACCAGACAAGGCTGCCCACTCTCTCCCTACTTATTCAATATAGTTCTTGAAGTTCTAGCCAGAGCAATCAGACAACAAAAGGAGATCAAAGGGATACAGATTGGAAAGGAATAATTGCAAAATATCACTATTTGCAGATGATATGATAGTATATTTAAGTGATCCCAAAAGTTCCACCAGAGAACTACTAAACCTGATAAATACCTTCAGCAAAGTGCCTGGGTATAAAATTAACTCAAATAAATCAGTAGCCATCCTCTACACATAAGAGAAACAAGCTGAGAAAGAAATTAGGGAAACGACACCCTTCATAATAGTCCCAAATAATATAAAATACCTTGGTGTGACTCTAACTAAGCAAGTGAAAGATCTGTATGATAAGAACTTCAAGCCTCTGAAGAAAGAAATTGAAGAAGACCTCAGAAGATGGAAAGATCAAAAAAAAAAATAAAAAAAAATAAAAAGAAGATGGAAAGATCTCCCATGCTCATGGATTGGCAGGATTAATATAGTAAAAATGGCCATTTTACCAAAAGCGATCTACATATTCAATGCAATCCCCATCAAAATACCAATCCAATTCTTCATAGAGTTAGACATAAAAATTTGCAAATTCATCTGGAATAACAAAAAACCCAGGATAGCTAAAACTATCCTCAACAATAAAAGGACTTCAGGGGGAATCACTATCCCTGAACTCAAGCAGTATTACAGAGCAATAGTGATAAAAACTGTATGGTATTGGTACAGAGACAGGCAGATAGACCAGTGGAATAGAATTGAAGACCCAGAAATGAACCCACACACTTATAGTCACTTGATCTTTGACAAAGGAGTCAAAATCATCCAATGGACGAAAAATAGCATTTTCAACAAATGGTGCAGGAAACCACTGAACTGAGAACAGGCTCCCCGTTGAAGGAATCAGAGAAAGGACTGGAAGAACCTGAAGGGGCTTGAGACCCCATATGAACAACAATGCCAACCAACCAGAGCTTCCAGGGACTAAGACACTACCCAAAGACTATACATGGACTGACCCTGGGCTCCAACCTCATAGGTAGGGATGAATAGCCTAGTAAGAGCACAAGTGGAAGGGGAAGCCCTTGGTCCTGCCAAGGCTGGACTCACAGTGAAAGGGATTCCTGAGGGGAGGGCAGTAATGGGGGGAGGGTAGGGAAGGGAACACCCATATAGAAGGGGAAGGGGAGGGGTTAGTGGGAAGTTGGCCTGGAAACCTCGAAAAGGAATAACATTTGAAATGTAAATAAGAAATACCCAATTTAATAAAGATGAAAAAAAATCAAGAAAGTAGTCCTTTCGACTTACTGGACAAAGGCCCCAAACCAGCCTTTTCAGGTTTGGGTAACATTGAAAGGAGCCTTTGTGAAGGATGAACTTTTTCCTCCAGCGCTAGAAAACACTTTTAGTCACACTGCTGTGAGTGTGTCCTGAATTTCAGTATAGATATGGATTTTTGCTTGTATCTACTTGTGGAGGATAAATACCTAATTATCCCTGTCCCTTTGGGGAAAAGTCTGGAAGGAAGTTAAACACAAGGCGTTTCCTCCCATTTTCAATTCAGCCTCATTGTACAGGAAATGAACAAATAGTGGTTCTCGAATATAACATTGTCCTTCTCTGTGCTGAAATGCTGCAAAACCTTACAGGAATTCCGTGTATTCCTCCGGGAGCTGAGATTTAAAGGACAAATACGAAACTTGTACTTTCATTCTCTGCAGAATGAACAGCTTTGGTCGCACCCACTCTTTCCCCATGGCCCCAGCGACACTCTGTGAGCTATGTGAAATGTTTTTCTTTCCATACCTTTTGTTGGGAGGACCTTTGTCCTAACATTGGAATGCTCATGTATATCTTCAGGGAAGGCTCTACATAAAGCTTCCACTCCCAATTAGGATTCTCCTTTCTGGAGTTTCCATAATTTTCTGTAATTGAGAAGCATAAAACAAGATGTAATGGCATACACCTGAAATACCACAATTGTTACTATAATCAGAAATGAAGTAAAAATTACTCAGTAGTTCACTAGATAAAATATAAACATGTTTCTTGAAAAGGGAAACAAACTTCTTCAGAACCAAAAGGATACATCTGTACCTCTAATCACAGAGATGCAGATACATACACACAGAAAGAGAAAAAAATAGACAGACTGACAGACACAGAGACACATCAATACATGAGTACCCAAAAATTCCAACCAATGTAAGAATTACTAACAAGACAGATGAAGTTGTCCTGTTGACTACAAATAATTTTTTAAATTTATTTATTTATTTGGCTGTAAACAATCTTATAAATAATAGAAATGAAACAAAAATAATCAAACCTTAAATTACTTTAATTTAAAAAAAGTTCCCCATGTATTTAAATACATGGGGAAATGTATTTAATTCAAGATTTTTCATTCAAATTAACATATGATGTATTCTTATTAGTTTTCTCCAAATTGGTACATGAGGTTAATAAAGGTACTAAGCAATTTCAGTGTGACTTTTAAATTCACAAAATGGCTTATTTAGGAAAACTAGACAATATTTAAAAATACATTTTGAGAAGAGAATGCATCAGGACAAGTTCTCCCTAGTATCAAGAATATAAGAGCTGCAGCAATGAAAGCACAGTGCTACCAGAAGTTGATCAGAGCAGAGGACGCAGCTGATGGATGAATCATTATGATTTACTTACTACAATTATGTGCAAACCTTCAGTAAATGATAACGAGATATGAACACATTTTCAATAAATGGTACTCAGAAATTTAGCTGTTTAGAGAGAAACACTTTACTTAATAATAAAATATATTCTATGTAGAATGTTTATATATATGTAGTCACAAACGTGTGTGTGTGTGAGTATGTGTATCTGTATGTGAGTGTGTGTGTGAGTGTGTGTGTGTGTATCTGTGTGTGTGTGTGTGTGTGTGTGTGTGTGTGTGTGTGTGTGTTACTGGGGACTGAACCCAGGGCCTTGCACATGCTAGGCAAGGGCTACACACCCAGCTCAAGCTCAAAACTTTTATATTGTAGCTTCTTTCCTGAAAAAAAAATGAGTTCGTCTGTGTCTTAGTTAGGGTTACTATTGCTAACCACAACAACCCTGAACATAAGCTAACTGGAGAGGAAAGGGTTTATTTGGCTTAGTTTCATATCATCAAAGGAAGTCAGGAACTCAAACAAAGCAGGTACTTGAGGTTGGAGTTGATGCAGAGGCCATGAAGGGCTACTGTTTACTGTATACACATACACACACACACACAAACACATACACACACACACACAAACACATACACACACACTCACATACACTCACACACACACACTCACATACACTCACACACACACACTCACATACACTCACACACACACACACACACACACACACACTATAGCATTCATTGAGTAGATCTTCCTGGTTAGGGAAGAGGGAGATATATATATATATATATATATATATATATATATATATATATATATATATGGAGAGAGAGAGAGAGAGAGAGAGAGAGAGAGAGAGAGAGAGAGAGAGAGAGAGAGAGAGGATGAATCCAGGACTACCACCACCCCAGGGATGGTACCACTCACAATGGGCGAGGCCCTCCCCTCATCAATCATCTCTTAAGGAAAGTCTTACAGCTGGATCTTATGGCTGCATCATGTCAGTTAAGAGTCCCTCTTTTCAAATAACTCTGGATTGTATGTCAAATTGACATAAGACCAGGCAGCATAATCCTCATCCTCAGACTCCATATATATTCAAGGTATAATAAAATGATAATATATTATATAATTATTATTACATATCATAATAATAGCATATAAAAAGAAGTCAGACTGATGTAATTGGATTCAAAAAGCATAAGTGTAAAGACTGCAGTGTCATGTAAACAAACAAAACTGACACGGGGCTGCACGGGTGTACATGCTGGCCTCTCATTTCTGGGTCCATAGCTTTCCTCCCTCGGGTTATCCAATACTGACAGTGTTTTCCATATTATGGAGTGCCTTGAGGGTCAGGGTGAGAGTTGAGACTCCTGTTGGTAGGAGACTGAGAGAGCTGGCTAACTAACCCATTACTTCAGCCATGGGTTTGTCAGAAGGTGCATATAGTTGGGAGTAGAGTTAGAGGCATATCCTGATGTAGTGGGAGGTTCTGTGGTGTCTATAATATCAGGGTAAGGTAAGAATACCAAAATACTACTGTCTTCCTCCTCACATACGGTTCCAGGTTGCCATGTAGAAGTGAAAGTCATATTAGCAGGTATGAGGTAGTGAGGATGTAAGAAATGAGAGTGGAAAAAGGAAAAGACTGAAGCTCTTCCCACTCCATATCAGCCTTCTGCAAAATTGTGTCCCCACACTGTACCAAGAGCCCTAAAATGAGGCGAATTATGAACCCTACTCCCATTTGGAACATGTTTCACCGAAGATAAAAATCAGTTTTGTAGAACTGTTAGTATATAATTGAAAACAGGCGTGGATAGATGGCTCAGTGAAAAGAATACTTGTTACTCTTCCAGGGGTCCAGGGTTATATTCCCAGAACTCAAATGGTGGCCAACACTCATCTGTAACTCCACTTCCAATGGTCTGGTGCCCTTTTCTGCCTCTGTGGGCACCAGGTGGTGCACAGACATACCTGGGGCAAAACACATAAAGTAAAAATATACCTTAAAAAGAGTTGAAAATAAGAAGGCTTAAATTGCTAAAAGAGATAAATGAAAATACTCCTTTCATTAAATATGAACATGAAAATAAGCAAAAATTTATTCACGAAATCAACAAGTCTCAGTTTTTGAAGATGATAATATTTTGCAGGTCAGTCCCATGTGGTTTGAGCATACTTAACACTACAGACCTGCACTCCTAAGAATGGTTAAGATACCCCCAACAACTGGAGCGGAAGCTCCCCCTAAAGCTATAGCCTGATTGTGTTATAGGTTCCCCAACTGGGCTACCTTGTCTGCCCTAGTGGGAGAGGATGCACCTAATCTGGCAGAGACTTAATGGGCCAAGGTTGGGGGATTCTATGGAGAGGCACCCTCTCAGAGGAGAAGGGGAGAGGGATGGGCAGAGGAGGATCTGGGAAGGAGGCAGCTTTTGGGATGTTAATAAGTAAATAAATTTAAATAATAAAAAGAATGGTTAAGATAGCACTGTCTCATCCTCTTTCTTTTTTCTTTTTACTCCTACAGCAAGGAAACTGCTACTCCCTCAGAGATTGCTAATTTCTCTGTCGGAGCAGGAGAGGGAAGGAAGGCAGTGTGCACTTCCTAAAGCTTCCTGGGTGGTTTTTAAAGGTACAGCTCAGGGTAAAAAGCACTGAATGGTGTGCTGCCTTGAGGGACTGGGTGGGAAGGAAGCCACATGAGTTTAGGGGCAGAAAGTGTATCTGGAGATCTATGAGACGCAGAGCAAGCACAGAAGTGGGAAAGTGCCAGCTTAGCAGTTGTTGATTCTAGACAAACTACAGTGTGAGACACAGAGCTCAGGTAACAGGGATGGTACATGGTAATCATGCAGAAAATCACGCTTACTCATAAATTCGTACATAGTTAGCAACAGCATTGTGAGATATAAAAGGCAAAAGCCTGTTGGAATGAAAATAAGCTACCATCCAAAGTCATATTGGGGAACGTCTGGCACTTTTGTCAGGAAGTAGTAAATCCTAGGAACAAAACCTTGGGAGAATGCAGGCCATTAAGGGAAGACAATTAGCAAAACTGATATAACAGGGACATAGAGAATCCCTACAGTGATGAACAGCATATATTCATCTTTCCCACAAACACATGGAGCAATTATAACAATGTATAACCTCAGGTTGACCACAGTAGCTCTAATCCTAGCACTCCCTGACAGAGTCAGGCAGATGTCTGTGAGTTTGAGGCCAGCCTGGTCTACATAGCAAGTTCCATGTGAACAAGACCCTTTTTTTTCTTTTTTACAAACACAAACAAAACAATAGCAAAAAACAAACTTCAAGGTCACAAAGACAGTCTCAAAAAATTTCAAAAGTTTATTAGGTCTTGTACAGATTATATATTTTTATTTCCTATAACGACTTGTTTCCTATTAATTCCTATTCAGATACATATCTGAAGGCCTGGTGACTTAGTTAGGGTTTCCATTGCTGCGATGAAACACCGTGGCCAAAAAGCAAGTTGGAGAGGAAAAGGTTTAGTTGGCTTATACTTCCATATTGCTGTTCATTATCAAAGGACAGGAACTTGAACAGGCCAGGAACCTGGAGGCAGGAGCTGATGCAGAGGCCATGGAGGAGTGCTGCTTACTGGCTTGCTCCTCATGACTTGCTTCGCCTGTTTCCTTATAGAACCCAGGACCACTTGCACAGAAATGGAAGACTCATAATGGGCTGGGCCCTCCCCCACTGATCACTAATTTAAAAACTGCCATGCAGGTGGATCTTATAGAGGCATTTTCTCAATCCAGGTTCCCTCCTCTCAGATAACTCTAGCTTACGTCAAGTTGACTTGAAGCTATCTGGCACCTGTGGCAGCACATTAGTTAGTAGAGCCACATAACTAAACCACAGTGGACTATGACAACTGTGCAATCCCTCTTGAGGTTTAGAACTATCAGTTAATCCTTACTGAGGTGGCTCACCACGCTGAGTCAGATGACAGCGGAAGAACGGTCCCGTGAAGACTCTGTCATGAAAGGTGTCTAGACAAGCTGGCATGGGAAGGGGCCACTGTTTCTCCAGGCACCTCTCCCAAGCAGCTTGAGAACATGCATAACATGGTGGTTTCAGGGAAGCTGGATGTAACCGTGACCCGGGGCTTCAGGGGGAGATAGGAGGAAGAAATGGCCCCGAAGCCGTCACTTCCGGTGTATTCTGTTGAGCGGCCTGCACAGAGTGAAAGAAGGACAGGTTCAGCCCCTCACTAGGTACAGTGTCAAGACACAGTCAGTTTTCATCTGCCAAAGGACAGAAGACCAAATGGAGTAGTCTATGCAACCCCAGTGGACAGGCTGCTACCGGAAGAATTCATCTGCATGTACCCCAGTCCCATCTCCAAGGCTGGATAATTGTTTACGTCAGAGAAGGAAGGTGTGCTGGTGACAGTCCCACTTACAACAGGAAGGCAAGGAGTGAATGGATGCCAGGGAGGAAAAAACAAAACCAGAAAACAAAACACACAAACAAAAAAACCACAAAGGGAAACAAAACCGATATACCCTACCTCAGATACTCAGTGTCAATTCATAAGGAGAGTAGAATCCTCACAAGCATGCACACCCCTCCCTCATTTTCTTCACACGGAACATGCATTCTCCAGTCCCCCCCCCCCCCCCCCATAACAGGTATTTCCTGTGGCAGTGCTTGGCAGGCCTAGGCTAGGGTCAGCAGCCAGATAAAGAAGAGTCCCGCCCAGAGCTGTCCCCACCCCGTGTTCATGACAGGAGAAAGGAAACGGAGAGTTCTTCAGAGGCAGCATTGTTTCCAGCTCCTCATGACTCTTGCGTGTCTGCTACTTACTCTGTGTGGTGGAAGAACATCAAAGCCGTCTGGACAGTTCTGGGCTCCTTCCCTCCATGTGAGGTCTCCTCCAAGGCAGGACGGTTCAGGAGGCAAACTACAGAAGCCATTACCCACGGACTTACACAGGTCTGCCCACAAAGAAGAGGACGCCAGTGAAATATTATCTGAATAAACCCTGCAACAATGTAGTCCTTCACTGCCTCACTAAGATCCCATGCATTAGACGTAGGAATTAAAGACGCTAGAGTTCCCTACTACATCTTTACCTTTTTACCCCAGTAGGAGGAAATACCTTCCTGTCGGTGTCTCCTGCTTCAATCACTGACATTTCATTTGGATGCGCTCTTTCTCTTTGGCTGTGCAGAAATGTCAAATAAAGGCAACTGACCGAGTAGTAAAGTATCCTTGGGTGGCCATCATTCAGTCACAGTCTCAGATGCCCTGTGCACAGTGGCACACCTCAGTGAGGGGCATCACGGAATTACTCTTATTCTGGGCACACCATCAGAATGTTGCCTTTGGAATAGGCTTCCAGGCCTTTCTGAGAAAACACTGTTTCCCGTTTTTGTTTCTTATTTTTAAATGACAGATGGTTAGGAAATATCTTCTTCACTCTTATAATTTTTCCCCCCAGTTTTTCTCCATCAAACAGCAATTACTCTCAGGCACACTCCTGTAAGTAGTTATTTTCTAACTCCTGAAGAGAATAATCACAGTGATGTATTCATCTTATGCACTTCGTGGCTTTTCTCGAACTTCCACAGAATATAATTTGTACCCCGGTAACCCACATTGACACTTGAAACATGCTCTGTAGTTAATTTTTTTAAAAGTGGGTCATACTTTCTGGTGAAGTACTCATCGGTTTCATGAAGGATAGTTTTCCCAGACTCTCCTACAAAGCATACCTTCAAAACAGAAATTAGAAATGTCACTACCATACTGCAGACATTTTCTGAGAGATTCAGTAAGGGAAAAACAAAAAATCTTTATCTTTGGCTTAAATTACCAAACATTTCTGCCATGCTAAACAATTTACAAAACATGCAAATTATCTGCCTTGTAGAGAAATAAAATCCATTCTGAATTTATTTTTCAATATTAGCAATATTGAAAACAAGTTAATTTACATTACACACCCCCCCAAAGTCCTCTTAAGATAGTATTAACTCCTGGCAAAGTGTCAGAAAGAAGTAATTACCAAATCCACAGGGGGATTGTCACATGTTTATATTTGGAAGTACTAAACGAATGTCAAAGGACAAAATCCAGAGATTTGGGCATTTTTAAATTGTAATATTAAATGTCCAAGAAACCTTATTTCACCAGAAATCATCCATGATTAGTTTGGAAAAAAAAATTCCTGGCGTTTTTTTGTTCAATGATGACCACCTTTCATAAATAATCCTTTAAGCCAGCGGAAGGATTTTGAATCAAAATTTGTGGTGTGCCGAGAGAAG
The DNA here is from genome assembly GCF_021556685.1 of Rattus norvegicus. NCBI lineage: Eukaryota > Metazoa > Chordata > Mammalia > Rodentia > Muridae > Rattus > Rattus norvegicus. Next base: position 81,230,766 of record NC_141542.1, on the reverse strand, counting down.
GGTGTGCCTGACAGTCTGTCACTGAGATCTTTTTCCTGACTCTACTGTAGGTCTTTCATGCTGTTAGAACAAAATATTACACTAAGTAATTCATGAGGGGGAATAAAATTGTTATTCTCTGGGCTGGAGAAATGACTCAGTAGTTAAGAGCACCGGCTGCTCCTCCCGAGGACTAGGGTTTGGTTCCCAGCACCCGCAAGACAACGACTGTGTGTAAATACAGTTCCGGGGAAACCCATGTCTGCTTCTGGCTTAAGTAGGTGCTGCACTCAAGTGGTACACGTACATACATGTAGGGAAAACACCCATACACCCATACATGGACAGTTTGGATGGCTGGTGAGCGCCTAGTTGCTGTTTCCAGGGTAGAGTTGCGAATGGCACCTCCTCCGGAGAAGACAAACACTGTCCAGTGGCAGAGAGGGAGTGCGGAAGGAAGAACTCTGCCAGGCTGTATTAAAGGAATCTGACTCTGCCACCGCTCTGTTCTCGTGATGCAGTTACCTCAGGACGCCACCTCTGAATGCTCTCACTTAGGTAGCTGTTTCAAATCATGGATCTGGAAGGAGACACGAGCATGCAAACTATGGCCACCTCCCAGCACCTGAGCTTCTTAGTCTTTTTACCCTCTTCCAGAAGTTAAATGTCAATGCGGTTGTATGAAGGAAAGCGTTTGCTACCATCGGGCAGTAAGGTTTCTAAATGTGGAGGTTTAAAAGCATCTCGCCAACAACGCACTTCTACAGAGCAATAATAATGTCCTTGTAAACTATGATAGAAAAGGATAAAGGCAAAGTTCACGAATCTCTGGAGGATTCATGGACCCCTCAGTGGTTCTCAACCCCTCTGGGGATCAAACGATCTTTCTACAGGGGTCACATAGCAGATATCCTGTATATCAGATATTTACATTACGGTTCATAACAGTAGCAAAATTACAGTTATGAAATAGCAGGGGCATATTTTTATGGTTGGGGGTCACCACAACATGAGGAACTGTACCAAAGGGTCACAGCTTTAGTGAAGTTGAGAATCAACATTAGAGTCTGATTAGTTTAGGGAAAATGCAGTTTTGGATATAGATGATGGTATTCAAGGAAATCAACACTACTGCTTAAAACAAGAAGAAGAAAGAAAATAAAGGAGACAAGGAAAGGCAGAGGAGCCTTCCCAGAGTTATGCAAACAAGCCAGTTCATGTGAATTCTGACAGCGAGTCCTTTGTTTCCAATTGCCTCCAGTGCAAGGTCAGTGACAGGCGAGCTGGCCAATGCCCAGACCTCCCCAGCTAGGCACGTCTATGATGATTATACACCATGAGGTAATGATAGTGGTTCCTAGCCACTCCCACATTCCTCAGGGTTGCCATACCTCCATCCTGCTTTTCTCTGAGCCTGTCCCACCCTCAGCCCTCAAGCTGGACTGCTGCTCTCCTTCTGCCCTGTGAAACACTTCCTGTAGAGGTGCCATTTAATGTGCCAGTGAATGCATGCCCCTGGAACCTCTGCAGAGGAATGCCCCATAGCCTCCATGAAAGACTCATTCACAGTTGTGTTTCTGCTCCTTCCATGCTCGGCCCTTAAGCCCCATTCTCCTCCTCTTCTGGCTCCTGCTTCTCTGGAGCAGTGAGGATTGATGTCTTATTTACACCTCCCAGGATAGTCCCTGATGGGCTATTCTCCCCACCACAAGTCTGGACTCCGGGCAGAACCTATTTTCAGCCAGAACGACAGATTGCCTGAAGGGTTTTGCTGCTAGAAAGTCATCTCATACCATGTTCCATAACTCTTAACCTCAAACAGATTTGGATTTTTCCCTCCTTCGCACCTCACCCTCTCGGCTAGTCTATAAACTCCCTGAAGTCAGAGCCAGTACAATTAATTTTCAAGCCCAGTAGTTTAGCATGGGGATGGACAGTGTTAAATACTTTTTGAAGGGAGTAGTGTATAATGACTCACTTCCGAAACTCCAACCACTAGAGAGGCTGAGGCAGGAGGCTTATTATCTATGAGTTGGAGGGCAGACTAGGCTATATAATGAGTCCTAGGCCATTTGGGCTACAGGGTGAGACCCTGTCGCAAAACCCCAGAAGCAACAAAGACATAATAAATTCTGAAGGAAGTAAGGCAGTTTGAAGGGTGGCGGTCAAACAAGAACTGTAGGAGACAGGACTGGGGTTCTTTTCCCTTTGGGCTCCAGCCAGCTATATAGAAGCCTCCTAACCCACTGTCTCTCCCTCTGAAGTTCAACATCCTTACCTCCTCTATTCCCACTCAAGGGCTCACAGGGGGACTCAAGAACTATACCATGATGTTCCAGTGCAGCCTGCCAACAGAATCAGACCTTGGGTTACTAAGGAGAAACCTTCCCTAGATGAGACACTTGGAAGCCCCCAGGTATGCTGGCACACCAGCCTCTACACTCAGCAGCCCTGCCCAGGGTCCTCACTGCGAGAGTGCTCTAGTGATTGTATCGTGACTCCTTGAGGTTGGAGCCTTTGCAGATTTCCAGTAGATGTGGTCTGGAATAATTACAGTCATGCGTCTCTTAATGATGAGGATCTACTCTAAGAAATGCATCTGTAGGCAGTTTTGTGGAGGAACGTCATGGAGGATTCTCACAGGCCTGGAGGGAAAAGATCAGTCACTCAGACAGGCAATAGACACTGGGTGGTCTCCCTGTTAACCAAGGAAATGCTTGTTTTAGTCTGGAAGCAGTATACACTAAGAATAGTAAACAGTCTAGTGAATGATTCTCTAAGATAGTCATCTGTTATCAAGTATTTTCTATCGTGACCAAAGAGATGTTGGTCCAGAGTAGCACCACAGACATGTGGAAACATGTTATGCCTCAAATGTCACTGAGTGATAGGAAATTTTCAGTTCTATTATAGTCTTATAGTCATCACACCCTCATTTATATCATCTGTCATTGAAACATCATTAAACCACACATGGCCATATTTATCAGCCCTCAGCTGAGCCGTCTACTGACCTCGAGGTTTTTAGAACAGGAAGATGACTTAGTGTCTGTGTGATCTAATCCCCTCATTTTGTAGATCTGGAAAGCTGACAGCTTGACAGTTACTGTATGTAGAACAATAACTAGACTTGAATACAATGCTTGGCAGAGGAAAAAGATTTTTCTCTGACTTTTAACAGTCTGCTTTTTTTCCCCTTCTGATAAAAATAACTCAAGCTCAGTGCTTAGAAAATTAAAAACTAAATAAAACCAGGAGCAGTGCCCATGGCTGAGAAAGATGGCTCTGAGGAAGAGCATTTAAGTTCAAGCATAAAGACTTGAGCTAGGCTCTCCAGCATCTCTGTAAAATAGCTAGACAACAGCCACACACACACAGTGGCCACACACGTGCCTGTAGCCCCAGTGGCATGGGCAGCAAAGACAGAAAATTGTCCGGGGCTTGACATTTGCCAGCCTAGCTCCAGGTTCAATGAGAGACCCTGCTTCACAGGAAGAGGGGAGCGTGTCTTAGAGAGGGGCATCTGATATACTCTGAAAGAGCCAGAGTTGGGGCCAATCTGGGGCCAGTGGGAAAATTCCCACCACAAACCTCCGAGTAGAAGGACTCCTCCCTTCCAGGAAGAAAAAAAGCTGGTTAGTTCCTGGAACAGCCAAACTGTTACACAAAGCTACCTGAGTCCCAACCAAAAATCCTGAATGATATGCTAAGTTGATCTGAACGTTGTTTTGCTCCACCAAATACATATGCATAGTACCCTGCCTAGTTATCATAGTGTCCTGCCTACTTATCATAGTACCCTGCCTAGTTATCATAGTGTCCTGCCTACTTATCATAGTGCCCTGCGTAGTTATCATTGGGAAAACTCTGCCCCAATGTTTGCAAGGTAAATAACTCCCTGTTAGAGTCTGCTCAGGGTCGTCTCCCCTTGAAGTGGGACGGCTCCAACATGTTGGAATGATTAAATTCCTCTTGCTTTTGCATTGGTCATCCCTTCTGTAAATCTCATTTCAGAAGGTCCAGGTAGAGGTTGAATTTGAGCCTCACACTCCTCTGATCTATGGATGCATGCACATAGGAGTACATACCCAGATACATACACATGCACATAAACTACATGTACATAGGTGTACATACCCAGACACATACACATGCACATAAACTACATGCACATAGGTGTACATACCCAGACACATACACATGCACATAAACCACACAGATACATACAACATAAAATTAACCCATATTTTATAACTCATTGGTGCTGTCACACTGACCCATTTAGACTCTAGTAAATAGATGTATTTGCTTGGTGGAGGCTTGTATACTTACATGTTCATGCACATAAATAAGTGGTATTATGTCTTTATAAAATGTATTTTATTTTATTGAAACATTAATTTTTTTATGATGGAGGTGGATTTTAGTCATAATCAGTGAGCACTGCTTTCTCACCAGGAAAAGGAAACATAAAAAAAAAAATGCAATTCTAGGGACTAACAAGTTGGCTCCATCAGTAAGGTTCCCATTGCATAAGCAATAGAATCTGAATCCCCAGCACTTATGTCGAGGTCATGTGGCCTGTGTCTGCAGCCCCAGAGTGGAGTCTTGGAGCTTGCTGGTCTGTCAGTGTGACCAATTGAGAGTTTAAGTTTCAATGAGGGACACTGTCTCAAAAAATAAGGTGGATAGGGGTTGGGGATTTAGCTCAGTGGTAGAGCGCTTGCCTAGGAAGCGCAAGGCCCTGGGTTCGGTCCCCAGCTCCGGAAAAAAAAAAACCAAAAAAAAAGGTGGAGAAGAAGATTGAGTAAGATATCTGTTTTCCCTGGCCTCTACCCACCTGTAAACTTATGTGCATAAATGTGCATGAGTGCTCTTGTGTACATGTTCTTGAATTTACACACACACACACACACACACACACACACACACACACACACACACACACACACTACACACACACACTTTTGGTTTTTTGGGTTTTTTTCTTTTGTTTTTTTTTTTCTCTTCACCTTTATTAACTTGGGTATTTCTTATTTACATTTCAATTGTTATTCCCTTTCCCAGTTTCCGGGCCAACATCCCCCTAACCCCTCCAACTCCCCTTCTCTATGGGTGTTCCCCATTACCACCCTCCCCCCAAAAATCATGTTCTCTGGGGGTTCAGTCTTAGCAGGACCCAGGGCTTCCCCTTCCACTGGTGATCTTACTAGGATATTCATTGCTACCTATGAGGTTGGAGCCCAGGGTCAGTCCATGTATAGTCTTTGGGTAGTGGCTTAGTCCCTGGAAGCTCTGGTTGCTTGGCATTGTTGTTCATATGGGGTCTCGAGCCCCTTCAAGCTCTTCCAGTCCTTTCTCTGATTCCTTCAACGGGGGTCCTATTCTCAGTTCAGTGATTTGCTGCTGGCATTCGCCTCTGTATTTGCTGTATTCTGGCTGTGTCTCTCAGGAGCGATCTACATCCGGCTCCTGTCGGCCTGCACTTCTTTGCTTCATCCATTTTGTCTAATTGGATGGCTGTATATGTATGGGCCACATATGGGGCTGGCTCTGAATGGGTGTTCCTTCAGCCTCTGTTCTAAACATTGTTGTTGTTGTTTTTAAGACAGGGTCTCTTTCTATAGCTTTGGCTGACCTGGAACTCACTATGTAGACCAGGCTGGCCTTGAATTCATAGAGATCCACCTGCCACTGCCTCCTGAGCGCTGTTAAAAGTGTAGGCCACTACATCCGGTCACGTTCGATTTTTAAGTTAAAAAAGTGAAAAATTCAATGCTAAAATAAAACTCTCTTATTCCACCTCTGCTGACGTGTTGATTATCATGGTTGCTTTTTGCTGTTTGTCCAAGTGTGTGTGATTGAACCATTGGAATTGGTATTTTAAGTTCCCAGTACATATTGCCCAATTATTTTGTAGCTTTATTCTAATTTAAACACATTAGCATCACTGAGTGAGAACGATTACCACAGTATCTTCAGATTCTTGCAAAAACTCGATTATCTTAAATTGAATTAAAAGAATAAAAGTGTTAGATAAAGAAGAGCCTCAAGTGAAAGCTGCAGCAGAGATGGAGGGAGCATCTCTTGTAATCTGGGTTTTTGTCTCTTTATTTCCCAAGTTCTCTCAAAGGGAAAACCCACAGCAAAATACACTGAGCACAGAGTATAGGGCAAAGCTCTCAGATCCCAATGACTTCTTAAATACTTAGGCGTTCTTTAGAACCACTGCCCATTTGGAGGGGTATACTCCATCAACAGGATCCAAAGACCGCCGAATGTTGAAGCTAATCTCATGAAACAGTTAATTCTTAGTTCTCTGACTGCCCTCCTAAGGCTTGCTGTGAAGACACACACGCCATGCATGACCAGGGTCACACTTATGAAAGAAAGCGTTTAACTGGGGGCTTGCTTACACTTTTTCTTAGAGGGTTAGTCTATGATCTTGGTGGGAAGTGGACAGGCGTGGCACTGGAGTAGTAGCTGAGAGCTTTATATCCTGATCCACAGGCAGCAGGCAAAGAGAGACACAGGGCCATGCGTGGGCTTTTGAAACCTCAAGACCCACCACCAGTGACACCTCTCTTCCAGCAAGGCCATACCTCCTGATCCTTCTCAAACAGTTTCACTCACTGGTGATAAAACATTCAAAATATGAGCGTATGGGGCCATTCTCCTTCAAACCACCACCAGCTCCCCAGCACTGATGTTTGTGCTGCCTTTGTTACTTTGGGTCTAAAAATTTTTAAGTAAATAATAACATGGATTAAATAACCAATGTGAATCATACACAGTAATACTGGGACTGCACTGTTGAGGGGGAAGGAAAATCACATTAATGGAATGTTGGTAGAGGCAGAGTTCACAGCCCTTAGTAGGTTTCTCTTTCCTAGTGAAGGGGTGGCATGGTTAGTATGTGATATCAGCATGAAAGGCTAGCTCTGCTATCTCTAGATAACTGAGTGATAGCCCTGGGAGAAATGGAGCAAGCGTGGAGTGGAAATCCCTGGGTTGTGTTTCATGAACATCAGGGTGCGTGGGAACAAGTATAAAATTCCGTTAGATAACGATGCTGCCACTGGCGGTACTGTTCGAGAAGTGGAATTCCTTCATGCTGAATGCATTTGCTGGTCTCTGACTGTTACTTGTTCAGTAACAATCAATGCTGCATTGTTCTGAAGCCTTTGAGTTAAAATATGCATAAAAACCTTAGTAATGGCAGAGTGGAAATCAAAATCTCCTGACATTAAAGGTCTTAGATACCAGGTCGCTCGGTACCTTTGAAGCCTGATCCCTCCCCTAGGCAGAGCTTTGCTGCAGGGTAACTGGGTGTACAGCATTCCTTCCCATGGCCTTATGAGTGCATCTCAGTGATCTGTGGGTTAGGACAAATGAGTGATGTCTTGTAGCCACCACTACAGCTTCTTTAAAAGCATCTTCACCGACATCTGTAGCACATCAAGTCAATGCAGACTGCACATCTCCCACTGAATGAAATGGGATACACAGGCAGGCAACAAAGTCAGGGACAGTCCCCATTCTTGCTGTTGGGGAACCCACATGAAGACCAAACTGCACATCTGCCTATGTGCCTGGAGCCTTGGTCCAGACTGTGTATGCTCTTTAGTTGATAGCTCGGTCTCTGGGAGCCCCCAGGAGTCCAGGTTAGCTGACTCTGTTGGTCTTTTGAAGTCCCTATCCCCTCCAGGTCCCTCAATTCTTTCCCCTACTCTTCCATAAGACTCCCTGAGTTCCATCCAATGATCGGCTGTGGGTCTCTTCTGTGGTTGTTTCAGCCAGTTGCTGGGTGGAGCCTCTCAGAGGACAGTTATGCTAGGCCCCTGTCTGCAAGCATAGCAGAGTATCATTAATAGTGTCAGGGACTGGTTTTTGCCCATGGGATGGGTCTCAAGTTGTGCTGGTTACTGGTTGACTATTTCCTCAGTCTCTGCTTCGTCTTCATCCTTACACTTCTTAGAGCTGTGGGGGGCTCCCCCTTATCAGAGGAGAAGAGGTGGGGGAGGGGGCTATGTGAAGGGCCTGGGAGTAATGGGGGCTGCAACCAGGATGTAAAGTGAATAAAAACAAATTAATGGACACACACCCCAAAGTATTCTCTCTGTGCTGAAAATCTCTTGTAATCCCTAGTTGGTCTATCCCACCTACCTGTCACCTACCATTGGCAGCCATAGGTCTTTTTGCTGTATTCATAGTTTTCCCTTTTCTGGTATACCAAGTAGTAAAAACTTATACAACACACATTCGTTTTAGATTGGCTTTCTCTCCTGCCAACCTCCTCTTCTGTGTGTGTGTTATGCATGTGTACATATACATGTATTAGGCACATGTACATGTACATGTGTTAAGCATGTGTGTATGTTTGTGAGTGTACATGTGTACATGTATATGTATTATGCATGTGTGTGTTCTTGAGTGTACATGTACTTGTGTTATGCGTGTATACATGTACATGTGTTATGCATGTGTATGTGTACATGTGTTATACATGTGTTCATGAACATGTGGTATGCATGTATACATGTACATGTGTTATGCACGTGTATGTGTACATGTGTTATACATGTGTTCATGTACATGTGTTATGCATGTATGAGTGTGGATGTGGGCTCATGTGGGGACTAGAGGTTGAGTTTAGGTGTCTTTCTTTATCATGCTCCACCTTAGCTCGAGGCACGGTTTCTCATTGTTCAGAGCTCATCAGTTAAGCAAGATTCACCTCGTGTGCTCCGAGGATCCTGTCTCCACTTCCTTAGCACCAGGGCAACAGGCTCAGACCTCCATGCCTGGAGAGCTTTTTACATTAATGCTGGAGATCTGATTTCCGATTCTCACACTTGGGCAGCAAACACTTACCAACTGAACTGTCTCCCAACTCAGGCTGGCTTCTTGCTCTCAGTAATAATATGAGGTTAATTTTTCAAGGCTTTAAAATATTGGTTCTGAATTTTATTCCACTGTCTGGTTACAATAGAGTTTGTTTATTAATTCACCCTCTGAAGATTGATTCCAAGCTCTGGCAATTCTGAGCTAGGCTGTGGGTTTGTGTAAACACATGCTTTTAGATCTCATGGAAAATTCCAGGGCATGTAATCATGGGATCATGGGATGAGTGTGTATGGATTTTGACATGTTATCAAATTGTCTACCGAGCTGACTGTCTTGTCATTTTACACCCTCAGCAGGAGTGTTAGCTCCTCTCTTAGCTTTTGTTATTGTCGTTGTTCAGAATTTTGAACATATCAGTAATGGTATCTTACTGTTTTAATTTATATTTACTTGTTTCTTATGCAGAATGAACTTTACGTGGGTACGTAGTCTCTTTGATGAGGTATTTGTCAAGGCTTTCGGCCTATTTTTCTGTTGGCTTGTCTGTTTCCTTATTATTTTTGTTTCTTAGATCCATGTAATCTCCAGCACCCCACCTCAGTGAATTAGAGTCAGCCTTATGTTCAAATAATCACTTGTCACGTGTGGGCTTTGAAAATACCCTCTGGAGCTGAGATGCAGCTCTGGCTTAGTGGTAGAACATTTCAGAGGCCCTGGGTTCGATACCTAGCACTGCAGGAGAAGAGAGTACTTCCCCCAGTCTGCCCTCTTGTTGTCTTCACACACATATTGTTAATGCTGATGAAGTCTAGCATGTCCACTGTCTTGTAGATTGTACTTTTGGTGTTTGTATAAACAGAACCATCACATTCAAGGTCGTCTAGCTTGTTTTGTGTCATCTCTAGGAGATTTATAGTGTCATGTTTTAAATTTTGGCATATGAATCATTTTGAGTGTTTTTTTGTTGTTGTTGTTTTTTTTTTTTTGTTTTGTTTTTGTCAAAGAGGTAAGGCCTGTGTCTAGGTTTTTTTCCTTTTCAGAGCGATGACGTTAATTGGTGATAGCACTACTTGTGAAAAATGACCTTTTTCCCCTTCTCCATTACATTGTCTTTGTTCATTTATCAAAATCCTCTGAGGACTGGGGATATGGAGCCACCAGTAAGGTGCTTGCCTTGTGGACAGAAGGACCTGCTTTGATTTCCAGACCACACAGAATGCCAGGTCAAGCCTGGAGTCATGCTTGTGGAGTGGGTGGAGACAGGAGGATCTCTGGGGCTTGCTGCCCAGACAGATTAGGTGTAGCCTAATCGACAAGCTTCAGGTCTGGTGTGGGGGGAGGCTCCCTCAAAGGAAGTCGGCAGTTTTCCTGGAAATAACAAGAGATACTATTCTCAGCTTCCACATGTACACACACACACACACACACACACACACACACACACACACACACACACACTTGCAAGCAGACTCATAAATGATCAGTTGACTATGTTTTTACTATATTGTTTCCGGTCCATTGACCTGATTTTCTAGTCTGGCACATGTACTGTTGCTGCCTTGATTATGCAGCCTTACAGTAAGTCATGAGGCCAGGTAACGTCAGTCCTGTAGCATTTCAATATTGTGTTGTCATTGCAAGTTCATCTGCTTCTCCTTGTGCATTAGTCTAGGATGTTCGTTATACCACGAAGTAACTTTCTAGATTTTGACTGGGGTCACACTGAATCCGTGAATCAAGTTGTGAGGAAATGACATACTGACCAATTTGTGTCTACCTGCCCATGAACATAGAATGCCTTTCCATTTATCAGATTCCTCTTTAAACCTTAATTTGTAAAGTTAATGCATATATTCTACCATAACATTCAATTCCTTTGGTGGATGTTTTTGACAATGGAAGCCGGCTTTAGACAATATGGATGTCAGAGTCCCCCAATTTGTTCCTGCACCTCTCTACTGGGTATTTGTTGTAGAGAAACGGCCATCTTGGCAGGGATAGCTCTCATGTAGACATGGCTGTGTGAGCTCCTGGTACCAGCAGAACTTAAAAAGGTAACCAGTGTCACTTCTGGGCGAGTATTCAGGGGATGGCCGTGTGATCTCATGCCCTCCAAGACAGGAGCTCGAGAGGGAGCTAGAGCACCACAAGGAGCTCATGTGCGAAACTTGCTGTCTTACTGGGAAGGCCTGAGAAGGCAGTAGTTGCTCCATTGAAGGGGGTGAAGTAAACCCTAAACCCCAACATTCTCTTTCTATGTGCACTAGAGCCCTTCCCTGACTAATACACCTCAAGGTCCCTTTAGTGCCTGTGCCATTTCATATAACGGGGGTCATGTGTTAAATCCCAATGGATGTTTGGTGACAATAAAGTAACTTTACTGAAGAAATATACTTTGAGCTTATATGGTAACACCAAAATAGTCTTTCTGCCCTATTTTCGAATAGTATCTCTGAAGGATAAAACCCTCCTCCTCCAAGTATGAAGTATTAAAGTCATTTACTTTGTAAGTACTTATATACTTTGAAATCAGTTGTCACTTCATTCTTGGCAAAGAAAAAATAAGATGTTTTGCAAATTGGCAGTCATTCTGGCAAATGTAGGTGCCAACACTTCTTCTGGCTATATAAGCCAGATGGTGTGACTCTGAGAAACAACGACGGGTGGAGGAAACTCCTCTTTGATTGTCAGACTTCCAGATGAGGCATAATTAGTAAACAGGAGCCCTTAGCCAACCAGCATTTCCAATCGGTTGTTCTTCGCAAACTGATGGTGTTTTCATTGCTGATATTAGTTCTGAGTTAAAGGAGGGTCTAAAGAGGAGAGCTAAGTGTTAGCCCCAAAGTATCCTCAGTCAAAAGAAGGTTGGCTCTTTAGTCCTTCAATTCCAGCTTTGGAATAATTCAGTATGGTTGAGCATTATTCTAGGCTACCAGGATCTAGGGCTGGGGAGATGGCTTCTGTTATAGAGGATCTCTTGGTCGCTAGCAGGATTACAAGTGTGAACCACAACACCTGGATCCTTTTTAAAAAATGTCTGATATGGGAATGGAACCCAGGACCTCATGCTTACGACAAAAGCACTCTGCCAAACAGCCTTCGTCTCCCCAGCCCCTAAGCCCAAATTTTTTGGTAGTAATCACACTGCCTTAGTTCCTTTTTCTTTTGCTGTGTTAAACCACTCTGACAAAAACAACTTATGGGAAGGAGAAGAGGTTTATTTTAGGTCCCACTTTCAAGTAGAGTGTATCATGGTGGAGTGAAGACAGTAGGAGTCTGAAGTGTTCAATCAGACAAGAGCGCGGTGAGTGCCTGTTACTGATGCTCAGGCCCCTCTCTGCTTACATAGTCTAGGATCTCTGGTCTAAGGCATGGTCCTGATCACAGTTAAGATGACTCTTTCCACTGCAATCAACATAATCAAGCATGCTCAGAGCCTCATGTCCCTGCCAAGACGACAGTAGTAACAATCACATGGCCCAGTGACGACTTGTACCTATTTGGAAAACTTACTAATGAATATTAAAACAAATTAATGTATTGAACCACAGCACACTTTCAGATTATCAGAGTATATTATAGAAGCAATATATAAGTTGGTAAATATTAATTCATGAGCCTTCCATTAATATTTAAATTACTCTTATAATACTAAGTTGCTCTAAAGCAGGCAAAGTAAAATACTTCTTAATGTGGGTAAAAAAAATTGAGAGTCATTAATTTGGCAAATATTTTTCTGGTTATTATTGAATTTATAATTTAACCATATTATTTGTATTTCTTAGAAAGTAAAGATAAAGGTCAAGTTTTTAGTAATTAGTATCATTCCTTAAAGTAAAAAGAAGATGTAGAGATAATTTCTCTTTGAAAGCATAGGCAAAACATTATGGTAAAATTATTTTACAGTGAAAACTTTGAAACCTGTTTCCTAAACCACAAGATTGATAATAAGGTTGTCATATATTTATTTGCCTGATTATTAACTTTAAAGATTTAATGCCTTGCTTTCTTCTTTTCCTCCTGGAGATTGAATTCAGAGCCTTGCATTCATGAGAGAATTCAGAGCCTCAAGCAGCTAAGCAAGCACCTTCTCACTGCGTTACATCTAAGTCTAAGGTTGACTCTTGAAAAAATAGCTTTAGTGACATAAAAGCAACATATTATAACATTCACCCAGAGGAAGGACACATTGGTTCTTAGCATGTTCACAGAACTACACAACCATCCTCTGAGAAAGAAATCTCATGCTCATGAGACAACGGCTCCTCATTCTCTGACATTCCACGCCCACCCGGCCAGTTCTTTCTTCTGTCTCTAGAGGTTTATCTGTCCTGAGCACTTCCACAAACATACATTATCAGATGTGTGCAGGTGCACATATGTGCCTGCAGTATTCAGAGGTTCACTAAGCATGTTGTTTTCAAGGTTAATCCATATTGTAATGGCCTTCTCTTCTGTGGATAAGTAATCTATTCTATCATGATCCATCTAGATGAACTGTGTTCATCTATCAGCTTTGAGGGTATTGCCTACCTATCATCCCGGGAAAATACAGTATAAGAAACGGTGGCATACTTCCCAGGGCCCTTTGTCTGTTGTGTTTGGTTTTGTTTCTCCCTAAAGGAAATATGTCCATTCTGTTTCCCCTGCCTCACATGCTGGACTGAACTGTCACACTTCCCTGATTACTCAAGACTATTAGCATGACTATATTTTATAAACAGTTTCATTAAATACATGCTCCCATTTATTCCCTTAATGTGAATATTTTCTAGAGTCTCTCACAATATAACTTATGATGGCTACATGGTGATTTATAACTGCAAAGGAAACATTGATTTTGATCACCAGGTTGAATCCTACATTTCTGTATTATAAATAACACTTCAGTGACTATTAATACATTCTGAGAGACCACAAAACCTGATTATTTTGTCCTTTAGTTTAGTTTTGTTTTTTTTTTTTTGAGACAGGATTTCACTGCACACAGCCTTGTACACAGTCTTGGCTGTGCTAGAACTTGCTCTATAGACCAGGCTGCCCCAGAACTTAAAGAGATCTGCCTGCCTCTGCCTCCGAAGTACTGGCACTTTTCTTTCTCTCTTTCTCTCTTTCTTACTTTCTCTCTCTCTCTCTCTCTCTCTCTCTCTCTCTCTCTCTCTCTTTCTTTCTTTCTTTTATTGGATATTTTTTATTTACATTTTAAATGTTATTTCCTTTCCCGGTTTCCCGTCCATAAGTCCCCTATCCCATCCCCCTTCCCTTCTTCTATAAGGATGTTCTCCCTCCCCAACCACCCCCGAACATTCCCCTACACTGGGGTGTCCAGCCTTGGGAGGACCAAGGGCTTCTCCTCCCATTGGTGCCCCAAAAGGCCATGCTCTGCTACATATGCAGCTGGAGCCGTGGGTCTGTCCATGTATAGTCTTTGGGTAGTGGTTTAGTCCCTGGGAGCTCTGATTGGTTGGTATTGTTGTTCTTATGGAGTTGCAAGCCCCTTCAAGCTCTTTCAGTCCTTTCTCTGATTCCTTCAACGGGGAGCCTGTTCTCAGTTCAGTGGTTTCCTGCTATCCTTTGCCGCTATCATTTGCCTGTGTATTTGTCATGCTCGGACTGAGTCTTTCAGGAGACAGCTATATCAAGCTTCTGTCAGCATGCACTTCTTGGCTTCATCAATATTGTCTAGGTTTGGTGGCGCTATATATATATATATATATATATATATATATATGGGATGGATCCCCAGGTGAGGCAGACTCTGAATGGCCATTCCTTCTGTCTCTGCTCCAAAATTTATCTCCATATCCCCTCCTATGAGTATTTCTTTTCCTCCTTTGAAGAAGGAGTGAAGCATTTGCACTTTGGTCATCCTTCTTCTTGAGCTTCGTGTGGTCTGTGGATGGTATCTTGGGTAATTCGAGATTTTGGGCTAATATCCACTTATCAGTGAGTGCATACCATGTGTGTTATTTTGTGACTAGTTACCTCACTCAGGACGATATTTTCTAGTTCCATTCATTTGCCTAAGAATTTCATGAAGTCATTGTTTTCGATAGCTGAGTAGTACTCCATTGTGTAGATGTACCACATTTTCTGTATCCATTCCTCTGTTGAAGGACATCTGGGTTCTTTCCAGCTTTTGGCTATTATAAATAAGGCTGCTATGAACATAGTGGAGCATGTGTCTTTGTTGTATGTTGGGGCATCATTTGGGTATATGCCCAGGAGTGGTGGTATAGCTGGGTCCTCAGGTAATGCAATGTCCAATTTTCTGAGGAACCTCCAGACTGATTTCCAGAATGGTTGTACCAGTCTACAATCCCACCAACAATGGAGGAGTGTTCCTCTTTCTCCACATCCTCACCAGCATCTGCTGTCACCTGAGTTTTTGATCTTAGTCATTTTCACTGGTGTGAGGTGAGATCTCATGGTTGTTTTGATTTGCATTTCCCTGATGACTAAGGATACTGAACATTTCTTCAGGTGCTTCTCAGACATTCATTATTGGAGTACTGGGATAAAGGTCATGAACCAGCACTGCCACCCAGCTGATTTTGTCTTTTTGATATATTGTGTCGCATTATCATCGAGTAGAGTTTGTCTCACAAGAGACACCATATGTACAAAGTCAATGTGTTTGACTAAGAAGCTTTTAAGTATTTAAGTCTTTTTTTTAAAAGTCTTTATAAACTTGTGAAAAATCCCTAAAGAAAAAACTGATTGAGATTGATTTTGAACCCTCGCTCTGTATTTTCAAATTACCAAGATGTTTTGTTAATTTCCATCCTTACTAGATATACATGGGGATTCCTGGCCATTACTTCAAGCAAGTACTGATTTGTTTAAATATTTGGAATTGCTTGCTGAAGAAAGTGGTGTTTTTGCAGCTTACATGTTCAACGTCTTCTGTGGAACAAATGTGTTGAACTGAGATTTCCCCTGAGTTTCATCTCGCCCTGCAGAGCGTGTTGGTGTGGGAAGGAGAGAGTCTGGGGCCCCGGCCTGGTGCTGCTGAGGCGTAAAAGGGCCTCTCTGAAGAAACATCTAACAGGGTGGCTTAGCTCCACAGTGTAGAGCTGTACCCCAGCATTAGATTTTGCTTCATAGTGATCCAATTGAGTATCCATTATACAATATAAACATGTAGGTCGTTGAATAAGGGAAATGTATACAAAATAATGTAAGTACTTAAACTAAAATAGTTATATGACTTCTCCTGGAGAGATGGGAACAGATATAAGGGCCTTGATGACAGATCAAAGAAAGTCCGGCTTAGTGAACTAATGGGTTTATTGGAGGTTACTTTCAGAACCA
This sequence comes from Rattus norvegicus, assembly GCF_021556685.1. NCBI lineage: Eukaryota > Metazoa > Chordata > Mammalia > Rodentia > Muridae > Rattus > Rattus norvegicus. The sequence goes on along the minus strand of NC_141542.1, from coordinate 81,214,626 downwards.
TATGGGAGGAATTGTTTACAAGGCACGAATGACTTAAAACTAGCCCAGCACGAGCAGTGATGCCAGGAAAGCTGTACCCCTGGAGAGCCTGTAGAACTCGAAGTCCGCTCTTCCCAGCAACTGTTACTGCCTAGACAGTGCTAGGGAGGGGGGCGTTTTGAGTCTTGTAATTCTTATATTTTTCCTGGGCCTCGCTCGTAAGGGGTATTATTTCCTGGATCTTACAAGCCAGGAAGGAATATTTGAATTTGGAGGAAACAACTATACGACAAAACTGATAAAAATAAGACACAATCCAGGTGTGGAGGTGCACACCTTTGACCCTACACGCAGGAGGTAGCAGGGAGAGATGAGTTCTAGGCCAGCCAGGGAAACTCCAACAGCTTTTTCCCATCTTTGAATCCTCTCCCAATTCTTAGGAGTTTCTCTTCATGAATTTCTCTTTCCTGTGATAGTTCTTGGTAAAGTTTTCTACTTGGCTTACTTCCACCTGAGTCCACACCTTTAACTCTCGTTGGCATGAGCTGTGAGCATAGGAACCGCTGTCCTGAGTCAATCTTTGATGACCATGAGTATCCATCCCATTTCCTAGGCTCTTGTGTGATATACAACTGGACCACGAAAGGCCCCGTCACTCTCAGAAACCTGGGATTGTCAGTGATCAGATTCAATGTGATAGCTTCATAATATAGGGAGTCTACTCATCCATGTTTTATGGAATAATTGTGGAGTAATTGCCTCCCAGTATCAGAGTAGTGATGGTGACAATTTGGACATGACAAAGAGAAGACAAAGGACTTCCTGTGAGATAGAGGACAACAGTAGTACAGATATTAAGAGACCATATTCTTGTGAATTTCATTAGAGCATGCTGTTATAATAATTGTTCTATTGTGTCTAATTCATGAATTCATCTTTGTTATACATATGCAAATACATACGGGGGAGGGAGAGAGAGAGAGAGAGAGAGAGAGAGAGAGAGAGAGAGAGAGGTAAGATTTAATACTTTCCAAAGTTCTAAGCATCTGCTGATCACAATGAAGCATGTTCCCTGATGGCTAGTGTGTGTGCGCGCGCGCGCTCGTGTGTGTGTGTGTGTGTGTGTGTGTGTGTGTGTCTGTGTCTGTGTGTGTGTGTGTCTGTGTAAGTGCCAGGGATCAAAACCCTGCTCTTGTACATAGTAGGGAAGTGCTGTAATCCTCCCTTCTTTCTGCCATTGCTGTCCTATCGTCACTGATAACATAGCTATCTCTCCCAGTGTCTTTAACTTGACAGAGATGGAGCTCTTGCCCTCAGCTCTAAGAAAGGACCTTGCTCTGTAACTCACACCTGCTTGAAACTTACTTTGGGATCCAAGGTGTCTCAAACTTGCAGTCAACTTCTCTCTGCCTCCCCTCCTGGGGGCTGCCTTTACAGGCATATGCCACTCTGCTTAGCACTAAAGGCAGTCTTAATGTTGAGATATGTCACTGAACAGTCTGAGCTCTTTGATCAGCTTCAAGCCCATAATGAAAGAAAGAGGGCATCTTCTGAGGAAGCCAGTGGAGAGAGCCTTAGCTCTTCTGTAATGTGACTGGCATTAAATCTGTCCTTGGCTCCAGAAGATGCTTTTCTTGGTTTTCACCTTTAATTATATGTCACTTTCCTGTTGTATAAATCCATATATTCAGCAAAACACATGCACTCCCACGAAAAAGCCTGTTTTGAGAGAAAGCTTCTCTATCCAGCTCTTTCTGTTCAAACCTTCTTTGCTCCTGATTCAGCCCTGTGAATGCAGGTTTATATTTAGCCCCACTTGGAGTCTCCATATGTTCCTTCTAAAAACATTTCCTATTAAGGAACTTCCAGTTTTGCTCTCTTAGAGAAATGCTGAGTGAACATGACCGAGGTGGGTCATGTGTTTGGTATCATGTCTGGCTGAAGCAGACATCAAGGAATACCTCACAGAAAGTTCTCCTGCCTGCCACATGAGTTCATCTTCCTGAGTACTTGTCTATTTCTTGTCTTTACCCAGAATCTGGGCACTACTCTGCTGTGAGGTGTGGAGAGGCCAGAGACCAGAAGACGTCACAACATGAGGGGAAACAGGAAGAGACAAATGAGCTCTTGTTGGTCTAGAGATGTTTGGGCTAACAGGGCAGAGTTAGCTTGGAGTTCTCTGGCAAAACCAAGCATCTAGCCTCCAAGCACTGGCCGTTTTGTTTCTTAATCTTCTCTCTTTTTCTTTTTAATTACTCAAAGCGATTTTATTGCTTGTGTACATAACATTTATGCCACTAGAGCAGAGGCTGTGGACCACTCATATTTCCAATTGGGTGGGGGAACCCACTTGGTCTTATAGTAGCGATCCAACTGGTGAATTCTGCTCTCTATCAGTAGAGACAGCCAGGACTCACCCTCAGCACAAGTCAGCAGGAGGAACTGGAGAAGTTCTTGGCCAACTTGTAAATTTGTTCCTTCATGTTATGAGACGTCAACTTCAACCACGTGGGGACGCTACCGCAGTAGGGCAGCGCTGACTGGGACAGGCCCTTCCTACTAACCCTTAAATGGCCCTTAATTTAGGTTGTCTCTCCTATATTCCCTTCCTTGACACTGTCTCCCACTGGAGCCTTCCGTTCCAGCTCCCTATACATTCCATCCATGACTATACTATTCTTCTTTCCTAGGAAGATCTATTTGTCCCCTCTAGTTCCTTACTATAACTAATCTCAGTGGTTCTATAGACTGTACTTGGTTATCAGTGACTCAACAGCTAATATCCACATATAAGCAAATGTCTAATATATTTGTCTTTCTGTATACATGTTGTCTCACTTAGAGTGACCTTTCCTAGTTCCCTCTATTTACTTGCAAAGTTCTATTTTTTTTAAACAGTTGAGTAATACTCCATTGTATAAACATGTCATAGTTTCTTTTATCACTTCTTCTGTTGATGAACATCTAGGCTGTTTCCAATTTTTGGCTATTATGATTAGAGCCAAAATAAATAAATATGGTTGAACAAGTGTCTCTGTGGTCAGATGAAGTGTCCTTTGGGTATATGCCTAAGAATGATATAGCTGGATCTTGAGGTACATGGACTCTCATCTTCCTGAGGAAACACCACACTGATTTCCACAATGGCTGGGCAAGTTTGCACTCTCATCAGCAATGGATGGGTGCTTCCTCTACCCCACATCTTCATCAGCATAGGCTGTTGCCTGTTTTATTTAATCTTAGCCATTCTGACAGGAGTAAAATGAAATCTCAAAGTAGCTTTGATTTGCATTTCACTGATGACTAATGTTGTCGAATGTTTCTTTAAGTGTTTCTCAGCCATTTGAGTTTCCTCTTTTAAGAATTATTCCCTGTTTAGATCTGCACTACATTTTTAATTGGGCTGTTGGCTTTCTTGATACCTAGGGTTTTTGTTTTTTTTTTTTTTGAGTTCTCTTATATATTTTGGACATTAGTCCTCTATTGGTGGGGAGTTGATAAAAACCCTTGCCCATTCTGTAGGCTCCCACTTTGTCCAAATGGCAGTGTCCTTTGTCACTGTTTCTCAACTTCTCTTCATCAGGTTCAGTGTGTATAGTTTTATGTTGAGGTCTTTGATCCATTTGGAGTTGAGTTTGTGCAGGGTAGTAAGTGTGGTCTATTTGGGTTCTTCTACATGCAGCCATCCAGTGAGATCAGTACAATTTGTTGAAGATAATGTCTTTATTCCAGGTGTGTTTCTGGCTTCTTTATCAAAAGTCAGGTGTCCATTGGTGTGTGGATTGATGTCTGGGACATTGATTTCAAATCTGTCACTCAGTGTACCTGTTCTTGTGCCACTACCATGCTGTTTTTATTACTGTAGCTCTATGGGGGCTACAGTAAGGTTGGGGATAGCGATATCCCCTGCCACAGTTATTTTATTACTCAGGCTTCTTCTAGATTTTTGTTGTTTCCACATGAAGTTGAAAATTGTCCTTTTAAGGTCTGTGTAGATTTGTATTGGAATTTTGATGGGGATTGCATTCAATCTATAGATTTCTTTTGGTAGGATGGCCATTTTTACTGTGTTACTCCTACTGATCCATGAGCATGGGAGATCTTTCCATCTTCTGATTTCTTCTTCATTGTCTTTCTTCAGTGTCTTAAAGTTTTTATCACTTATGTCTTTCACATTATTGTAAAATTTCACATACCCCAAGATATTGTACATTATTTGAGGCAATCATGAAAGGTGTTGGCTCCCTGATTTCTTTTTCAGCCCATTTGCCGTTTGTATATGGGAGAACTACTGATTTGTGTGAGTTAATTTTGTATCCAACTACTTTGCTGAAAGTGTCTCTCAGCTCCAGGAGTTTCCTGGTGGAATTTTTAGGGATGCTTATGTATGCTATCATATCTTCTTTCTTCCCAACTTGTTGGTCACCTTCACTTGCCTTATTGCCTTAGCTAAGGCTTCAGGTACTAACTGAATAGGCAGGAAGAGAGTGAACAACCTTGTCTTGTTCCTGATTATAGTAGAACGTACTTGCATTTCCCTTCATTAGAATTGGTGTTGGAGATTGGGAAAAGATCTTTACCAATCCTACAACAGATAGAGGCCTTATATCCAAAATATACAAAGAACTCAAGAAGTTAGACCGCAGGGAGACAAATAACCCTATTAAAAATGGGGTTCAGACCTTAGCCAGACTAACAAGAGGACACAGAGAGTGCGTCCAAATTAACAAAATCAGAAATGAAAAGGGAGACATAACAACAGATCCAGAGGAAATTCAAAAAATCATCAGATCTTACTATAAAAACCTATATTCAACAAAACTTGAAAATCTTCAGGAAATGGACAATTTCCTAGACAGATACCAGGTACCGAAGTTAAATCAGGAACAGATAAACCAGTTAAACAACCCCATAACTCCTAAGGAAATAGAAGCAGTCATTAAAGGTCTCCCAACCAAAAAGAGCCCAGGTCCAGACGGGTTTAGTGCAGAATTCTATCAAACCTTCATAGAAGACGTCATACCAATATTATCCAAACTATTCCACAAAATTGAAACAGATGGATCACTACCAAATACCTTCTACGAAGCCACAATTACTCTTATACCTAAACCACACAAAGACACAACAAAGAAAGAGAACTTCAGACCAATTTCCCTTATGAATATCGACGCAAAAATACTCAACAAAATTCTGGCAAACCGAATCCAAGAGCACATCAAAACAATCATCCACCATGACCAAGTAGGCTTCATCCCAGGCATGCAGGGATGGTTTAATATACGGAAAACCATCAACGTGATCCATTATATAAACAAACTGAAAGAACAAAACCACATGATCATTTCATTAGACGCTGAGAAAGCATTTGACAAAATTCAACACCCCTTCATGATAAAAGTCCTGGAAAGTATAGGAATTCAAGGCCCATACCTGAACATAGTAAAAGCCATATACAGCAAACCAGTTGCTAACATTAAACTAAATGGAGAGAAACTTGAAGCAATCCCACTAAAATCAGGGACTAGACAAGGCTGCCCACTCTCTCCCTACTTATTCAATATAGTTCTTGAAGTTCTAGCCAGAGCAATCAGACAACAAAAGGAGGTCAAGGGGATACAGATCGGAAAAGAAGAAGTCAAAATATCACTATTTGCAGATGATATGATAGTATATTTAAGTGATCCCAAAAGTTCCACCAGAGAACTACTAAAGCTGATAGACAACTTCAGCAAAGTGGCTGGGTATAAAATTAACTCAAATAAATCAGTTGCCTTCCTCTATACAAAAGAGAAACAAGCCAAGAAAGAAATTAGGGAAACGACACCCTTCATAATAGACCCAAATAATATAAAGTACCTCGGTGTGACTTTAACAAAGCAAGTAAAAGATCTGTACAATAAGAACTTCAAGACACTGAAGAAGGAAATTGAAGAAGACCTCAGAAGATGGAAAGATCTCCCATGCTCATGGATTGGCAGGATTAATATAGTAAAAATGGCCATTTTACCAAAGCAATCTACAGATTCAATGCAATCCCCATCAAAATACCAATCCAATTCTTCAAAGAGTTAGACAGAACAATTTGCAAATTCATCTGGAATAACAAAAAACCCAGGATAGCTAAAGCTATCCTCAACAATAAAAGGACTTCAGGGGGAATCACTATCCCTGAACTCAAGCAGTATTACAGAGCAATAGTGATAAAAACTGCATGGTATTGGTACAGAGACAGACAGATAGACCAATGGAATAGAATTGAAGACCCAGAAATGAACCCACACACCTATGGTCACTTGATTTTTGACAAAGGAGCCAAAACCATCAAATGGAAAAAAGATAGCATTTTCAGCAAATGGTGCTGGTTTAACTGGAGGTCAACATGTAGAAGAATGCAGATCGATCCATGCTTATCACCCTGTACAAAGCTTAAGTCCAAGTGGATCAAGGACCTCCACATCAAACCAGACACACTCAAACTAATAGAAGAAAAACTAGGGAAGCATCTGGAACACATGGGCACTGGAAAAATTTTCCTAAACAAAACACCAATGGCTTACGCTCTAAGATCAAGAATCGACAAATGGGATCTCATAAAACTGCAAAGCTTCTGTAAGGCAAAGGACACTGTGGTTAGGACAAAACGGCAACCAACAGATTGGGAAAAGATCTTTACCAATCCTACAACAGATAGAGGCCTTATATCCAAAATATACAAAGAACTCAAGAAGTTAGACCGCAGGGAAACAAATAACCCTATTAAAAAATGGGGTTCACCCAAAAGTACAACAATGTCAAGCAACCAGAGCTTCCAGGGACTAAACCACTACCTAAAGACTATACATGGACTGACCCTGAACTCTGTCCCCATAGGTAGCAATGAATATCCTAGTAAGAGCACCAGTGGAAGGGGAAGCCCTGGGTCCTGCTAAGACTGAACCCCCAGTGAACTAGACTATGCGGGGAGGGTGGCAATGGGGGGAGGTTTGGGAGGGGAACACCCACAAGGAAGGGGGGGGGAGGGTGATGTCTGTTCGGAAACCGGGAAAGGGAATAACACTTGAAATGTATATAAGAAATACTCAAGATAATAAAAAAAATAAAATAAAATAAAAAAAAATGGGGTTCAGAGCTAAACAAAGAATTCACAGCTGAGGAATGCCAAATGGCTGAGAAACACCTAAAGAAATGTTCAACAGCTTTAGTCATAAGGGAAATGCAAATCAAAACAACCCTGAGATTTCACCTCACACCAGTGAGAATGGCTATGATCAAAAACTCAGGGGACAACAGATGCTGGCGAGGATGTGGAGAAAGAGGAACACTCCTCCATTGTTGGTGGGATTGCAAACTGGTACAACCATTCTGGAAATCAGTCTGGAGGATCCTCAGAAAATTGGACATTGAACTGCCTGAGGATCCAGCTATACCTCTCTTGGGCATATACCCAAAAGATGCCCCAACATATAAAAAAGACATGTGCTCCACTATGTTCATTGCAGCCTTATTTATAATAGCCAGAAGCTGGAAAGAACCCAGATGCCCTTCAACAGAGGAATGGATACAGAAAATGTGGTACATCTACACAATGGAATATTACTCAGCTATCAAAAACAACGACTTTATGAAATTCGTAGGCAAATGGTTGGAACTGGAAAACATCATCCTGAGTGAGCTAACCCAAACACAGAAAGACATACATGGTATGCACTCATTGATAAGTGGCTATTAGCCCAAATGCTTGAATTACCCTAGATGTCTAGAACAAATGAAACTCAAGATGGATGATCAAAATGTGAATGCTTCACTCCTTCTTTAAAAGGGGAACAAGAGGGGCTGGGGATTTAGCTCAGTGGTAGAGCGCTTACCTAGGAAGTGCAAGGCCCTGGGTTCGGTCCCCAGCTCCGAAAAAAAAGAACCAAAAAAAAAAAAAGGGGATAAGAATACCCTTGGCAGGGAATAGAGAGGCAAAGATTAAAACAGACACAGAAGGAACACCCATTCAGAGCCTGCCCCACATGTGGCCCATACATATACAGCCATCCAATTAGACAAGATGGATGAAGCAAAGAAGTGCAGGCCGACAGGAGCCGGATGTAGATCGCTCCTGAGAGACACAGCCAGAATACAGCAAACACAGAGGCGAATGCCAGCAGCAAACCACTGAACTGAGAATAGGACCCCCGTTGAAGGAATCAGAGAAAGAACTGGAAGAGCTTGAAGAGGCTCGAGACCCCATATGTACAACAATGCCAAGCAACCAGAGCTTCCAGGGACTAAGCCACTACCTAAAGACTATACATGGACTGACCCTGGACTCTGACCTCATAGGTAGCAATGAATATCCTAGTAAGAGCACCAGGGGAAGGGGAAGTCCTGGGTCCTGCTAAGACTGAACCCCCAGTGAACTAGATTGTTGGGGGGAGGGCGGCAATGGGGGGAGGATGGGGAGGGGAGCACCGATAAGAAAGGGGAGGGGGGAGGGGGATGTTTGCCCGGAAACCGGGAAAGGGAATAACACTCGAAATGTATATAAGAAATACTCAAGTTAATAAAAAAAAAAAAAAAGAATTGGTGTTGGCTACGGGCTTGTGGTAAACTGCCTTTATTGGATTAAGGTATAGCCCTTGTAATCCTAATCTCTGCATGATTTTTATCATGAAGAGAAGTTGGATTTTATCAACTGTGTTTGTACATCTAATGAAAATACTATGTGTCTTTTGTCTTTTAGTTTATTTTTAACTATGGTGTATTACATTTATCAATTTATATATGTTGACCTATCCCTGCATCTCCGAGATGAAGCCTATTTGATCATGGTGGATGATATCTTTGATTTAGTTTTGGATTGACTTTGCAAATATTTTATTGAGAATTTTGGGAAATTGGTCTGTAATTCTCTTTCTTTGTTGAAAGATGCCAGGATACCAAGGCCACTGTAGTCTTGTAAACCAAATTTGGCAATGTTTCTCCTGTTTCTCTTTTGTGGAATAATTTGAGAAGTATTGGCATTAATTCTTCTTTGAAAGTCTAGTAAAATTTTGTGCTAAAATTATCTGGCACTTGACTTTTTTATTTTTTTGGTTGAAATACATTTAATGGATGAGTCTATTTCACTAGGAGTTATAGGTCTATTGAAATTGTTTATCTGATTTTGACTTAATTTTGTTAAGTACAGTTCTTTGAAGTATATCCTTATGATTCTCAGGATTTTCTTGTGGTCTGTTGTTATGCCTTACTTTTCATTATTAACTTTGCTCTTTTTAAAATTTGGATAAAGGTTTGTCAATCTTACTGATTTTTCTCAAAGAACCAACCCTTTGTTTCCTTGATTCTGTATCTTTTTGCTTTTTTCTATTTTATTGATTTCAGCACTGAGTTTTATTATTATTCCCTCTTCTGTTATGGGTATGATCTATCTATCTTTTCTTTCTTTCTTTCTTCCTTTCTTTCTAAATAAGTCTTTTTAAAGACTTATTTATTTTACTTATATGAGTAATTTATTTTGAGTTCACTGTTGCTCTCTTCAGACACACCAGAAGAGGGCATTGGATCCCATTGCAGATAGTTCTGAGCCACCATGTGGTTGCTGGGAATTGAACTCAGGACTTCTGGAAGAGCGGTCAGTGCTCTTAACTGCTGAGCCACCCTTTTGTTCTAAGTGATCACATGTGCTGTCAAGTTACTGAGATTTCTTCATTTTTTTCATGTAGGCACTTAATGCTATGAACTCACCTCCGAGAACCACCTTCATTGTGTTCTATAAGTTTGGTATGTTGTGTATTCACTCTCATTCAACTCTAGAACGTCTTTCATTTGTTTCTTAATTTCTGTCTTGACCCAATTTTCATTCTGCAGTGCATTGTTCAGTTTCCATGAATTTGTAGCACATACAATTTTCTTGTATCTGTTGAGATTTGCTTCGTGTCCAAGTACGTGGTCAGTACTGGGGAATGTTCCATGAGGTGCTGAGAAGGTATATTTTTTTGTGTTTGGGTGGAATCGTCTGTAAATTAGGTCCATTTGGCTTATTTTTTTTAAAGGTTTCGTTTATTTTTTAATACGTGCATTACAAGAAACAAAACACAAGAGGGCAAGAACAAAGACACCCAGTCACAAGCAGCTCAGCTCGATGTGTCGTTCTAGATCCTGCAAGTGTACATACACTTGGGTAATGGAGATTATATACTATGTACCATGCTTTCCCCACATTGTGAATATTCACCAACTAAAAACCCCACGCTACACGAGGACTTTGATAACCAAGAATGCACCATGCCATCTCAATCTGTCAGACAAAATTGTAATCCTGTCTTCCTTGGCAAAAGAAATTTCATAGAAGACAAAAACGGCAGCAGGCCTCTCGATAGACGTACTGGCAAAGTTACAACTGAATTCTGCATTCGCTCAGTGCTCAGCTCACAAGGAAACACAAAGCAACAGACCACACTAAGTCTAGCATTCCTAAGCTCATCATCAGATCTAGACACTAACATATGCAGAAGGGGTGTTCCCCGATCAAGAAATGTATTCCTATGGAGTAGCTGGGAGATGCATCCACAGTGGGGGGCTCTCAGAATGTCAGTCTCCACACAGCTGCAGACCTCACCCCGAGAGCCTTTCTGCCCCTCCAGTCATCCTAGCAACATGAATTTCCCCACACTGTTCAGACATGGCCTAACAGTTCCATGTTCAAGAGGAACCCTCTTGTCAGTTCTGCCATATCACTAGCTGTACTTTTAGCCATGTATTCTCCTTTAGGACATAACGTTCAGATGACGAGGAATGAACTGTGCAGAACGAACACAAGTATTTTCCCGAGATGCACATAGGGCCCCTGGGTACAGACAGCTGTCTTTTGGATGTAGTAGACTACAGTCTCTCCCTCTCCCATCCTCTTCTCTGCACAACTCCTAAGCGCAGATGATGCTAGTGAGACATTAACAAAAGCCACGCCCAGACAGCCCTCCCCAAAGACCAGCCTGACTTTTAGTGACTCTTTTGCTACTGCTAACATCCTTTAGGCACTGGGACTATTTCTAATGTCTGGCAACTGATTAACTGAAATGCAAATCTAACCGATGGCTAGACAGCTTGAACCAACAGCTACGGTGCTTTTTTCTCAGCACTAGTCTTTGCCCTAGCCCACCTCACACCTGGTAACAGCATCTGCTCAAAGGCCAAGTTTAACCTCCACTTCCCCAGTGTGACCATTCCTATGAAATAAAACAATCCAAAAAGTGGTGTCAGCCCTCTTATTTTTACCATGGTGTGCAGTTTCACATTTATGCATTACTGTATGCATGCGTGCACACTGGCTAATCTTGCATTACCAAACTTACATTAGCATTGGGCCCTTCATTTCTCTTCTTTCTCCCTCCTCCCAAACCCTCGAAAGCAAGGCTACATTGGTCAGAAGTGGTTTTCTTTCTAGTTTCAAAAGACAGCATTTCATGAGTTTAAACAGGAGAAGCTACAACATGTGTTATTTACTATGTCTACTTTAACATACTTTGTGCACTTCTAAACACCTAGAAGGACTAGATGTTTCAGATGAGGACTTAAATTTGTCCCCTATATACATAATAGTGTTGAAACCACACACATGTAACTTGTTAGGTCTCAAAGTGTCTTCTGGTGAGAATATTCTGGTCTCCGACCTTTCTTCCCCTCCAGCCCCTCTCCTGTGTCCTGTGACACGGGCACCTGTCACTTGGATGATACACTTTCACAACTCTTCAGAAGACAACCTTGCTATGACTAACAGTATACAGAATGTGTGAGGTGACGAACTAGTTTTGTCATACATTGGCAACCTCTTTAATACCTAGAGACTAGACATCCTAGGACTCATTTGTCCAGTATGTACAATATATACAGTATACCAGTTACATGAGATGCACACAGTATACAGGGTGACGGGTAAGCTAGGAATGTCTAGCACTAATGGAATCTTTTTGCAGTTTCTTCCCTCCCACCTCCTCAATCCACTAAACAAGTACAGCCAGTACCCTGTTCTCAGAGGTGGGTTAACAATTCTATTTCTACACACACTATTTCTCCAGTTTTAAAAAACTATATACACAAAATATTTTACTACTTGTACTTTTAAATGTATCAAGCACTTTCAAATATCTGGATGCTTCATGTAAGAACTTATCTGCTACTCACATGGCATTGGTAAATAAAACTGTATGCAAAGCAATGGATATTATCTGAGGTATCTTCTAAATATAACCATTTGGGCTTCGACCCACTTTCTTCTCCCTTCTCTCTGCCTTCAAACCAGTAGACTAATATAGGCATGTATAATATCAGAAACAGCTGAACAAATTCTTAACCCCAAGCCATTTACAGAACAGTATTTTCTATGAATTCTAACCGGGCACACTATGTGCTAATTTTACTACCTTGTAAACCTCTTTAACATCTAAAGTCTAGATGTTGAAAACTTTAGACATATTTGTCCATTATATACAGTCTATATACAGCAAAACAAAATGCAAGTATATAGAAATGGCATCTGAAAAGGTCCCATAAACACTCACTGCTACATGACTGCTGTCACTGCCTCCCAGCACCTCCTCCAAACCGGAAAACAGTACTGGTCAGAGGGGCTCATCACTCCACTCCCAAAAGACGACGATTCATGAGTTTTTGCAAAAAGATATTTACAAAGTGGTATTTCACTACCTCTACATTTAACATACGTTGGGCACTTCTAAACATCTGGATGGACCAGATGTTTCAATAAGGACTGTTGTCCACTATGTACACAGCAGTCCAGTAAACAGCACACATGTAACAAGAGTAATTAAAAATTCTTTAACACAAAATGTAAAAAAAAAAAAGTGCATTGTTCCACTAATTCTACTTTGTCCTACACTGGCAACCTCTTTAACATCTCGTGACTAGATGTTGTAAATTAGGACTCTTTTGTCCTTTACCCACACTATGTACAGAGCAAAGCCAAACAAAACGGGACAGTGGTTCCTTTTCCACCCACGGACCACAATGGCTTAGAACCTTTTGGATTTCCTTCTGGGAACCAGGGCAAACACAATGTAGTCAACTCAGGAGAGGTTGGGCTATTCCTCTCCAAACACTATTTCAAATGAACCCTAACTAAAAGGTATTTAAAGAAAATGTTTTACTACTACTTATAAAATATGTCAGGCACTTCAGAGCAGCTAGAAAAACATTTCCAAAAAACCTCGCATTCTCAAACACTCTCAAACACACACACACATACATAAACATGGTGGGGGGAGCGCGTAAGAAATGAGGAATAAAATGCATACACAATACAATAGGAGAGGGAGGGAGGGAGGGAGGGAGGGAGGGAGGGAGGGAGAGAGAGAGAGAGAGAGAGAGAGAGAGAGAGAGAGAGAGAGAGAGAGAGAGAGAGAGACCTTCACAGGACCAATCTCGCTCCGGACCTCCTCTTCCTCCTGCTGGGTCCTCTAAACTACTGAACAAACAGGAACCAGTGTCGCTCCTGGGTCTTTCTAGAGGCGGTCTCAACAATTCCATTTCAAAATCCCTTGTAGAAGACGAGTCGAGTCTCTGATCTTCTTTTTATGACGCCTGGGTACACGCGTGTATTTTTTTTTTTTTTTTGGTTCTTTTTTTTCGGAGCTGGGGACCGAACCCAGGGCCTTGCGCTTCCTAGGTAAGTGCTCTACCACTGAGCTAAATCCCCAGCCCCGCGTGTATTCTACCTCTACCCTACGTCGTCAATCTCTACAGCTACATGTGCAGATTTAGCCAATAGTCTAAAAAGGGTCGGGGGAAAGGTTGAGAGCAGCTTTTCATATTATATACACAGGCCTTCTACGGCGGCAGGTAAGTCTTCACCAGCATTTCCGATTGGCCCCAGGCGATTGTCGCATCCCGGCTTCTCTTGGATGGAAGGAAGACCCGCGGCCCAACAATCGATCGTTCCTCTTGCCGCTATTCGGGGCCCTCTCACCTTCGTCCAGTCCAATCGAGGCCTCTGTCATCCAGGTCTGAGAGCTCGTTCAGGATCGGTCCCCTCCCAGGGATGGCCGAGTGTTCTTGGCGCAGACCCGCCGCCTCAGGCCGCAGAAGCCCTAAAGGGCTAGCCTTGGCTTTCAGGTGATAGCCATTCTCTTCCCGCCATGCCACGCTCCCCGTCACCCGGAGATGTCTTCGAAGGCCTAGCAGGAACTTCACTGTGGCCCGACCCTGGGGAGGAGGGGGCCGGTGGAGTAGTGCAGGCCGCGCGCAGAGGCCGCCGCCATCCAGGCGCATCTTTGGCTAAAGAGTCCCTGCAGAATCGCCGCGTGGACCGGCCCGTGGCTGCCGCGAGGGCGAGGGCTCCTAGGGTCTGCAGGACCAGGAATGAGGCACCCGGCACAGGCTGAGGCCATGGAGGGCCCGGGTGGAACCGAGCTCGACGTGCCCTATGCCGGAACTCCCATTTGGTTTATGATGTCAGTTGTCTCCAATATTTTTCTTGTAGTTCTTGTCTGGATGATCTGTTGGCTAAAATTGTGTATTGAAGTCTCCCATTACCACTGTGTGAGGATCAATCAGTTTGTGGTTTAAGCTGGGTAGTGTTTCTTTTATGAACTTGAGTACCCTTGTATTTGGTGCATAGATGTAAAGAATTGAAATGTCATTTTGGTGAATTTTTCTTGGTATGTAGTCTTCTTCCCTATCTCTTCTGATTAGTTCTGGTTCGAAGTCTATTTTGTCAGATATTAAAATGGCTACACAGCTTACTCATATCTGCTGGGAATGCCTTTTCCCATCTTTTTACCCTAAGGTGTTGTCCATTCTTAATGCCAAAATATGTTTCTTGGATTCCACAGAAGAATGGGTTCTGTTTTTGGATTCATTCTGTTATTCTGTGTTTTTGTTGGGGAATTGAGACCATTGATGTTGAGAAATATCAATGAGGCTTACTTGTTTATTCATGTTATTTAATTTTAAAACATTTATTTTATTTTATTTACATTGGTGTTTTGCCTGCATCTGTGTGAGGATGTCAGATTCCCTGGAAGAGGAGTTACAGACTGTTGTGAGCTGCTATGTGGGTGCTGGGAATTGAACCCAGGTCCTCTAGAAGAGCAAACAGTGCTCTTAACTCCTAAGCCATCTCTTCATCCTGATTCATGCTATTTGTAGTATTTTTGTGGGATGTATGCATGTGTGTGTGTGTGTGTGTGTGTGTGTGTGTGTGTGTGTGTGTGTGTGTGTCCTGTTTTGATTTGCTGGTCTCAGATTATTTATTCCTTTTGTTTTCTTGGGTGTGATCAATTCCTTTATGTTGGAGTTTTCATTGTAGTGTCTTTTGGAGGGCTGGATTTGTAGAGATATTGATCAAAATTTTTTTATCATGGATTGTTTTATTTTTTATTTTTATTTTTTTAAAATTCTTTTCGATCCGTTCTGACTAAGTTTTGCTGGGTATAGTAGTCTGGACTGGCATATGTGGTCTCTTAGGGTCTTCAGAACTCTGTTCAGGCCCTTGTGGTTTTTTGAGTTTCCATTGAGAAGTCAGGGTTATTCTAATAGGTCTGTCTTTATATGTTACTTGGTCTTTTTCTTTGCATCTTTTATTATCTCTTTGTTCTGTATGTTTAGTTGTTTTTCTGGTCCAGTCTATTTGGTGTATGCTTCTTACCTTGATAGGCATCTTCTTTAGGTTATGGGCATTTTCTTCTATGATTTTGCTGAAAATATTTTCTATGCCTTTGACCTGGGTTTTCTTCTTTTTCCTCTACTTTTATTATTCTTAGATTTGGTCTTTTTGTAGTATCTCAGATCTCCTGGACATTTCATGTCAGTATTTTTTTTTCTTTCAGATTTAACATTTTCTTTGGGCAATGTATCTGCTATATAGCTGAGAATGAGTGTTGAATTTGGAGACAGGAAGGGAGAGGTGGGGATCTGCAGTTAGTTTACCTGTGTCTCTGGTAGAGTGACTTGTGGATTCTCAGGGAGAGCCTGTTGTGGGCTAGGATAAAGTGATGAGAATGTGTATGGGAAGACTTGTGTGATCCAGCGGAGGCCAGAGCAGTGGAGGAGGGGAGGTCTCAGTATGTGTTCTACAGATTGGATTTGGAAGAGAGGAAGAAGAGAATAAAATCTGCAATTAGTTTACCAAGCAGGGAATCTTGGCCAGAGTGTGCTCTTTGTGTGTATGTGTGAGCGCGTGCGTGCACATGTGACTCTGCACTTGTGCACATGCATGTGGAGGCCAGA
This sequence comes from Rattus norvegicus, assembly GCF_021556685.1. Taxonomy (NCBI): domain Eukaryota; kingdom Metazoa; phylum Chordata; class Mammalia; order Rodentia; family Muridae; genus Rattus; species Rattus norvegicus. The sequence continues at coordinate 81,198,414 of NC_141542.1, read as the reverse complement.
GCTCTACATCCGAGCTCTACATCTGTTTCCTTCTCTTTGCTTCCCAACTTATTGTCTTGAGACATTTCTCTCAAAGGACTTGAAGTTTGCCATTTAGGGTAGGATGGCTAGAAACTAGCTCTCAGAATTAGCCTGTCTCTGTTTCCCAATCTGGAGTTAAGCATGCATAGCAGTGCCATGGGTGCTGGAGATTCAAACCCAGTCACCATACTTGCAAAACAAGCCATCTCTCCACTCCCTACATATTAACTTTAAACTGAATAAATGGTTTATTGTTTTAAGTTTAACACTGCTGGTATAAAAAAATCTATAGTTATGACTCACATAAATAAAAGCCCGTTAGACTCCTCAATAATTTTACAATTTAGTGGATTCCTAGACCAAAGAGTAGAAGTGAAACATTTAAACAGTTACCTTAAATAATCTTTTTAAAAGGTTGATATCTCAATATATTTGTCTTTAACTTGAGATTACAGAATACTCTTTATCCTAACTACACTGCAGGCTACTGTCAATAAAGACACACCAATATCAGTAGCATGGATTATAATTCTGAAACACAGCAACTCAAGGACATGTCCTTACTTTCTGTGTATTGGAGATTCATAGCCTAGCCAGTTTCCTTTGGATTGCACTGAGGAAAGTTCACCACAGCCAGAATTTTTTGATAACAAAACTAATTTTGGATTCCATGCCATGTAAACAGTTCTTGAACTTTGACAGATGGTGTTTCTTGGTAAGTTTAAGGGGTTAGGGAGATAGCTCACTCGTCAGTAAAACACGAGCATTGCAAGTGTCAGGACCTAAGTTTGGTCCTCAGCATCCATAGAGAGCAATGGTATGGTAGTGTGCACTTGTGATCCCAGTGATGGGGGGTGGGCTCAGAGCAGGACCCCTGGAACTCCATATCTGGTTAGCCTGGCCTCTGTGGAGAAGATCCAGGTCAATGAGAGACTGTCTCAAACAAAAGTGGAAAGTGCCTCAGGATTGCCACCTGGTCACCACATGCATATAGGGAAACTTGTGCATACACATAAGAACACGCACACATGCACATACACACATATACACACATACACACATTGGTGTAAGTAAAATTACTTTCTTCTATCCCACTGCAGTAACTTGCCACAGTAACATGATATTATCATGTGACCCTAACCTAAAAAGTAAGCTATGGGTGCAAAGTTTATAGTTTATAGAATTACAGCTGAGTTTTGCCCACATATACCACCATGCTTGATTTAGGGTTCACAAGGGGTTTATTTAAAGTATTCTAGTTTTTTCAAAGCTCTGATTCTAAGTGACAAATTAAAAACAAATAAAACAAAACAGAAAATGAGCATTATTATCCAATAATGCTATGACTTAATAATTACAGAGTCCAGGGGAATAAGTGACCATTGTGAGTAGTTGTTCCTTGTGGCAACTGACATGTTCTCATTCGTCATCACTCCCCAGTTCTTCAACGATGTAGATGTTACTATCTCAGCTTTTACATAGGTATAGAAGTGATCTTGACCATTTAAACTCAGATACTGTCCCATGTATTTGAACTCTGGCCCATGCCTGTTTCAGTATAAAGTTGTGGACTTTAAACTTCATAGTTTACAAATTCATAGTTTAAAAATATTTTCATTGAATTGTTGTCCTTATTTGTTTGTCTTAGCAGTTTGGGTTACTGGCTGTTTTGTCTCCCTGCCTCACAGAGATACTTGAAGTCCTAAGAACGTTATGTTTCTGTTGCTGTGATAAAATATCATGACCAAAGCAACTTATGAAAGAAGGATTATGTGGGCTTATGGTTCCAGAGGAAGAACCCATAATGGTAGGGGAAACATGGCCACTGGCAGCTAGAGAAGCTGACAGAGCATGACTCTATCATAGATAGGAAGTGGAGAGAGCAAACTGGGGGCAAGGCTATAAACTCTCTAAGCCAGCCCCCAGTGGCCTAGGGGACATATTTCCTCCAGCAAGGCTGATCCTCTTAACAGTTCCAATGCCTCCCCCAAACCGCATCACTAACTGGAGGCCAAGTTAAATGTCTGAACCTATAGGGAGCTTTTCTCATTCAAACCACCACACACTCAAATCTGTGAACAAGGCATTATCTACAAATACAGATATTTCATAATGTGTGGGGTTTGCTCCCTATATAAATCAGTCATAAGTTGAAAATGTTTTAAGTCAAACTGCATTGAAGAGATGACATGGTGGTACAGGCCTGGGGTCTCAGTAGCATGAGAGGCTGAGGGCACGAAGCTCAAGTACAAGGCCAGCCAGGCTTACAGAGTCAGTCTGAGGCTGACCTAGGCAACTCAGTGAGACGTCTCCACGTCCCCAAAAAGTAAAAAGAGGTCTGGAATACAGCCCAGCAGTGGAGTGCTTGCCTTAGTAAAGTACCCAACCTATGAACATCATAGCTTGCAGTACACACACAGTAGCATGTGCACTGTTTCTCCTTAAGTTCAAGATGTTGACTTCGAGACACTGGCCAGCATCGCAAGGTACTTACCAAATACAGTTAGCCTGGGAAAGGATGACTTGCCAATGGAAGTAGTTTCCACTGCATGCATGCTGCTGTCCCCACTGCTGTACCTGAATCATTGTAAGTCAGGGATCAGCTATACTTATCTGCAGATATAATCAAGTAAAAATGAGATAATATGGAGTTTGGGTGGGTCTGAAACCCAGTGACTGGTGTCCTATAAAAAGAGGGGGCTTTGGAGACAGATGCAGAGGGAGAACATGCATGTGAAATTAGAGATAGAGCCTGGGTTTCTCTTGCTACAGCCAAGGGACACATGGAAGGCCACCAGAGGCAAGGGAGAACCCTTTTCTGGAACCTATGGAGAAAACATGGCCCTGCTGATTGTGACATCCAAAATTCTTTGTGTGTACTTGTACATGTTTTAAGCTAACTAGTTTGTTGTCCTTTTTTTTCAAAGCAGCCCTGGAAATTCATACAGTGGCTTGCTATCCTGGAGCCCGCTGGACATAAGACCTAGGGAACATGGTCATGACCATTGGTGTCCTGCTGTGGCAGGATCAAGTAAGATCCTCTGGACCGATTGTCATGAAATGAACAGGAACTAGAATGAGCTGAACTCATAATCTGATACTGTATGGTTTTTCTGGGAAGATGTAAACACCCCAGATAGGGCACTGACAATAGATACCAAGAATGATTCCACCCAAGTTCAGGGTAGTGAGGCAGTGAGTTTTTTTGAGGTTACAGGAGTGTTGGTGACTCAAAGGCAGCTGCATCACTCGAAGGCCCACCCAAGCCTGAGTGGTGATTTATGAAAGCCATCTCCTTGGAGGTGGCTGTCCAGCTAGATGCAGCACCCTGCTGCTCTCCTAAGCAACTCTCGCTGCTTTTATTTTTATAACCTCGAGAAGGGGCCTTTACTAATTTTGTAAGTTTTGCTTGCTTTCTGGGTCTTACTAGGTCCCAGGAGGGAACTGGGAATGTCTCGTTTTGGAGGAAAGAGCTGCCTAGCATCTGGTCCTGACTGAGCAGATTTTAATGGTTTAGTTATGGAGTGAGGTCATTGAGACTCTTAAAACAGTAATGAGATACTGTATTGCCTCGGGTGTAAGGTAAAGAATGGTGTAGCAAGTTCTTAAATTTGAAAAGAACGTAGGGTTCCCCATTACACTCATGCTTGTTTTGTCAAAGGTTGCACAATGAGAAAAGGAGAGCCAGTTGTTTAAACGTGTTTCCCTAATTTTTACTTCTGGCGTGTGTTAGGATCAGTATGCGTTGTGCTGTCCGGCCGGCTTTCCTTACATTGCAAGATGGACCTCATCACCCACCATCCTTCCCAGATCAGGAGACAAGCTCAGGGAGCTATAGTGACTATTAGAGAACAGCGCAAGTTCAGGCCCTGTCACATCAAATTCCCTGCTCTTCCCAAGGCATCACTGGCTGCCGCAGAGGACTTGGGTTGCTTTAAGAGGTGCCTTTGAACAAACTGGATTCGGGATCACAGTAAGTGGCCAAGTTTGCAGGGCTGTAGGAAATAATGAAAAGCAAGCTTCCTGAGACCAGCAGTAGCCTAGGGAAAACCTAGTGGCAGCACCAAGGAAGCAGGAAAAAGACAACACCAGAGACAGCTGCTCCTGATGTCCTAGGAGGAAAACCATGAGGCCAGAAGGACCCCTTTAAGTGCTGTGGAAAAGTGTGAGGGACAGGGTGGGATGAGGCCATGTCAGGATCTGGGGGCTGGCTAGGTTTGGCATAGCATCAACCCCCCTCCGGCCCCCACACACAATCTGAGCAGGGTTCGGAGAGCAGAAGACAGACTGCAGATCTGGGACCAGGCCGCAGAACTCTGAGGCAAGCCTGAGCCACTTACAATCCTGACCATGTGGGAAAGGAAAAGAGCACAGTAGAGAGAAGGTTGAGAGGAAGCTAGGGAGCCTGAAGGGGACAGGAAACAAGTTGGAGTGTATGCTTCCTCAGGACCAGGGAGGGGACAGGACCAAAGGGCATTTGTGCTGGTGTGCTATTGTGTCCTACGATGGACAGATGGAACAGGGATCGTGCTTCTATTCCACAAGTTCTTCTTCGAGACAGTCTCACTGTATAGATGAGATCTGACTGGCCTGGAACTCACTATGTAGGCAGAGATCTGCCTGCCTCTGCCTCCTGAGTGGTGGGATTAAAGGCGTGTGCACCACACCTGGCCTGCTGTTGCCATAAATTATTCACAGAGCCTTTCTAACTCTAGCCATTTGCTGATTTTGTGGTTGGAATAGGGTGTCTTTCTAACACCTATTCAGGACAGGGTTTTGGCAAATGTGATGTCCAGTTAGCATCACTAAATCATGTGTGAGGAACTGATGGAATGCTTATGTTCTATTTACACGATTTACTAAAAAAGAGCATAATTAACCGATTCATTTGGGTCCTGAGTAGTATGTATCAGACACTCAAGTAACATTAAGAAAAAAAAGGCACTTTATCCCATTACCCAAGGAGCCCCTGGGACCCAGGAGCCCACATTTATCCACATTTAGGACTAGAAATACCTAGCATCTGGCAGCTCTGCCCCTGGGTTTCTGTAAGCATCTGCTTCTCTGTTTGCACAGCACTCGGACAACAGCCCCTACAAGTGTGATTTTATATCTCATTGTTCAGTGTATAGGATTGTTTTCCTTCTGCAAAGAACACCACCAAAAACAACTCAAAGGACTTAATGTAATGAAAGAATTTAATGACTCACACAGGGGGAAATTCTAGGTTGGCTGGGTCCAGGTGGTCAGAGGTCACTAACAGAAGCTGCCTCTCCCTCTGTGAGGACGGAAAAAGTACCCTTTTTTGTTTAATGTTGCTTGAACATTTGATACATAACAACCCAGGATCCCAATGAATAGGTGAACTGTGTGGGTTTTTTTTTTTTAAGTAAATCATGTAGACAGAACATAAACATTCTGAGTCCTCTAACCAGTTCTCTACTGGCTCCGCTCTCCTGGGATCAGGTAACTAACTGGTCCGATTCAAGGTTTTCTCCTTCGCCAACAGCCTGGTTTTCTGAGAGTGCCAAAAAGCCACAGAATGGGCTCTGGTCAAGCCTTGATTTAGCCACACTTTTCACTTCTAATCCATGTGGAGGCTGGGGATTTAGCTCAGTGGTAGAGCGCTTACCTAGGAAGGGCAAGGCCCTGGGTTCGGTCCCCAGCTCCGGAAAAAACAAAACAAAACAAAACAAAACAAACAAACAAACAAAAAAAAAACCAAAACCATGTGGATTTCAGATGGGAGGTTGTGCCCAGAGGCCAGGTCCGGGACCCACCTAGACCTGGGTCCTAGAATAGCACACCCCAAATACACAGCAGTTATAGCAACTGTTGTATGCTGTGAACTGTTTGGGGGAAGGAGTCTAAGTTCTTTCCTCACTTTATAATGGTCATCTCATTATCCTTATTTGACAGATGGGAAACTGAGCAGTAAATCCTCAAAACTAGTACAGTCTCCAACAACACTGACCTAACGACAGTGTAAAAATGACACACATTTAATAGAGACCGTACTTTGAGCTCGGGGCTTTTCCCAGCTGGTGATATATGCAGCAGGAACTTCCCTTGGATGCCGAATGGGGCAGCAAGCTGCAGCCTCCGTTGGGCAGCAGAGGCTCTGCGGCCGTCTGCATGCTCGCTGTCCCTAAGTGCAGGGCATTCTGTGCATTCTCCACTCAGTGTTTCTCACCGGCAATGAGCTTATCTGGATGTAACCACTTTGTACATAGAGGGACATTTGTAAATTGTAGACTGGGCATGGATTCAGAACGTGGGCCCAAAAGCTGGGATTTTGACCATTAGCAGGAGAGAACTGCTCCAGGAAGATAGGAAATAGACTATGGGCAGGCAGGCAGCAAAAGTAGATGCCCACAGGAACTCAATCCTTCTCTATCAAGCCTTGGGTTGGGCTTCCAGCTTGATGGGAGGTGAGGAGAAGAGTAAGGAATCAGGTTGTAGCAAGGTGACTGCTGCTTCTGTGACCTCAAACATGGCCAAATTCCAGAAAACAGGAAGGACAGAAGTGCCCTTCTCTGCAATTCTTGAAGTTGCTACATGATGGCAGTAGGTAATTTTTGTTTTGTTGATAAAAATAAAAAGGTGTTACAGGGTAGGGCTGGGGGCAGGGATGGTTCAGTGGGTGAACCACTTGCCAAGTAAGAGTTGGGATCCCTGGGACCATTTAAGCCATGCAGCTATAACCTCAGTGTTCCTATAGTGAGCTAGGAGAAGGCAGGAGGACTTCCAAAGCTTGCAGGCCAGCTGACCCTGCATAGGCAGCTGTGGACAACAATGACATCCTGTCCCAAAGGAGGGCTACACCCAAGGTTTTCCTCTGAATTCTAGAGGTGGCATGGCACACATGCAGCTGTACACACACATACCCCACCCTCTCCTCCCCCGCCCCCCACATGCACACGCGCTCGCACACACGGGGGCGAGCAGCAAGTGAGCAGCCGGGAGGGAACTTCCCACTTATCTATATTTAATAATCGTGTCTTTGAACAAGCTGACAGTAGACTAACAAAAGAAAAGGCATTTTTATTCTATGCACGGGTGAACCAGAGGAAAGGAAAATGAATACCCCTAAGTCTTATGAGACCTGGAAACTTAAGAGAGGATCCTGGACTACGGAGAGTAACAGGAGCACAGGCCTCGTTGAGGGAGGAAGTGTTGAGGGCAAGCTGTGAGAGGGAGGAGGGAAAGCCTCTGGTAACCTCAGTAGAAAATACCATTCCCAGACTTTCCACTTTAATGAGGCATTCCCTGAACTCCTTCACTGTCAGATAACCACCTCTGGCCCGTTTGTATGTAGCCTACCCAGAGTGTGCAGGAAGACAGCCAGCCATCACTCTGTGAAAGTGCACAAGGAGGCTACATGTCTGGAGGGGGCACCAAGCTTGTTTCCTATCTGTTTTGTAATATCCAGGAAAGGACCACAGAAAGGAGCCTCTTTCTAGAAGGAAAAAGCATAATCATTATATTTAAATATACTTTAGAATCCTCCTCAGACAATTCGAAAAGTAGACCCTTCTGCATATCCTCAGCAAGACTGAAAGGAAGGCCAGGTAGGCTCACACATATAGTCTCACTCAGCAAGCTGAGGTAGGAGGATTGTCATGAATTCAAGACAAGGCCAGGCTATAGAGGGAGAACCTGCCTGAAAGAGAACTGAACAACCAAAATCAAAGGAAGCTGCTCACAAAACGTCCTCTCAGTCCTTAGAGCTCCACCGTGGTTAAGGAGCTGAGTCCTCATAGCTGACACTGACACTTGGGAGTCAAGAGGATAAGGAAGATCTTACAAGCTTTGAGGGTCTCCAAATATACCTTGCTAAGCAGCACAACACCTACACTAAAACATGTACCTCATTTAAACTTTTCTAATAATTTCTAATTTTGTATGACTTTTGAGTATACATATGTATGTGCACTGCTTGGTGCATACAGAGACCAGAAGAGGATATTGGGTCCCTGGAACTTAAGATGGAGTCTTGGATGTTGGCGAGGCATTATGTGGGTGCTGAACGTGCAACAGATGCTCTCCACCACCAAGCCGTCTCTCCAGCTCCTCTCCCTCGCATCGAAAGACTCTCAACTTGTTAGCACCCCTGTACGAGCGCCACCTAAGTAATGCTGCCACACGCCCGGTTCCCCATGATTACAAAGGTTTCTTTTCTCAATCCCTTTCAGTTGTGAAGCTCCAATTGGAGACCTGGTGCTAAAGAGCTCCTGAATGATGAGACACAAGTCTTCACTAGACTTGATGACACACACAACCTTTAATCTCAGCACTTGGGAGTCAGAGGCAGGTGGATCTGAGTTCGAAGTCGATGTAGTGAGTTCCAGGACAGCCAAGGCTGTGTAAAGAAGAGAGACCCTGTTTTAAAACAAAACAAAACAAAGTCCTGGAGTAGTGAGAAAGGAGCAACTGCACGGTTGTGAGAGGCTTTCACGCATGCTCTGATCGTCAGAGCGATTTGTACAGTTGAGTATGAACTAAGGATATGAGAATCCCTGAAAAGGGGCACTAAAGACAGGCACGTAGCAGGCTGAGCGCTTAAATATGTATTCTCACAAATGCTCATCCACCTCCCCACCCCAAGGATTAAATAAGTTTTTTTCTCACGTATTTAGAGGCTCACCAGTGGCTTCTGTTTGCATTCTCTTTAATGTCTACACTGCTATAGACGTTGATTTTCCTAAATGTACGTGTGCCTTTGCTGAGCAAGTCACTAATAATTACAACACTGGGAGCAAAAAGAATACTGTAAGTAATTGTAATATTGCAAATACTCTTGTTGGCAGTGTGCTGGAGAGCTTCGGGAAGTTTTAAATGTATGTAATCCTCTCCTGTGTGTGTATACATTTTCAGTGGAAAACTGGAGAGTAGGAAGACAGAATGGCTAGCTAGATCCCAGGAATCTGGGGAAGTCAACCCATTTAAATTTTTGAACGTTTTTCTGGCCTCAAAGCCTGCACTTTCTTGTGCCTAGTGTAGCCCCCCCCCCCAAAAAAAAATGAGGCAGAAAATACACGGAAGAAAGGTATTTCTTCTTCTAGTAACTACATATCAATGGGCTGTGACCTTTTCACTTGTGCGTATTTACTGATGAAATCGGATTAACTCTACTGGTGCAAAAAAAGTGAGATTTTATAGGAAAAGGAAAAGAGGAAGCTGAGAGGCCGTGACAGCACAGATCCATGGAGCAAGTAAGGAGAAAACTTACTAAGGGAAAAATGGAGAGGAAGAAAAGACCCAAACACAAAACTCAGTAACTTGAGGAAGGGACTCTTACTGGTCTTCAGTTTACTGCAGGTCACCTGTCCCCAGTCTCCCGCAGCTGTGCTGGAATGCAGAGGACAGGCGCGCCCCCTGCCGGCTGGGAGAGGCGTGGGACCCGGGGGTCCATGGCCCGACACGCGGAGATCCTCGGGTGGCCAGGTCCGGGGGCGGGGGTTTGCAGCCAGGGCTGAAGGGCAGGGTTTAGAAAGGGGTTGGGGATTTAGCTCAGTGGTAGAGTGCTTGCCTAGCAAGCGCAAGGCCCTGGGTTCAGTCCTCAGCTCCGGGAAAAAAAAAAAAAAAAAAAAAGAAAGGTGGCCGCTTCCGCCGGCTGGGTGTGGGCGTGGAGCGACGCGAGCGCCGGAGTCGGCTGCACGTGGTTCGGTTCAAAACCCGGCCTGGGCGCCGCACGTCTACTCCCCACCCGCGCCTTGGTTAGAGATGCTCAGTGGTGATTTTCCCACTTCATGGCCACCGAACGCGGTGACTCCGCTTAGTACTCTACTTTGCTCCGCATCCGTGGGAGCCAACGTTGCCGGCTAACCGCAAGATCGAACCAAGAGCTCAGCCGGTGCAAGGCGGTGGCGTTTCTCCCTCGCAAGGCACCCACAACTCTGCGCACTCGCCCTCCCTGGCGCCCTACAGCTGTGGGGCCCTACGTAGACAGGAACCACCTGGCGTGGGTTAGGGGGAAGCAGCGCTTCTGGAAAAGCGGACCGGAAACCCGCGTCTCCCTTCCCGGACCAGCTTCCGCCTGCCTTCTGCCAATCTGGCCTTTAAGCGACGAGGTAAGGTTAGTGCGCTTGCGCGGCGCGCGTAACCTCTCGGAACCGTGAGCATCCATATTGGTGGCGCCGCTGGCTGGCCTGCGGGCTGTGTCGGCTCCGAGCGTCCACCCGAGGGTCCCCAAGGAGTCCCTGCGGAGTCCTGCTTCCACCTGCTCCGGGTTCTCGGGACTCTTTCGTGGGCATCAGGAAAGCACGCACCGAGGTGGCGTGCGGGACGGGGAGTCCCGCAACTGTGCTTTTTGTCCCGCGCGTTGTTGACCAGTATCGTCGACTCCGGTTCCCAAAATGACTCCACTCTGCCATAGGGAGCCATTTAGGGTTAAAAGGCAGGGCGAACCGTTAAGAGTTAGCCGAAGTATACATTTGACTCCTTTGTCCTAGCCGCACGTGGAGATGTAGGTTGGAGGACCAAACAAACAAAATAAAAAAATGTGGGAGCCGAGTCCGGACAGATCAGGTTCCCGGGGCCGTCACTGTCACTTTGTGTGCCTTTATGAGGCTCCTAACGGGTGCCTCAGGAGTTGGAGATGTCTAGGTGTTTCCCTCTCAGTTATTAATTAACACCAACTCAGAGCTAGTTTCACTTCCCATAGGACTCAGAGGAAAAGCTATTGAAGACATCGGACGCACCTCAACCTGTTTCTTACTTTGAACTTGCAATAGCTTCAGCAGCTTTTCAAGTTACTTAAGAGGCAGCCCAACTTCTGACTCGGGTGTCACTCAGGATTCTTTTTGCACGACAGGTCTCAGCAGAGTTAGAAGAAATGGCCCTGGTACCGTATGAGGAGAGCATGTCAATAGGGCTCCAGAAACTCCATAAGCCTCTTGCCACCTTCTCGTTTGCAAACCACACCATCCAGATCCGTCAGGACTGGGGGCGACTGGGAGTGGCTGCAGTGGTTTGGGATGCGGTAAGTCAGCACCACAGGGCCTTTGAAAACAAGACTGTATTCTAAAAAGAAAATCGATGGCTTTCTTGAGACATGATTCATATCTACTCTCCACCCATGTAAAGTCTGCAGAAACATTGGGTCGTTCAGCACATTCATGGTAGTTCATCCATTACGTCATTTACGTTATGACACTATGGCCCCTGCATGTCCTTGCCCACCAGTCGTCCCCTTTGCCCCCTTACAAACACTGCACTTTGCAGAGCTGAGGGAAGTGCGATGATCAGTAGTTAGATGCCCAATGAGGACCGGAAGACTGAAAAGAAAGCAGGGGCCTGATTGCACTGGGCACTCATTAGGATACCACGCACAGAATGTGTAGACAGCCCAAAACTGACGTCCCGTTTTCAGTTTTTCAGGATTTGAAAGGATGATTGCTTTTCTGCTTCTGATGAGGTCTGTCTTCAGCTGTTGAGTAATTGGCATAGACCTCAGTTATACTCCTAGGATATAGCTGTGGGGGGAGGGGCGTGAAATGATGAGATTGTAAGCAAATGCTCATTCATCGTGTGAATTCCAAAACTTTTGGTGAAAACCTACCTTCTGATGCCCAGGGACCGTGTGGGACAGCGACTCGCAGCTGTGAGCATTTTGATGCTTCTTTGTAGCATGCCTTAAGAACTTGAAAAAAATCCAAGATTTACGTTATTTCTTCCAGAATAGTTTTGTAAGCTTCATGGAAATGTGCTGTGATACAGTAGGAAATGAAGTTTCTTAGATGAAGCTGGCCCCTGGCTAGCTTGTCCTGTCCATTAGGGGCTTGGGGGCACACTCTGCCTATGTTTGCTCTGGTTTGTTACCTTGTAGCAGCAGCAGCAGCAGCAGCAGCAGCAGCAGCAGCAGCAGCAGCAGCAGCAGCAGCAGCAGCAGCAGCAGCAGCTAAGTTCCTGTGTGTTGGGAATAGCACTTTTCAGGCAGCGAGGGAGGGAAGAGAGAAGAAAGGAGGGAGACTGAATATGTTGTTCACTGACCCTCGTGCCAGCATTTGGCGTTCTGAAGCACACAGCGCCTCACACCTGCTGACCTCAGTCCTGTTGACATTGTGTTTTGACTCAGGCCATTGTTCTTTCCACGTATCTGGAGATGGGTGCCGTGGAGCTCAGGGGCTGCTCTGCCGTGGAGCTGGGAGCTGGCACAGGGCTGGTGGGCATCGTGGCTGCGCTGCTGGGTAAGTGCGATAGTCTGGCTCTCCCTTAGTGAGCAGGACTCATCGAGAGGTACAGGTACTCGTGCTGTTTTCCTAGCAGAAGCCACGTGGTTGGGATTCCGCTTGCTGAGTTAGCTCCTGTGCTTGTGATTGTAGACAGTAACCCTTGTATACAGTTTCTGGTTTAAAGTGCTAGGTCCGTAGACTTACCAGACTCAGTCCCTGAGGTAAGAACGGACAGCCATAGTCCTTCATTGCTGAGGAAACAGCTGGTATTTTCCTCCTAGGGAGGGTGGGTCCCTCATGTGCCCCCCACTGACATTTTAAGAAATTATATTAATGGTCTATAACTCTTAGTTGATACCACTCTTATCTATCAGTGTTCATCTGATACAGGCATTGATTTTATTTTTCTTGCTGGAGATAGTGTCTTCCAGTGCTGGCCAGGCTGGCCTTGAGCTTGTGGTCCTCCTTTCTCAGCCTCCTGAGTAGCTGGGGTTACAGACATGCTGCACCACTGTGAGTGGCTGCTTTGAACATTGTAAATTTTCATTGTTTTTTTTTTTTGTTGTTGTTGTTTGTTTGTTTACCCACTGTTGACATCTTTCTGCAACTTCTGACTCCTTGCTTAACTGTGTGCCTGGAATGACAGAGCCTTGAAGTATTTGTGCTGTAGCTGTGCTTTAGGCCCAACCGAAGCCTCTCTTGTCCACCCTTTTTTTTTCCTGATTCCTTTTCTGTTTCAGTGCCCTGTTCTGTGTTGTTTTGTTCAGTCTTGATGAGAGAGCGTTGGCAGGGATGGTGGACACAAGTGTCTTAGAGGCTGGAGAGATGGCTTAGTGGTTAAGAACACCTGGTTTGATGCTGTCACCCACATGGCTGCTCAGAAAAGCCTATAACTTCACTGCCAAGGGATCCAACGTCCTCTTCTGGCCATGTGAAAACTGTGCAAGAGGTACACAGGCGCACCTCCAGGCAAAACACCCACACACACACAAAACCAGGGTTAACCTTTTAAATGACACATTTGTACACTTCTGTCTAGAAGCAAACTAAGCCGTTGGCGAGGCTCTTGTTGGCTGCATGTCATTTTGATCCTCCAAAGGTCCTTATAAGCATTCCCATGGACGGCATACCTTATTTGTAATTCTGTGTTTCAACTGAAACTGCCATTTTGTGATATTAAGCCACATTTAGTGTCCTTGTCAGCAATGCTCCTGGACTCAAAGAAATGTCAGCTCAAACTGAGGTTCTTGGTATGCTAACTTCCCCCCGACCCCCGTTTCTACTGTAGACATAGGCTTCTTCCAAAAGTTTGTTGGCTGATAGAGAGACATGTTAATGCATAAATTTATAGTTGCAGTTATAATTAATTTTGACACCTTGTTTGTTCCATCTGTTTGACCTTGGGCACAATGTTAGCCTCTAAACACTGACTTTTCCATCTGTAAAATGGGGTAGTGATAGTGTTTGCTCCTCAGTGAGGCACAAGATGGGCTGGCTTCCATCTTTATGTAATCAGCTAGTTAGCTGCTTAGCTGACAAAAGCTGTGCTCAGCGTGTGTGTGTGTGTGTGTGTGTGTGTGTGTGTGTGTGTGTGTGTGCTGCATGTGTATGTGATGTGCGCGTGTATATATGTATGTATGTATGTATGTATATATGAGTAGCGTGTGTGTGTATGTATGCATGGTGTGTGTATTATATGTGATGTGTATAAGTGTGTGGTGTGTATGAGTGTGTGTATATGTATGTTGTGTGTGTATGTATGTGTATGTGTTTCTGTGTGTGGTATAGATTAAAAGATCCTTATATTCTGTATATGTTAATTAATGCTAGAAATGAATACAGTGGCAATTATTCCTTAACCAGCCTTTCCCCAAATAACCACACAGAGACCTTTTAATGTTTCCAAGCTTAGGTCTTAGCCAGCAGACTCTCAACCAGTCATCTAGGTTAACCCGTCCACCTAGCCCCATCCACCCACATGGCAAGCCGTCCATTTCTCCTTGTCTCCTGGCAAAAAGACTTTCCTCCTCCTTTCCTGAGTTCCTTTCCCCCTCCTAGGAAGTCCTACCTTCCACTTCCTGCCCAGATAATTGTTCATCAGATTTTTATTACTGCTTTAGGTAGAGAAGGAAGAACAGATACAATTTCACACAGTGTATCCCAACAGTGTAGGGTAGATGAGTGTGTGTGTGTGTGTGTGTGTGTGTGTGTGTTGGTTGCTATTCTGGGTGCTTCTTTTTTTAATGAGAAGTTTAGAGCCGTGGGGTTAAAGAGGTCAGGATTAGGTTCTTCGGACACTATTTTAGAATGAAGGAGAGCAGTTGCTTCATGTGTCTGTGTCAGGTTGCAGCTCTTGAGAAATGAGACCATAACTCACTCTGTTGTCCTTGACTCTTGAACAGTACCAGCCACTCGCCTGGGATACCTGGGTGGTTTGGGAATTAGTCATGAACAAGCTAGGAGCTAGAGATGGCTCAGCAGTGCTGAGCATGTTGTGATCTTCTGCTCCTGCACGGGACCTCAGCTTGGTTCCCAAACTCCCACATCAGGTGACTGCCAATAAGTCCAGCTTCGCTTACACTCACGCATGCACACACACACACACACACACACACACACACACACACACAGAAAGTTTAAAACTTAAAAGGAAAAATGCACCAACCATATTGAATACTTTTTGGATATCTTTCTCTATAAAACTCTATTACAAAAATAATTATATTTGCAACAGGTGTCCTGTTTGCATTTTGATGTATTTCTTTTCATTTGCTTTTTCTGTCTGTATTTACAGTTGTCATTATGGCTATATATGTCTGTGTGTCTGTACATGTGTATGTATATCTTCTTATGCCTATCATAAGCATTTGTGTTGCCATGTTGCCACCGGACTTCCCTACTCAGTATGAAGTATTAGATTGGAGAAATTGTTAAAAATTGAAAGTAAGAAAGTTTTAAAAATAGAAACAGAACTAAAACATGTAGTGATTTTGAAGCATTGGAAAAGGGGTTGATCCCTTTTTAAAGTTCATGCTTTGGTGGTCTTAGTCTTTTGTTCCTGACTGCAGGAGTTACTTAGAAAGTTCCTGCTAGGTCAGTGTCGGTAGCATACAGTAAGCAGACAGACAGTCGTCTTGGGAAGCTTACTTCTGTTCTAAGTCTGCAGTGAAGAACAAGGTAAAGGAGGTTCATAGGAAGGTTAGATCAAGTAAGAGATGCTCTGCGGAATGTCAGTATTGGGTGTGAGGCTTTCCAAGTGAAGGAGCAGCTCCTGTGGGGGATGGGCTGTGTATTCAGGGTCATCAGAGTAGACCTGTGTCATAAGTAGGTTTGATCATGAGTTCTTAGGTGTTGCCAAATGGCTAGTAAGTCACCTCCCCAAGGTTGCAAAGCTATGAATCATGGTGAGACTTTGAATCTAGTCTTGACTTTCAAGCTCAGAGTTTTAGTTTAAAAATCCCCTGAACCTTTATGCTAATTGGGAACTGTTTCTAGGTGGGGGAAAAAATCCCACTTTTGAAGAAAGGATTTGGTAGGTTGGGTTGGGTCAGAGAATCTGCATTTTAAAAATCTGTAATTTGATGCCCAGTTAAATCTGGAGACCCTGTCCTAAAATACAATGCTTAGGAAGATGCCATCTGTTGACTAGCTGCCATTCTATTACAGCTCTCTGCTGAGCCTTGGACCTGTGCTTCTGAACATCATTGTCTAAGTAGTCACTCAGGAGTTGAGGTTCTTATAACAACCCTCTGTGACAAGTAGGCCTGATCGACTTACTGTTCTCTTCATGTGGTGTAATGAAGGGGACTACAGAGTTAATGGATTGTGGTTAGATTTCAAATTCAGACCCCTGGCCTCTGTGGAGTGAGTCTGTCTTCACTGTCTTTCTAGTGCTGACTTGAGCCTTCACTGTGTGTCCCATGCGTGACCATAGCCGCCTCCCACCTGGTCCTTCTGCTTTCTCAGACTCCGTTCCTGGAGTAGCTTCCAGATAAGTCAGCTAAAGTGTGCGGTGAACTGGTGTTGGGGTCTGTGTGGAAACACTCCTTTCTGTTGCTGCGGACTCCATCCAGGGCTTGTTGGCAGGGCTGTGTAATCTCATTCTGTAGCACATCAGCTTCTCCATGTTTTGTGCAGTGCCCAGGACCACTTTGCTTACTCATGCCTAGTGCAGTTTTACCCAGAACGGCCTTTTCCTTTCCCAGCTCATGTGCCCTCAGATTACATGTGAGTTCAGGTTCTTCCTTTGGCCTCTCCCTCTCTTGAGGAGTTTCTGAACACTTGCTTTCTGGTGCGCTCGTGTTCCTGCTGCCCTGCCTCCCATTGCATCACAGCTATTCTTAGCTTTCTCTCACTCAGGAGATCCCTCCAGGTAAGGATTTTCTTGTTCAACTTTTTGTTTCTAGCATGTGGTATATGTCTGAATCTTTAATCAAAAGTAAAGCAGTATTTATAAATAAAAACTAAAAGTCATGGCAAAGGTTTATACATGGTTTTTCCATTCCTGAGTGACAGCCCATTGTGGTTTCACTAGGTTCATTCTCATTGTCATTTTGCTTATGAACTAAATTAGCTTGCTTTTCTACCAGCAGAACTTACCTTACAGGAAAACATTTCATCACTGTCTGCTTGTTTGGTCCAGCATCAGGCCCTTCCTTACCTTACCTTATTCATGAGACTGTAACCAACCTAGGTAAAATGTGGGTTCTCCTGCCAGGGCCTGTGCGGGGCCCGCTCTGTGGTGGAGTGAGCACTCTGCTGGTCTCTTGGCTGGTGGTGGTCACTTGCATGTTTGTAAACTGGTAGATGTAAGGTAATGTTCATTTGACATTACATCTTGTGTCAGCCCTGGAATACCTTGTAAGAGAGCAGTACCTAGTTTGTAGAGATCTGCTTGCTTTCCCACCCAGGGCAGGCACTAGAGAGTTATCAAAGTAAGGGCTGAGGTGAAGCTTAAATGAATAGAGTTGATTGCTCTGTGTCCTGCTAAGAACTACACAGATATAAGGGCACAGTCAAATCAGGAAGGCTGCCTGCAGTTTTCGTTATCAGAGACAGTCTTCTGCTTATTGGGCAACCCTGTCCGTGAGTCATGAGAGTGGTACAGGCCTAGGCTCGAAGACCCAGACGGCTGGAGCATTCATTTCCGTCTGGAGCTGTGAACCTCAGATTCAGTTGCTGCTGTCTTAGTGTTTTATCAAGATAAGAAGCTCCAGTGTGAGCTGCCCCTGGAAAGGAGCTGGGTCCTTTGGGAGATTAGAAAAGAATGTACGAAGGAAAGGTACAATTATGAAGGAATAGAACAATTGTAAGTTTCAGACCATCTGATGATAAAACTACACTTGACTCCACTTTTTAATGGTTCAGCCTTCTTTTACCCATATTTGTTGAAAAAAATAAATATTACAGTACATTGTTCAATAACCATAAAGACAGAGGAATAAAATACTGTACCATTAATTTCCTCATCTGCATGTAGAATAGCATTTGGAGAACATGAACTAGCCTTCTAAGATGTTACCTGGTGCACACTCTGTACACTAATTCAGAGGACAGGTTCTCATAAGTTACGGCTGTATCACACAGACAGCGCAGCCACTCTGGAATAACATGCTGGGCGTGGCCTGGAGTAACGTGCTGGGGGTGGCCTGGAAATTGGCAGTAAGCTGAGTTGTCCCTTGTGAGTCTGTTTTAACCTTAGTTCCTCTAGAACAGACTTTTTTGGTTTGTATTTGTATCTCTTTATCCTGATAGTCATATTGTGCTGTTTGATTTTCCTTTCTTGGATGGTATTTTACGATGAGCCCTACTACTGATTTGAAGGTTATGACCCAGTGAGTCAAGTTGAATGGTGACTATGCATGAAGGTTGGAGAATTCAGGAGCATTGGCTTGAGTTACTCTGACTGTACAATGTACTAGAACCACTTTGGCAAACAGCAGGTGTGCTACAGAAGCAAGCTGAATTTTCATTTTTAGTTACACAGCATAACGAGTTCTGCTCTGGTCTGGTTACCTGCCTGTGGAAGGGTGTAGTATTCTACACAACAAGTGGGCACTTAGAGAGTGCCCCATGTTAACTAGATAAGACTCCCTGTCTACGAGGGTTGTATGATATTCACCTTACTTTCTGTTTGTCCCACATTGTAGGTGCTCATGTGACTATCACGGACCGAAAAGTAGCGTTAGAATTTCTTAAGTCAAATGTTGAGGCCAACTTACCTCCCCATATCCAACCTAAGGTGGTTGTTAAGGAGCTGACTTGGGGACAAAATTTGGACAGTTTTTCACCTGGAGAATTTGATCTCATACTTGGAGCTGATATCATATACTTAGAAGATACCTTCACAGACCTTCTTCAAACACTGGGACATCTCTGTAGCAACAACTCTGTGATTCTTCTAGCTTGCCGAATCCGCTATGAACGGGATAATAACTTCTTAACAATGCTGGAGAGGCAGTTCACTGTGAGTAAGGTTCACTACGATCCTGAGAAGGATGTACACATTTACAAAGCACAGAAGAGAAAGCAGAGGGAGGACTTGTAGTGGGCAGTATTTTCTAAGAATCGAATGCATCAGTTAAGGTCTTACAGCTAGAACTCTTAGCGGTGTTAATGACGTAGCAGACTGCAAGTCATTCCTCTCAGAGCTGCTCAAGGAACAAAGCACGTGTGTACTTTGTAGACAATGCCTTGCCTCATTGCCGGAACTGTCAGTCAGATTGACTGTAGATGGACATGTGAAGTTTGGCTGGTGTTCTTTGCTTTGCCCTGTGTGCTCACTTGGTAAGCAATTTCCACTGATAAAGAATGATATGAAGGTGTCCCTAAACTGGTGAGTCAGTCATATATTCTGGGATGTATTTTGTCTTAGTTTCCTTGTCTGTTGAGTGTAAACAGACTTATTATATGTCTTCCCTGAAATGTTTGTACTGTTGCAGTCTCTTTTGTGTGTGTGTGTGTGTGTGTGTGTGTGTGTGTGTGTGTGTTAGATAAAGCCTTACTCTGTAGCCCTGGGTTGGTCTGAAACTGTAGACCAGGCTGACCTCAAGCTTGAAGTAATTCTCTTTCCTCCGCCTCCGAGTGCTGGGATTACCAGCGTGTGCCATGCCACCTGGCTATTTGGTTCTTAAGCACCTTGAGTTGAAGATGAGTTTTCTGGCTCTCATATCATACCTTCTTACCAGATTTCAGGGTTAAGTATATAAGCAAAGAAATAATAAAAATAAAAGTTTACATTTGAAATTACCTAAACTTGTAGGTTAAAAATTTCTTCCAGAACCATGCTTTTGTCTGTTGGTTTCAACTTTGCTGTTTCAGTGTTGCTCTATTTCTTAGAGTATTTTTTTTGTTTGTTTTTTGTTTTTTAGTATGTCAGTTTTAAAAAGTTAAATCTCATTTTATCACAAAGGTTAGCTCCTAAGGTGCAAACTCTATATTGTACCTATAATCACGCATTCGACTTAAGACTCCCTGGTGGGTTGCAAGCTGCTGGGAGGCCTCTTTCATTGTGCTTCCCTGGGTCAAGTAAAAAGTTATAACCAAGTAATCAAGGTGAATCCCAAGTATAGGTATAGGTATAGGTATAGGTACAGGTATAGGAATAGGTATAGGTACAGGTATAGGTATAGGTATAGGTATAGGAATAGGAATAGGTATAGGAATAGGTATAGGTATAGGTATAGGAATAGGTATAGGTATAGGAATAGGTATAGGTATAGGAATAGGTATAGGTATAGGAATAGGTATAGGTATAGGAATAGTTATAGGTATAGGAATAGGTATAGGAATAGGTATAGGTATAGGAATAGGAATAGGTATAGGAATAGGTATAGGTATAGGAATAGGTATAGGTATAGTATAGGTATAGGAATAGGTATAGGTATAGGTATAGGAATAGGAATAGGTATAGGTATAGGAATAGGTATAGATATAGGAATAGGTATAGGTATAGGAATAGGAATAGATATAGGTATAGGAATAGATATAGGAATAGGTATAGGTATAGATGTTTTGTGGTGCTAGGGATCAAACCAGGATTTCGCAGACACTGGGCAAACACTAGCCCTGAGTTATTACATCCCCAGCCAGAAGGTACTAATGTTTTAGTTTTCTCTGGATAAACTTTATGAATAAAGTTATCAAGACAGGCTTCTCCTTTTACATTGAAGTCTAACTAAAAACTCAAGCAGTTTAGAGCATAGATATTATAACTGTACAGTGGCGTTTGGTAATAGAAATTTGTTGGAAAGACTATTCAAAGTAAGACCTCATTTTTCTTTTAAATATTTTGGATTTGAGAGTACCTGCCAATGTTGCCTTCTATATCTATTTAAAATGGTAATTGTATTATTGGTCATGGTTGTCTCTAGGCAAACAGAAGATTGTGTGTGTGTGTGTGTGTGTGTGTGTGTGTGTGTGTGTGTGCGCGCGCGCGCGTGTATTAGGGTTCAGAAAGTTTAAGTGGGAATACTCCCAAGATGATACCTCAAGAGGGAGAGAGAACAGCAGGCCTGGTATGGAGATTTTGGGCAGCAACCAGAAAAGTACTTTAATTCTTTAGAGCTGGGATTCTCTGATTGGCCTTTTACATCTTTGTGTTCTGGTCAGTAGCTGTTAAGGGCACAACCTGGGGCTAAAGAAAATACCCGTAGAGGGTTGCAACTGTCAGGAAATGTATTCCTTTACATAGAAATCAGATTTGTAATTCACTCAATTACAATGAATTGAATATTAGATTTTAAAAAATTGGTATTTTAATTATGTGTGCCTGTGTGCAAATATGTGCATACAGTGCAAACAGAAGCTAGAGTTGTTGCAACCTGTGGAGCTAGAATTACAGGTCATGACCTGCCTGGGTGCTGGAAATTGAACTTAGTCCTCTGAAAGAGCACAAATGTTCCTTATCACTGCAGCTAACTCTAGGGCCTGAATGCTAGATTTGGGGGTAGAATCCTAACTGTTAACTATTTCAGACAGTCTAACCATGCTGCCTAGGCGGACCAGGAACAGCTCCTGCCATCACTCCCAGCTTGCCTGCAATCTTAGCAGATAGTCTCTCCTGGAAACAGCATACACTGAGTTTTTAGGTGGTCATAAGAGGCAGCTCAGTAACACCGGTGCATTAAAAAAAAGGACATTATGGCCATCCAAATGTATAACATTGTGTCTTCCTTTCTCTCTAATTCAATCAGTCTCAAGAAATAGATTCTCAGGCTGTTAAAACAGGAAAGCATACCCTCAACAATGGAGTTACTTGAATGTATGTAAGACTATCAATCAAGAATCAATGCTATTTCACTACTATACTTTTCTTTGCCCTTTGAGACCTGGTCTCACTATGTCGTGCAGGATGATCTTAAATTGACCCTCCTGTCTCAGTCTCTTGCACTTTGCTATATATCCTTAGATAATTGCTATTCTTTATTGAAAGCGTTTTCTACCAGTTCTTTAACAGAACAATTTAGAGTGCTTAAGAAAAAAACAAAAAAACAAAAAAAACCCCCCAAAACCTCCCCCCCAAAAACAAAAACAACCCAACACAGGATTGGTAAGTTTACTGGAGTCCAGCACCTGACTTGAGTTTTAAAAGACGTGAGTTTCTGTGTTACATGTAACCTTTCTACTCCTCATATCCATCCCATAGAAAAGAAGCATTCAAGTTCTTTACAGAATGGTGGGTGGGGTCCAGTGTAGTGAGAGGCTGTATTAGCAAGCTAGAGAAATGTTCTCACACTCCCACAAGCTGAATAATCTAGCAGTCTTCAGTTGTGCTTCAACATTTGAAGACTTGTCAAAGGTTCTTAATGCTGTAAAATTGTAAATACTGCTTGGCATAGCCAGGAAAGGGTTAAGTTTAAAAATCCTGAGACAGTTTCAGGCAAAAACAAAAACACCCCAACTAACCAACCAAACAACCAAACAAAAAACCTCAGTCAATGTGGGATGCTAATTATGGGAATAGAAGGGAAAATTAACAGACTAGGAAAGTCTATACACATCATAGCCTTGTGTAAAACTGGCTCTGCTAGTCCAGTTTTTCTTCCAAAACCAACAAAGAGACATAAAAGTAGTTAAGGGATGCAGATCAGTGTTAGGTTACTTGCTTAGCATGCTAGACAGAGCCCAGGGTTCAATCCCAGCATACTTGAAGATGTAGGCTATGGTAGAACACTGGACTAGTATGAACAGGTGCTGAGTTTAATCCCAGTGTGATAGAAACATATTTAATAAAAAAAAAAAAGCTAGTCCTTTTCTAAAAGGGGAACAAGAATACCCTTGGCACGGAATAGAGAGGCAAAGTTTAGAACAGAGACAGAAGGAACACCCATTCAGAGCCTGCCCCATATGTGGCCCATACATATACAGTCACCCAATTAGACAAGATGGATGAAGCAAAGAAGTGCAGGCCGACAGGAGCCGGATGTAGATCGCTCCTGAGAGACACAGCCAGAATACAGCAAATACAGAGGCAAATGCCAGCAGCAAACCACTGAACTGAGAATAGGACCCCCGTTGAAGGAATCAGAGAAAGAACTGGAAGAGCTTGAAGAGGCTCGAGACCCCATATGTACAACAATGCCAATCAACCAGAGCTTCCAGGGACTAAGCCACTACCTAAAGACTATACATGGACTGACCCTGGACTCTGACCTCATAGGTAGCAATGAATATCCTAGTAAGATCACCAGTGGAAGGGGAAGCCCTTGGTCCTGCTAAGACTGAACCCCCAGTGAACGTGATTGTTGGGGGGAGGGCAGCAATGGGGGGAGGATGGGGAGGGTAACACCCATATAGAAGGGGAGGGGGAGGGGTTAGGGGGATGTTTGCCCGGAAACCGGGAAAGGGAATAACATTCGAAATATAAATAAGAAATACTCAAGTTAATAAAAAAAAAAAAAAGCTAGACACAAAAGTTATACACACATTATGATTCCATTTATTTGAAATATTGAGTTGCTAAATTCACATAAAGCAGATTGTGGGTTGCCAGAGGAATTAAGAAAAGGGAAAGTTAACCATCTAGTAGGTATAGGATTTTACCTAGATTATGGAAATCTTCGTGGACTGCACAGGATTGGGATGCCCAATATGTGAATGCAAATGGTCCACTTTACAATTTTGTTAATTACATTATCAATTAAAAAATAAAAATATTCATTCCTGGAAATGAGCTGGCTTTTTACTTGATATTAGTCTTTATATGGAGAATGCTTAAAATGTGAAGAAAATTTAGTATCAGGCAAGGTGGCATGGATGAACAGTGCTTTCCTGGGCTTGACAGTCAACTTAATGGAATGTGGTGCCGTTCATGACATGGAAAATGCCAGAAGGGACAAATTTGGAGGAGAAATTTGTTGTTTGGGACCTGTGCATCCCTGTAAATGTAACACACAAAGATTAGAATTCATTTTAGAGGGAAGGGATTCCAACTATACAAAGTTGAATTCTTGGAGGAATGGTTTAGATTTTGAGAAGTACTTTTGTTACTCTAATTCCAATGTCCTCAAATGAAGGTCAAGTGACAGTCACACAAAGATAGGCATTGCGATCTTTCCAGAGGTCCAATAGCCTACAAGTAATATGATCACAGGACTAAACTGCTTGGCACAACTCTGGTTTATACCTCTTGTCCTCATAAAATCGACACCATCCTTTCGGGGTGTGTGTGTTAAGGGATCTCACTATGTAGCTCTGGCTGGCCATCCTTTCGGGGTGTGTGTGTGTTAAGAGATCTCACTATGTAGCTCTGGCTGGCCTGGAACTATGTAGACCAGGCTAGCCTCTGTCTCTCAAATCCTGGGACTAAAGGTGTGTGCCACCATGGTAGCTTCCATCCTTTCACTCTTAATTTGTCTCAGTAATTCAGTCAGGTGTGGTTGCTCTGCAGAAAGGAGAAAGGAAATTCACGTGACCTGAGCTTCTAGACACAGACAGCCCAACCTAGCCTGTTTCTGCCTTCTGTGTCCCTGAGTCTGGGATTACAAGGGCATGCTATCGTGCCCACCTTTTGCATTTTATATAATCACATAATTCAGAATAAAGGTGATCAGAGTTGTTATTGTTCATTCAGGGCATGCACACACTTCCTAACTGTAAGCTGCTGGACGTCTCCATTAGATACTCAATAGGAGAACAGTACTTGGGAGTTTTAGATCACTGCTCAACCTTACTGACAAAAAAAATTCAGTAAAATTGAGTGTTTAAATGTGTTGTGTAAATTATAGTTTTCTGTTGCTATGCATTACAAGCCTGTGATTATTTAATGCAATCTTTGCTCATTTGACAAAATAAACTCAAGTCCAAGAAAATGAGGGTAAACACATACTAGGCTTGGGGGGGGAGGGGTGTCCCATGCCCAAAAAAGAGACTTTACAGAGATTTTAAAAGCATGTTTATGTGACTGCACATAAATGTCTGTGTAAAAAGGGCATTATGACAGTTGATACCACAAAGATTACAGTAAGAAAAGCACTTTATGACAATATTTCACAAATTCACAAGGATCACTTTAATATACAAAGTAACTGCTACCATTCTGAACACAAAGCAGCCAGTATGTACATAGTGTTAATAAAATGCATGGTGTCTTGGTACTTTTATTCTTTACACATAAAGCACAAAAAGATTTAGGTAAAAAATTTAAACAGGGACGTTTCTAGATTGTGGGAACGTTATTAGAAATGTATGTCCCTTCTCATAGTTATTAGTATTCTTCTCCAATAGGAACATCAGAGTTAAAGCTCATACCCTGTTTTGTGCTAACAGTTCCGGGGAGGTATTTTCTACTCCAGTACTCAAGGAAAACCCAAAAAGCCAAACACCATTCTAGGACTTCCCTGGTTATTTTGTTTTTCAAAAGTTTCAAGTGACATGTCTAGGTTGGAAATGATCCCTTCCACTGGGGCATTATAACCGATGTGTACAGATCAGTTGAAGACAGCTTTACACAGAAAACTGCTAACTAGCACACTTCTTCACCATCCTAATAAATCTACACACACAGAAAAATGTTGACAAAATTTCCCACTTTTAATATAAATAATTTTATTACATACACATTGAAGTGGCACCTGGGTAAAAATACGTCTATAAAGCACTTACCAATTCAATTTTAAAAAACATAAGAAAATAAAACTTCCCAAATATAATAAATCATTTCATGTGGCCAACATAGATTATGATCTGCAGTGATCTTTCTTCTCTACTGATTTTTAACATCTCAGACTTACTCTCATCTCGAGATGTCCATTAGACAGAAGCTTAGAAATGCTATACTTCTATGGGCAAGTAGATCATGCCTGGGAAGTTTCCTACTGTTTGACCCTCTCGGATACTTCCTATAGATTATTACTCTTCTTCCTTTTTCTTGCTGGTAACAATTTAATATTTACCCAGCTGGCCCCCGCCCCACCAGAGTGGGACAGGCCGGCTCATCATCAGCGTCTGTTCTCACACTGACAACTCGCTTCCCAAACTTTGCTCTCTTATTTATTTTTTTTAATTTTTCTTTTTTTAAAAAATAAATTTCAAGCTAAAACACCTGAAATATAATTCCTCCATTCAAATGTTATCTGGTCCTTGTTAAAGTTTGTCTGCCCCTGAGGACACATACAAAGGCTTAAAACTACATTCACTAATCAGTAAGCGTACCATGAGCAGATGAGTCAGCCGGAACTTCAGCACCCTGTTTAATTTGTTTGAAATTCTTCCATACTGACTCAACTTCATGATACCTTCAACCCCTCAAGGATTATATGCCTCTCTTGGCCATTGATTCTAGAAAGTCAAGGAAACCAGTTCCTAGTACATAACAGTGACTGTTAACTTAAAAAGTCAACATTATTAACATTGAAAGTAATCAAGACACACACAAGCCACCCAAAACTCTAGTTGTGCTTTGTACATTTCAGTGAACAAGTTTATTCTAGAATGACTCACCTACAGGCCTAACAAAGCAGTCTTTACTCCCCTCAGTCAGAAACCAGTCAAGTTTAGGCAGCATTTCTCTCAAGTTAACAAAGCCAAATTAAAATGTTTTAGTAACAATGATTACATGGTTTTCCATGATGACAAATTGCTTTAACAAGGTTTGTAATCTTCTGAATATTTTTTTTTTGGCATACTCTACATAGATGGAGTGAGGATGAGATTTAAAATTATAAGTACTTATTTTTCCTTCAGTATTAGTCAAATCTAATTCCCAGATATTTAGCTTTTATAGCATGCTTAAGGCTATCTATGATATTGTAATCAATGAAAAGCTTCCATTAAGGAGTCATGATTTGAAGAGGAGGAAGACAAAAGGGTCAGCTGAGAACTCACGGATGAGGAATTTCCCAAGTTGCTGATACCCAAACTGGGTCTTTAAAAAAAGTGCAAGTTCCACTGAACATTTACAAAGAATTACTGTAAGTACAACCCCAAGTAAATATACAGCCTTTGTATTGGGCCCCGGGGAGTGATATGCCAATAGTTTTCAGTGTTACAAAGGCAAAACAAAAGCCTCTGGAAGGAACTGAAAATGAAGCAGCTATAGGGAGAGAAACCAACTTGCGTTACTAGCTGACTGGAGTCCACAGAGAATTAAAGCTTCCTAAATAGGAAAGACAACATTTAGATTGAAGTCACTTCAAGTAAGTAAAAGCATTCCGGGTTATATGAATGTTTGTTTCTGAGCCCCAATATTTGTATGAATCCATGTCACCTAAGTGGTTGAAAACAGTAGGGAGGAGTCCTGAGAGACAGAGACAAACGTCAGCCAAGAGGACTTTTGATTGGACAGCCTGCCTGACTGGTCTTGTGCTTCAGACACTAGCACTGTTTGCTGACCTACCATCGAAACTCGTCCTGACAAAAATCCCTGTTCAAATGAAACACCACAAGTTTTTGCCCAAAATGATTCTTGAAACAAGTCTCTTAAAAGCTATTATCAAAATGTTCTTACCAATTTATAGCTGCCGGAAACAAAGCAGGGGAAAGCGGCTTTGGGGTTTAGGAGTTTTCAAGTGACTGGTAACATACTCAAAGCATCAAGCCAAACAACAACAAAACCAAAAATTAATAAAAACTGGAAGAAAAGAGAAAACCCAGTTGTGAGTGCTGGAGTAATACAGTCACTGAAACACCAGAAGAGATGCAGGAGAATGCACAGAAGAGTGGAGTCTCATCTGACCTCAATATGCTATAATACTCAGCATTCCTGACATAACAGCTCTCAGAGCATTTAGATGATATACTGTATGTATGTATATATGTACACATATATTACAAAATGCCACTTCCCCACCCACTCTATAACATCTAAACAAGCAGCACCTAGGACAATATGATGGTTGCTAATATGGTACTTGCTTTCGATAAAGAACTTAAATTGTATCTCATATCAATTTTTTAAATATGAACATATTGGATCTAGCCCTTTCTAAACCATTTTTCAGTTAAACACTATCAAAGCTTGAAAACTCAGAAGAGTAATATATCAAAAATAAACCCCTCCCCATTTCATTTTTATTAGAGTTAATCTGTCCTATAGATAAAAGTGCCACTAATATATGCAAAGTGAGCAATACCAAACTTGCTATTTTCTAGGCAAATCAGTAGCATATGTACAGATTCCTATGACATTTTCATTCCCTTTTGGCCAATATGAAGAGAAAAACATTACTGGTAAGGTGGCCACATACAATCTTGGCTCTAAGAGTCTAAAAAATTATGTCATTTTCTTAATAAAGATTCTCCATGTAGCTCAAAAACAAGGTATTTTTTTTCTAATTCTCATGTTAAAAAAAATTCAGCTTGCATTAAAGCGGCTTGATTTCTTTCTGTATGAACTGAAATTTCAAACGCAGATTTCACAACACCACATATTTCTCACATGAAGTAACTGGAGTCAAACCAGTACAGTCATGCTTCAAGCATAAAGGCCCAGGCCTCTGTAAATTAATATCCATCCAATTAGGAAGTATGACTGAGGCTGCCTTGGTCTCTAAGGGTTAAGAGGACCATCCATTTCCTCACTATGTAGAAAACTTCAACTTTTGAAGACAGACACTTAGAGATTACAACGTCTACACCCTCCTCAAATTTTCCACTTGTGACATTTAAAATGCTCAATCTGACATTTTGACTTAATATCAAGTAATTCCAGTTTGTTGACAGATTTGTGATTCTGCTTCATTTTTTGTTTCACCAAGTTTAGCAAATGATACATCTACATGCTAGTACAGACAGTTTTTATGCTATCTCTTTCCCAGTAAGCTCAGCAGGACAAACATCAAACTTTAGTCGTTTGAAAGCCTTCTGGAGAATCTGGTGAACTGTCCAGACATAAGGATTATTACATCACTCAACTCTTAGAATGATGTTCCTTCACAAACTGTTCATCCTTGAAAAAAGACAATGGCTTGTTATAAACAACATACAACATTTACAGACAGCAACCTAAAGTCTTACTTTAAAAATGGGCCAAACATTTTACACTCTTAATATTCTGACATAAAGATCGTCTTTCTTAATATCCCAAAGCAAATATAAAACCTCCTTGTGAGTCTGAGTTCTTTCTCAAACATGACATAATCTAACATGCTGGCCTCCACTGTCCTCTTATTTGTCTTTTAAAGAGGTAACTCTTAGATTTTATCAGGCTTAATGAAAAAAAAAAAGAATTATTAAGTCTTATCAGAAACAATGTTACATACAAATGTAGACTATGAGTTAAGATTTAAGTAGGGAGCATCTTTAGAAACAGACCAGCTTTTGGATAGTTAAAGCAGAACCACCTTTTTTTGGTAGAAAAAAAAGTGTTTTGCCAAATATTGTACCATAGCACACATTCCAATGCCTGAAGAAAATTACTTTTCTTGTGTGCATTTAACACAATGTTTTAGAATCACATCCTTGTAACTTCGAGTTAAAGAAAATTCCAAGAGATTTTCAGATAAAAATATGTGAATATAAGAAAAGTTGTCAATTTAGTACTTTCTGAGGGCAATCACTTTGCCTGGGCATCTTGAAAACGCTCCTGTTGGTTGCACAGTGTAAATGCCAGTGAATGAGAAATAGCTTTTCAGGTAAATGAGTGACAGTTAAGGAATTTGAAAGCAAGGACAAAAGTTTTTATTTATTAAAAACCTTATTATACCTCAAGGAGTTGCCTTCCTGGCCAGCACCTGTTCATTAAGATTTAGTACTAACCAAAATAAGCTTTATACTATGATTTTAACTGAACTCAAAATTCAATACCATATTTTCCACTCAGCTGGCTACTTCTTTTAATTCAAATGGCGAACACACAAGAACTGAAGAAGCAACAACTGCCCTATGGAAGAGCTGTAACTACCACCAAACGCTTCCCAGAACCAAGGACAGCGTGTTGTCAGTACTGAAGAGAGGAACATACATAGAATGTTTACTCCTCAACACCACACTAAGATCCTTATTTAAAGGATGTCTTTAATAGTTTTACATAATCCACAATGAAGTGTAAAAACATCAATTTGGCAATCAACACTTCTTCATTGCACCTTACTTACTTTCCTCATGTGTCCCACACATTACTTCAGCTCAGGAGGCTGGGTAATTGTCCCTAAGGCAATCACGGAGCTCAGCACAAACCTTGAAATCATTAAAAAGAAAACAAACAAAACAAACCTAAAACAAAAATAAGAAAGCCAAGATTTCATTTTCCTCATTTCCCCCAACAATTTACAAATAAGCAAATGATTACTTCTTGAGGGTGGTAGAGGTGAGGGCAGAGGTCTCCTCATGGTTCCTGGCGCTGCACATTTACTTCGTGAGGGCAGAAGTGGAAGCGGTTGTGGACATTCACAGTTTAACGCGAAAGCAGAAATGAGTGAGATTCTGTAGTTGCTTCCAGGCAGTTTTGCGCATAGAAAAAAGAAATGTTTAGAAAATAAATGTTTATTTGTCTTTCTGGTTGTGGCCAATCCAGTCCATTTTCCACCACAATAGGTGAAAATTTAAATCCCAAATTAATCTGACTTGTGGCAGTAAAGGTCCTTAAGTGCTTTTAGCTCCTCAATCAATGTTTTGTTTTGGTTTTCAAGCACTGCCACTCTGTTCTCTAAACATTTCACATATTCTTTCTTCTTTCTACGACATTCTCTTGCTGCTTCCCTAAAAATGAAAAACACAAAAACATTATGTTCATAAACTCCATTCCACTAATTTCAGAACAGAATGTTTCTAGAGAAACAGCTGAGATATGCAAAGGATATTATAATACAGTAAATGATGTTTAGGTTGCCCCTTGCTGCTTAGCTAAACACCCTGAGTTCAACCCCTGAATCCCGCATGGTTGAAGGTAAGAACCTACTTTTTTCCTTTACTTATCTGCTTGCATACATGTGCACACGCACTATGGAGAAAACATACTTTCAATTCCCTAAAACTGGCTTAGTAGGGAAAGTGCCAGATGCACTAGCAGTAGACTGGATTCATATGCCCTGCACCCTGATAAAAGCCAACAATGGGCTGGGACAGAGGCAGAGTGAATGGAATGGACTGGCCATAGAGCCTAGCTCAATCCTTGAGCTTCAGATTTAATGCAAGACTCTTATAAAGGAAGGTTATTGGGAAGTATGTAGGCCAACTGCAGATCTCCTTTTCCCCTCTGTTTCTCCAAATCTAATTCCCAGTCTCATTCCCAGCTTTGCAGCAGAACACCTGCAGAGGCTTCCTTCAAAGCCTGCTAACCTCTGCCTCCTGCCCCCAACTCATTGCCTTACCCCAGACCCTGACTCCACAGGAACTCCCCCTGGAATCCAGATGCCACTCTGACCAGGGCAACAAGGTAGACTAATTCCTGATCTTCACTTACATTTCCTCTAATCCAAATCCAATCCCTAGCTATGCAGATCATATAGAGGCCTCTGTGCCCCATTCCTGCACCCATCCTCAACTCTCCCTAAATTCCTCCAAGTCTAGTCCCCCAGTCACACACCCCTACCCTATAGAAGATTACTTGTGACTTCTCACTCTGACCCCATTCCCGGGGTCTAAGCAGATCTTGGTGGAACACCCTGCTTTGCTCCTCCCTGTGCACCCCAAGTCTAGGACCATCCTAGACGTGTCAGATCCCAGAAGAATTTCCTACTAGGCAACATAGAGCAACCACACTCGCCTAAGAATCAGAGGGCAACAGAAACCAAGGACTAAATCACCCTTAAAACAAACACAAGATCAGATTCCAGCACCCAGAATTTCATTCTTCTCAAACCAGATGCCTAGATGTCAGCATAAAACTAGTAATAGCCAGGACAATGTCTCCACTAGACCCCAGCAAACCCACCAGAGCAGGCCTGGAGTACTGTAACAGAGCTGAAACACAAGCAAAGACTTAAAAATAGCCTTCATCAATATGATAGAGGAAATGAAGAAATCCCTTAAAGACATCCATGAAGTCACAAACAAGGAGTGGAATGGAAGGGATAAAACAGTTCAAAACCTGAAAGTGGAAACAAGAGTCAATAAAGGAAACCCAAACTGGGAAAATCTGGAGATAAAACTTGGAACAGGAACTACAGAGTCAAGCCACACCAACAGAGAACAAAGATGATGAGAGAATCTCAGGTTTTGAAGACAGGACACAAGAAATGATCAAAGAAAATGTTAAATCTAAAAATTCCTGGCAAAAGACATCCTACAAACTGTGTGGAAACTGAACAACACACTCTGGAATGAAAGATGGGTCCACCCAGACAGTAAGAAACTAAAGACTTCCTAGAATTGGACGAAAACGAATACACAACATCCAAACTCATGGAACACTACCACGTTGGTTCTAAGAGGCAAGTTCATAGCTTTAAGTGCTTGCATGAAAAAAGACATTGCAGAGATCTCATACAAAGTAACTTGACAACATACACGAAAGCTCTAGAACAAAAAGCAGAAATACTTCTGGACTTTGGCTACGTTTGTAGGTTCTTTTTCTTCTACCCTTTCAACCCACTAACATTAGATAGGGGAGAAAAAAGCATAGAGGGGGAAGTAGACGTCATTATCTTCAGACTACTTCCTGCTGATTAGGGGCTCAAATTCCTCGGGGCAAGATTATCTTCACTCTCAGGGATTTCTTCTTTTTCTTGTTTCTTCTTTGCACACGACTAATTAACAAACCACCACCACCACCCAATAACCCACAACCCCTCTGGGCCTAGCCTTTCTGAACCCTCTGAAGTCACCAGAATTCCAAACATCACACCCTCCCAGAAACTATCACTAAGAAACCAGAGCACGAGGCAGATCAGAGCTGCTGTGGACGGTCTGAAGTAGCCCCATGTCTGCACTTTTTTTGGTCAAAGAAACCGAAAATCCCAAAATTCTCACTACACACCTCAAAGTAGTAGAGGGAAAGAAATAATAAAACTCAGGGCCCAAATCATTAAAATAGAAACAAAACAAAGAATCAATGAAACAGAGTTGGTCCTTTGAGAAAAATCATTAACATTAGCAAACCCTTATCCAAATTAACTAACAGGCAGAGAGGGAATATTCAAATTAACAAAATTAAAAAATGAAAAGTGTGGCACAACAACAGACCCAAGGAAATCCAGAGAACTACAAGGACATACTTAGAAACCATTATTCCACCAAATTGTAAAAATCTAAAAGAAATGGGTAATTTTTCTCAATAGGAAAACCAAGATCAGATAAACAGTTTAATTAGACCCACGACCTCTAATAAAGCAGTCATTAACTGTCTTCCCCCCAAAAATCAGGCCCAAGGCCAGATGATTTTAGCAAATACAATTCTACCAGACTTTCAAAGAATATTTAATGCCAATAATTCTCACAATACTCTACAAAACAGAATCATTGCCCAACTCTTTTTATGTGGGCCCTGATAGCCAAACCACATAAAGACCCAACAAAGAAAGAGAATTACAGACCAATTCCCCATTATGGACATAACTTCAAAAATTCTCAAGAAAAAACTTCCAAACTGAATTCATGAGCACATCAAAGAGATCATCAACCCTGATCAAGTAGGATTCATTCCAGAGATATAGGGATGGCTCAACATATGTAAATAGATAAATGTAATCTACCATATAAACAAACCAAAAGACAAAAAAAAAAAAAATCACAAAATATTTTCATTAGTTGACAACACTTCTTCACAAAGTCCTGGAGAGATTAGGGTTACAAGGGACATACCTCAATAAAATAAAGGCAATCAACACTAAGCCTATACCCAGCATCAATTTAAATGGAGACAAACTCAAAGCAATACTACTAAATCAGGTACAAGACAAGGCTGTCCATTTGTTCTATATCTATTCAATACAGTACTTGAATTTAGCTAGAGCAATAAGATGACTGAAGGAGATCAAGGGGATACAAATAGGAAAGGAAAAGCCAACGTATCTTTACTTAGAGATGATATGATGTTATACATAAGTGAATCAAAAACTCCACCAGCAAACTCCTATAGCTGGGGGACAGTCAGCACAGCTGATGGCTACATAAATCAGTAACTCTTCTATGCAAATGACAAGTGGACTAAAATCAAGGATATAATTCCTTTCACAATAGCCTTAAATAATATAAAGTATTTTGGGATCATTCTATCTAAGTAATCGACAGACTTTATAATAAAAACTTTAAGACAATAAGAAAGAAATTGAAGATATCAGAAGATAGAAAGACTTTCCATGCTCATGGATCGGTAGGATTAATACAGTAAAAATGGCCATCCTAGCAAAAGTAATAAATATGCCCATCAAAATTCCAACACAAATCTCCAGGGAATTTGAAAGGACAATTTTCCGCTTCATATGGAAACATAAAAACCCCAGGATAGTTAAAACAATCCTGAATAAAAGGACTGCAGGAGATATTGCTAGCCCTGATGCCATCTTGTACTACAGAGCTATAGTAATAAAACGAGCATGGTAATGGCACAAGAAGAGACACACTAGTCAAAAACTCAAATTAAAGACCCAGACACAAATGCACCCAGACATCTATGGACACCTGATTACTGATAAATACATACTGAAACAGACATCATCTTCAACAAATGGTGCCAATAAAACTAGATCACTAGATGCGGAAGAATCCAAACAGATTTTCACCCTATACAAAACTCAACTTCACATGGATCACAGACTTTCACATAAAATCTGACAACAGAACCTGGTAAGGAGAAAGTGAAGGACAGTTTTGACAGGTAAAGACTTTCTGTACAGAAACACATGAGCAGTGACAGGTAGGTCCCTGAGGCTTGCCAGGTAGCTATTCTAGCTGTCAAGCTCCAGAAGCTCCAGGTTCATTGAGAAACATTTTTACAAAAAAATAAGGTGAAAACAAAGGGTTGCGCGCGCACACACACATACACACACGCACGTACAAAATTTTAGCACAGACTTAGATGATACACAGATAGACAATAGGCTCAATATCAATAACTAGGGGAATGCAAATCAGAACCACAAGATAGTACTTGACAACTATTAGGAGAGCTATACTAAAAATGACAATCAATACTATAAGAAATTATTAAATGAAAGTATTAAACGAAAGGATGTAAGAAGCTAGCACAGTTCTATCTACAATTGGGAATATAAAGTGCTATAGCTGAGCAAACCTGTAGAATGCATAGCATTTACAAATGGCCCAATTTCTGCCAAGGCTGACCAACAGAATGGTGTGTGTATGTGTGTAGAACACTATGAATAGAATTAAGCATACAATTCATCAATCTCATATATACACATATATGACAAATGGATGAAGAAAACAAGGTGCTTACATACAATAAACTGTTACTTGGCCTTTAAAATGAAGAACACCTTGGTATGTGCTATAATGTGAACCCTGCTTTGTGAAGTAAGCTAATCATAAAAGACGAAACTGTAGAATTCTGCTTCTAAGATTAACGCTTATTCATCTGCCAGAAGATAGGAATGGGGATAGTGGGGGTTTAATACAGAGAGGTTTGGGGTTCTTGTTTTGAGAGATCTTGCTCTACATCACAGATTAGCATGGAACTTACTGTGAACAGCATGGGTTGGTCTCAAATTCATAGCAAACCTACCTCAGTTACATGGGTAGTGCCCACACACATTATACTCATGACCATTAGGTTGAGTGTTTTGCAAGATAAAAATGTTCTGGAAATCTATTAAACCATGATGATAATATACATAGTACCCCTGAACTGTACGCTTAAAAATGGTCAAGATATTAAATTCTGCTGTTTTTTTTTTCTTCCAGGATTAAAAGGGAGGCTTGAAACATCTTAACAAATTAAGAGAATAAAAAAATGTATTCTTTCAGCAAGCTTCAAAACAAATTCATACATTCAAAAGATATATCTATTGTTCAATAATTCTAGCAGTAAAAAGTAAAAATATTCTAGTTTTGGAAAACATGAATTATTTGTAACAGAAGCATATATGTGCCTTGCAAATTATGTAAGGAAGAAGGTTACTAAAATTTAAGGAGATAAACACCTTATTTGGGATAGAGGCAACTAGATAACAGTAAACGTGTTTTGTCATTTCACTTTAAGTGCTATCTGCTGAGAAGGGTAGTTTTAACCTCTGTAGAGCATGGAGACTATAGAAATTTGCATGCTCTTGAATGCTTTCTTCTCTGGAAAGAATGCAGAGTCCTAACAATCTTCTGTGGTACAGATACAGGGGAAGGAGCACAGCTGAGTGGGAGGATCAAGAAATGGATGTGTTATGTGCACAACAGCCTGTGCTTCTGTCTCAGTCCTGCTGAGTAGACCTTGTTGTCCTCAAAATCTCAATCCTCTGGTCTGAGTGCTGGGACTACAGGAGCCCACCACACCCTGGCTGAGTAAGGGTTAAAGCAATTAAGGAAAGGGCAACCTTCCAGGCCTTACTCCAGCATTCACTATAGCTCTTAGAGAAAAGTTACATCATCTTGAGACTAAGAGAGAGATAGATGCCGGAGTCCGAGCCTTAATCAGAACAGATACTCCTGGAAAATAGCCCCAAATACAAACCCCTATGTGAGCCACAGTGTGGAAAAATGACACCAAAATAAATCAAACAGCTAATGCTCTGGAAAATGATCCTTACCCCCAAAACAAGCTAGTTCTCAACACTCTTGAAGCCTGTGGTTCAGCGACAGTGACCCTAACAGAACAGCCTAACTCCCCCCCTAGACAGTAGCAATGTCCTCCTTCCAAATAGGAGAAAAATGTTCCTATGTCGAGGCTTAAAAAAATGACCTGGCAGCTTCTGGTCTCCATCTCTGCCCAGAGCTAAGGCTGTTCCACAGCCCTGCAGATCCAAAGCCTGCCCGGAGAAAGCTGTCTCCCAGGAGTGCTCTCACTCCTAAGCCCACAAGTGAGACCCCACTTTCACTCCAATAACTGTCCAAAGAGGTACCTGCCAGGAGCACACAGGACACAAGAACCACAGAGCAGCCTGGGACAAGATCATTTTGGTCTTCATCTGCACCCATAGCTAAGGCTGTCCTACAGCCCTCTGTACCCAAAGCCTGCCTACAGAGAGCTGATCTCCCAGGAGTGCTCTTACGCCTAAGATCACAGGCTCACAGACCTAGAGGAGGGACAAGCTCTAGTCAGACACAGCAAGACCAGCTAACATCAGGGATGACCAGAGGGCAAGAGGCAAGCACAAGAAGCTAAGCAACAGAATAAGTAGCTAAGACTACTTGGCATCATCGGAACCCAGTCCTCCCACCCACCAAATACTAAATACCTTAACACACTGGAAAAGCAAAATTTGGATTTAAAAATCACATCTCATGATGATGTAGAGGACTTTAAGAAGGACATAAATAACTCCCTTAAAGAAATACAGGACAACACACGTAAACAAGTAGAAGCCCTTAAAGAAGAAACACAAAAATCCCTTAAAGAGTTACAGGAAAACACAACCAAACAGGTGAAGGAATTGAATAAAACCATCCAGGATCTAAAAACAGAAATAGAAAGAATAAAGAAATCACAAAGAGAGAGACAACCCTGGAGATAGAAAACCTAGGAAAGAGATCAGGAGTCATACATGCAAGCATCACCAACAGAATAAAAAAGATTGAAGAGAGAATCTCAAGGGCAAAAGATACACAGAAAACCCTGACACAATAGTCAAAAAAGTTGCAAAATGCCAGAAGCTCCTAACCCAAAACAACTAGGAAATCCAGGACTCAATGAGAAGATCAAACCTAAGGATAATAGGTATAGAAGAGAGCGAAGATTGGCAATTTAAAGGGCCAGTAAATACCTTAATTACCAAAATTATGGAAGTAAACTTCCTTAACCTAAAGAAAGATATGCCCATGAACATATAAGAAGCCCACAGAACTCCAAATACATTGGACCAGAAAAGAAATTCCTCCCGTCACATAATAGTCAATCAAAACACCAAATTCACAAAGCAAAGAATATTGAAAGCAGTAAGGGGAAAAGGTCAAGTAACATATAAAGGCAGACCTATTCAAATTACACCAGACTTCTCACCAGAGACATCTGAAAGCCAGAAGATCCTGGGCAGATGTCACACAGACTCTACATGAATGCCAGCCCAGGTTACTATTATCCAGTAAAACTCTCAATTAACTTAGATGGAGAAACCAAGATATTCCATGACAAAATCAAATTTACACAGTATCTTTCCACATATCCAGCTCTACATAAGAGATGGAGAACTACACAAAGAGAGAAACTACAACCTACAAAAAGAAAAAAAAATCAATCTTCTTTCAACAAACACAAGAAGGTAGCCGCACAAACATAATTCCACCTCTAACAACAAAACAATCACTATTCCTTAATATCTCTTAATATCAATGGATTCAATTCCCCAATAAAAAGGCATAGACTAACAGACTGCATACATAAACAGGACCCAGGTTTTTGCTGCATACAGGAAACAGACCTCAGGACAAAGACAGACACTACCACAGAGTAAAAGGCTGGAAAACAATTTTCCAAGCAAATGGTTCCAAAAAACAAGCTGGAGTAGCCATTCTAATATCGAGTAAAATCGACTTTCAACCAAAAGTCATCAAAAAAGATGGAGGACACTTCATATTTATCAAAGGAAAAATCCACCAAGATGAACGCTCAATCCTAAATATCTATGCTCCAAATACAAGGGCACCTACATACGTAAAAGAAACCTTACTAAAGCTCAAAACACACATTGCACCTCACACAATAATAGTAGGAGATTTCAACACCCCACTCTCATCAATGGACAGATCATGGAAACAGAAACTAAACAGAGACAAGGTGAGACTAACAGAAGTTATGAACCAAATAGATTAAACAGATATCTACAGAAACACTACCTTGTTTGTACTTTAATCATAATTCCTTTCTAAAGATTCTTTAAATATTATTTTTAAGTTGTTGGAATACTACATAATTGAATTCCCTGTGACACTGTCATCCTTTATATTGGGACTTTGCTCATGTTCTGCCATCCTCCTCTCTTCTCGTTGTTCCCTTTCCTCCCCCATTTCCTCTCATATGATCCTTCCCCACTCAAAATCTATGTTCTACATAGAAGATGAAACATGTTTCATGTCTTCCTGACTCTAGCTCAGTTATTTTGACAAAATCCTCAGTCCCATCCATTTTCCTGTACATTATATAGAACTACATGGTATCCATTTACTACTTTGTTTGTAATTGCTCATCCCTGAATGACATTGTGGCTATCAGGCATTCTGCTGTAGTGAACCTAGATGGGCAGAATTTCTTTGCTGGCTCCAATCTCTTTGGTTAGATTTTCAGGAGCTGAAGAACAGATCGAGCAGTAGTTACAATTTTGTTTTCTGAGGAAATTCCAAAATGATTCCAACAATACTTGGAACAGTTTATATTTCCCTAGCAGTAGATTTCACCCTTCTGCTACGGTTTCTAGCATTATTATTCTTTATTCTTGATGATAGCCATTTTGAAATAATATAGAATCCAGTATAATTTTCAGTTGGATTCGGCTAATTTGAATAGTGAAAAATTTTCATATAGTTATTGGATGTGTATCTGTCTTTCTTTGAGGACCATGATGTAATTCACTTTTCTATTTATTGACTAGACCAATTTCCTAAGTTTAAATTTTGAATTCTTTATAATTTTAGGTTTCAACCCTTTCTTAAATATGTAGTTGGCTATTTTTTTTCCTATTCTGTAGTCTATATTTTCATCCTGCTGATTATTTCTTTTGCTGCAAAGGAACATTTTGATTTCATGTGTTTCAACTGAGTAAGTCCTGTGATAATCACCTGAGATCCTACAGTCCTTTTAGGAAAGCCACTGAATGCACCTATAGTTTTTCCTCATGGTTTGTGTTCTGAGTCTTACAATCACATCTTTAGTTCATTTTCAATTGATTGATGTACAACACACAAAGTAAGGATCCAGTTTCACCTCCTATATGTGAACTGACAAGATTTCCTGCATTATTTGTTGAAGAGCTTGTCTCTTTTTCAATGTATGGTTTCGATACCTTTGTCCACATCTAGTGTGTGCAGCTGCTCCGTTCTACTCTACTCTTAACCCTCCCTGACTTTGTGTCCATACCATGCACTCTTTGTCACTGGGGCTCTCTCAGATAATTTGAAATCTGGTGTTAAAATATTTAATGTTATTTTTTTGGCTTGGCATTGCTTTGAGAATTTGTGATCTTTTGTGTTTTAATGTGAACTTTATGAACTTTTTTACCATTACAAAGAACACCACTGTGGTTTTGATGGAGGTTGTTTTGAATTAGTACATCTCTTAAGAATGTAACAATTTAACATTTTAAATTTTGGTGATCTGTGAGCACTGTTTACTACATCATTTTGTATGTTCTTCAATTTATTTTGTGCTTTAACACCTCCCCCCCCCCCAAAAGCCATGGTTAAAAAACTTTTTTTGTCAACAAGGCATCAAGCTTCATCTCCAAGAA
Organism: Rattus norvegicus; assembly: GCF_021556685.1. Classification (NCBI taxonomy): domain Eukaryota; kingdom Metazoa; phylum Chordata; class Mammalia; order Rodentia; family Muridae; genus Rattus; species Rattus norvegicus. The sequence goes on along the minus strand of NC_141542.1, from coordinate 81,158,291 downwards.
TCCTGGTGACTGGGACTGTGCTAACTTCAATGGCTAATGTTTTTTAAAAAATTAATCTACAGTTTACTGTCATCTCCTGTGCTCAGAATTAAATATTACTTTAAATATTAAAAAAAAAATGACGTGGTATTTAAAGTCTTTTGCCTTGTGTTGGACTTTCAATTACTAGACAGATTTAAATAAGCAAACAAATTCATAAACTATGGCTCAGATGTTGGAAATATTTAATATAAAACACAGATAACTATAATAACATAGGCTAATGTCTCAGAAAGGATGCATGTTATGCATATCTGAGGGTCAGCTCAGCAGTAAAGTAGTACCTAATAGCAACAGGGATAAAAATAGAAGTGACAGAGCTGAAGAAAGCTCAGTGTGGCTAAAAACAGGCCACAAGAAGTTACATATACTGAAAAACAAGGGAAAAATTACCAAGGTCTGTCATAGTCTCAAACGTTCTAACATATGTGAAATGAAATCTCAGACAGAAAACTATCTGAAATGCTACTTAATGATTTATATATGCTTAGCCCAGGGAGTGGCACTGTTGGGAGGTGTGGCCTTGTTGGAGTAAGTCACTGTGGGTGACTTTGAGACCCTCATCCTAGCTCCCTGGGAGCCAGTATTCTGCTAGCAGCCTTCAGATGAAGATATAGAACTCTCAGCTCCTCCTGTACCATGCCTGCCTGGATGCTGCCATGTTCCCACCTTGATGATAATGGACTGAACCTCTGACCTATAAGCCAGCCTCAATTAAATGTTGTCCTTATAAGAGTTGCATTGGTCGTGGTGTCTCTTCACAGCAGTAAAACCCTAAAACAGCTATTAAGACATTTTCAGAATTAATGATAAGGATAAATGTGGAAGGGATAAAAGAGTAGAGGAAGGGAAGAGAGATAACATAGTATTCTGGAAATCAAAAGTAAAACTGAGAACAGAAAAAGAGGGAGGCAAAACTATCTTAAATGTGATCAAGTATTTTCTCAAAGCTGGAAACAATTCACTGCCAATAAGTATGTATTTCTGAGAAATAAACGTAATTATTTTTAAAGGAAAAACAATACATCAGCCTAAACCATGATAAGGGGGGGGGAGGTGAGGGGAGCACTAAAAGGTAAACATATTAAACTTTTCCAGTTGTTTTTAAATATTCTAAAACAGGTATCTGTCTAACCTCTGACCCATAGGCTGCTTGTGTCCCAGGGTAACTTTGAATGTAGACTTATACATCTGAATATTTGAACTGCCTGTCCCCACACCCACATAAAAGCTATGGGTGAGTGCACATATTGGTTTTTATAATCCTTATGCTGGGCAAGTGGAAACAGGCAGATCCTCCAAGCTCATTGGCCAGCCAGTCTAGCCAATCAATGAGCTCTGGGTCAGTAAGAGAACCTGTCTAAACACTAAGGTGAAGAATGTTAGAGGAAGACACCTGTTGTTGCCATGCTCTGGCCTTCACATTCATTTGTATACATATTTAAGCAGGACCTGTATACACACACACACACACCCCTTTTAAAAAGATAAATCAGAAGACAAAATTTTCTATAAAATACCAGATAGTAAATATGTTCCTTTGTTGCCATACCAACACATCAACAGGCACAGATAAACGAAACCGATTCTAAGCAAGATTTGATCCATGGTACAGAGTCTGCTAATTCCTAAAAAAAATTAGGCAATGTATTAATTATATGTTCTCTAGAGGATGTATATGTGAGGAACTAAAGGCTGGTGAAGGATACTCTAAATACTAATCAAAAGAAATCTGGGATAGAAAATTAATACCAGAAGAAGCATATCTAATCTTGACTGGATTTAGATTGGATTTACAAGATACCTAGGAAAGGTTAGTGTAGTGGCTATTCCTGGTTGTCAACTTGACTATATCTGGAATGAACTACAACCCAGAATTGGAAGGCTCACCTTTGATCCTGATCTTGAAGCTGACCTGGATTTTGGTATGAAGATCTTGAGGCAAAGTAGCTATGAATCCCAGGAGTTTAGGGCAAAGAGATCTGAGTTCAAGGTCACCTGGGACCAAGATCCAGATCCAGTTGTGGTGGTACACACCTTAATTTGGGCCACAACTTCTGCTGGAGACTTTCATAAGGACATTGGAAGAAGGAAGAGTCTCTCTTTTCGACTGACTACCTGCCTTGTTGGACTGAGCCACTGCTAGATCCTTGGACTTCCATTCACAGCTGCTGCTGATCATTGTTGGGGAGTTGGACAACAGGTTGTAAGTCATCAAACAATTCTCTTAGTATATAGAGAATACCTATATGTTCGGTGACTCTAAAGTACCCTGACTAAGACAAGGTGGTACCAGGAGTTGGATATTCCTGTAATAACTTGACCCTGTTTTAGGGAGGACAGTGGAAGGACTTTGGAACTTTGAGCTAGAAGAGCTATTGGGATGTTAAGAGCTCTGTGGGATGTTCTGTAGGAGCTTGGAAGATAATGTTGAGAACAGTGCAAAAGATGGAGGCCTGGCTTGTGAAATTTCAGAGGGAAGATAAAAGACTCTTATTAGGGCCATGTTGTTCGATTATTGTGAAGATTTTGTGGTTTTAGTTAGCTGGGGCTTAAGAATCAGCTGTGATTAACTAGATACCAGAACTACTAAAGCGAAACTTTTGCATTACTGGAACTATTGATGCTGGTCAGCTAAAGCTAATAAATTAGTGGCAATTAAGAGGAGACCAGTATCACTGAAGTGAAATCTTTTCGGAAGCGTTTTCTGAGAGCGCAAAGAGTCTGTGTTCCAGAGATACCCAAGGTTGTACCTCATGCTGTGGCTAGACTTGGTCACGTGTAAGAATCACCCAGATGGTACTGATTTTGAAGGCACGAAGGGGTCATGAAGAACAGCTGAGGCTGGGCACTGTTAGAGGCCATGGAAGGCCATTAGTGAAGGTGCAGCTCCAGGTGAAATTGATGGCCCAGGACTGAAGGGATCATGCAGAGGAGTTGAGGCTTGACACCATGAAGAGAGCCTACGAGAGGCTATTAGTGAAGCCTAGTTGCAGCGGCGGACGGCAGTGTTTCAAAGATACCACTACCATGAGATGACCACCAAGAGCAGCAGCAGCAGAGAACAGGCAGCTGGAGCCTAGAAGATAAGGTGTATCCTACAAAGGGCAGAGCTGGAGAAGTGACCTAAGCCCTTGGGAGCTCAGAAGATCTCATGGGTGGATCCTAGATATTGGATGGTTACTTTTTGATTTTGTTTTTGAGTGTGACTGTGCCCTGCTATTTTTCCCTCTTGAAGGAAGAAAGTGTTTTAGTGGAACCCTAGTTAAGAGACTTAGACTTGTAAAAAGACTTTGAATTTTAAAAGAGATATTTTAAAGGGATTGAAATTTTAATATGAAAGAATTTGTAAAGACTGTGGGACTTTTAAAGTTATTTTGATCTTGGGGATGAATTAGAGCGTAAGGGTTGAGGCTTAATAGTGATGTGTGTGTATGTCAAGTTGACAAGGGGTCAATTATACTGGCTGGTTCTGTGTGTCAACTTGACACAAGCTGAAGTTATCACAGAGAAAGGAGCCTCAGCTGAGGAAATGCCTCCATGAGACCCAGCTATAAGGCTTTTTCTCAGCTTGTGATCAAGGTGGGGGAGGACCTAGCGCATTGTGGGTGATGCCATCCCTGCGCTGGAAGCCTTGGGTTCTATAAGAGAGCAAGCTGAGCAAGCCAGGGGAAGCAAGCCCCTCTATGGCCTGCCTCTGCATTAGCTTCTGCTTCCTGACCTGCTTGAGTTCCAGTCCTGACTTCCTTTGGTGATGAACAGCAATGTGGACAGTGTAATAAACCAACCCTTTTCTTCCCAACTTGCTTCTTGGTCATGATGTTTGTGCAGGTGTAGAAACCCTGACGAAGACAGTAAAGCATTCGTCCTTCTTATGGTGTTGTTTTGAAGACAGAGTCTCTCTATGTAATCCAGATCTTCTGCCCCTGTTTCCCCCACCTTGAAGTGCATTCATTATAGGCATGTACCATCATACCAGCTTGTTAGATAACATCTTATTTACTTACACAGCAACTGCCAATTGTGTACTGTTGCTGGTTTTATGGCACAAGGAGGAAGGTTTGCTATATCCTAACCATGTTCATCTGTCCGTGAAGATGTATCCAGAGATGATTAGAACACAAAGACTCAAGACTTAATGCTTTTACTCAAAGCATGTAGTTGGATTCAAACTACAGACTATGGCTTCATACAGACTACAGGGAGGTGGTGGGACTGTAGTATAGATGGAGGAAGTAGGTTTCTGGTGTGCCTCTGAAGGATATAACATAGACCTGACCCCTTCCTGTTACCTGCCGTGAGGTAAGCAGCTTCAGCCACATGTTTGTACTGACATAATATTTTGTATTACTTTAGGCCCAAAGCAATGGATCTAGTTGACAAGTCATTAAATCTCTAAATCCAAACCAAAGTCTACCTCCCTTTAAAATTTCCATAGGTATTTCTCAAAGCAACATAAAATACAAGGCATAAATTCCATTTTGTAAAGCAGGCCTCATATCTACATGGCACTACAACAAACACCCGCAGCCTATCTTCCCTGGTAGAATGGTATTAGCATGCACAGGTGGACAGCGCTACTGCCACAAGATGTGGGTTATTAAATGAAAATAATAACAGATCAGTGTGAGGAGACACCTCCTACAAGTTATTTGTCAGATAGACCTCAAAGTTTCCCAAGACAACACAGGCTACTGCCACTGCTTTTATTTCCTTAATGTAACTAGACAGTGTCACCCTACTTTTAAAAACAAAACATTTCAGTTGTTGGACACAGGGAAATCAAGCTGGAACTGATCTGGAAACTTCATCTCCGCTGCCTGCTTTGTACCAACCATGCTGATGGTGTTATGCTGATCACTGAGAAGAAAAATCTATACTGGGCTTACCAGGGTAGAACCTGCATGCTACAATACCATCCTGTAGTGAGAATTCTGGTTTCTTTAAAAGATAGAGAACTATTATAGAATGTGCTTTCATTTTACTCCCAGGTGTAGGGATGTGGAGCTGCTTTGGACTGTAGTAGCAGCTCACCATGATGTGACTCTTCCTCTAGCAGAGGTGTGTTTTTGAAAGCTGCAGATAACTTTTCAGAAGATGTATAAATGACAGGGCCCTGAGAGGTGTGGTTTGGTGGTCCTTCAGGGGAGCTGGTTTCGGTTTGCGGTTTGCTAGTAGTCATGTTCAAAGAAGAAACAAGAAATCAGATTCAGATCTCCCTCTCTCTTTTTCTCCCCTCTACTTTGCTTTTTCTCCTATCTAATGATGGGGGTGAAATGGAGGTAAGGGAGTGGGAAGGATAAAGGGCGGGAAAAAGAACACATAAAGTAGCAAACACCAGCCGCATCATCCTACTTGGCAAGATATGCCCAAGGTATGTAAAACAGTGGCGTTACTGCTATACAAGCGGGGAATAAACTGCTTTTTGATTGAACTCAAGGCTTGGTCCACAGGAGGAAATTCATGTCTGTTAATTTAAACATATTCGAATGCCCATGGATTGAAAGGATATAGTCCTTAGGCAGGTACTGGGGTATGAGTGACAACCTAGTACTGTTGTTTAACTGAACGGGCATATAGTACAAAACTGTCTTCCAAATATTTGTTTCTACCCATTGGCTAGTACTGTTCTCAACCTGAGTCTGAGAAGCTTTTTATGCAGTGTGCAGCAGTGAATACAGAGGCTCCAAACTGATCAAAGTGCTCTGAATAAGTGACTGTTTAGCGCCCTGCTCTAAATAAAACCTCTATAACAAGTCCCACAAAGCTCAGAAGAGGGGGCAGAAAGCCAGTCAGAGCTGGAGCATGGGGAAGAGTTCTGTGAAGTGCTGCTGTCCTGTATATAAGGAAGTGCTGCTCTTACTGAGCTCACAGCACTGCAGACACTTGCCTAAGACCTTCCTTAAGTCCGGTAGTGCAGTTCTTAGGCTTGACAACAAGCTCTGGCTATGCAGGGTTCGCTCAGGTGAGAGAAAACTGAAAGAAGGATATTTGGAACACAATTTTTGTTTTCTTTTCTTTCTATTTATTTAATAAATAATAATTTCTTTTATTTATTTATTTTTTTGGAGACAGGGTTTCTCTGTGTATCCCTGGCTGTTCTGAAACTGACTATGTAGATTATGCTGGCTTTGATCTTGGAGATCCTCCTACATTTACCTTCCAGTGCTAGGTTTGGATTTCAATTTTTCTCATTCTGTTATAAATCTAAAAGTACTTCAAATAAAAGATTAAAAATTATAAGCCAAAATGTATTTATGTACAGACACGTGCGCGCACGCATGCACGCGCACACACACACACACACACACACACACACAAACACACGGAGTGTGTGTGGGGGTAACTGAAGGATTTTAGTATTTTAGATGGGTCAGTTAGATAGAGGCAATTAAAATTTTGCTTATGCTTTCTAAGTTATTTATAACAAGCATGCTTTACTTGCTTTTTTTACTTGTACTGACTTGGGAAAATTATAATACATACTCTGATTTTTCTCTACAAAGAAAATTTTAATCTCAATAAAAATAAGATATTTTAATTTTAATAGTGAATTGTATATATGAAATAGATGCACCTTAATATCAAATTCATAGTTTGAAATTTTTCATACTTTTTAACCATATTTATTTTCTGTAAAGCCTCCACTTCATATCCTTAACTCTAATCTGACATTGTTAAAAAACCCCAGTTTAATATTTACTTTGCTATTTTTCTTTTGTTCTTCACTTAAGTAAAGTTTTTAAATTTAATAAAGTGAAATGTATTTAACGGATTATTACTTCCATCTTTGAAAACCCTATCTAACCCCTCTTCACTGTAGGCTACCTAACGGTAAGGGCAGTTAACTGTTTTGCTCTCCCAATCCTCCCCTCTCTGTGGAAAGAATCCCCATCCATAGCCCACTGCCTTTAGCTTGTCCTTCCCAGAGTTGTAGCCAGTGGACACCGATGGACATGGTTTTCACCAGAGCCAAAGCATATGATTTAAAAACCAACCAGTAGGCTGAGGAAATAGCTTAGGGCATAAAAGCACACGCTGAACAAGTCTAGCTATGTTCCATCCCACGCAGAAAGCTGGATCTGTACTACAGCACTCCTAACGCAGTGCAGTGGCAGAAATGAGAGACCATGCCTCAAAGCAAGGTAGAAGCAGAGCCAATTCCTGAAAAAATGTCTGATCTCTACACTCTAGCCTGTCCTTTCCCTATTGCCACGGAAAGGCTAGGTCTTGAAAGTGCTGCTCTCACTCATTAGAGATCTAGGAAGTAGCTGGCTATGAGGATGAGATATGAAGACAAGCTATGACAGGTGACTTGGAGCTGACACTGTACAACTTATGAGAGGAAGAGGTCATGTTGTTCTAAGAAGCTGAAATTTTATGACGGTTGCTGTAGTAACACAAAATGTTTGCCAATTATCTTCACTTTGGAAAAATTGACAACTCACACACCATAGAGTTTTGGGGTTCCTCAACCTTTTTCTCCCCAGTTCGGTGTGAGATAGGCTATGTTCAATACATACTAGAGAGTCGTTTATTCTAGTGAATGATGCTCTAATTTGCCTACAGAAGAACTTACAATAACAATGACACCAATATGGTGATTCTGGAGATATGGCTTAAAGCAACTGCTATAGTATTAATTTTTTTTGAGTTTATTTCCTCTTAAAACTGGAGTTTATTTCTCTTGACTCTGAGCAAAATGGATATCCCAGATAAGCATTCTACAGTTATTTCTTGGTGCTATGTATCCTGACACAGTGTGTTTTACCCTGCTTAGAGGCACAGCAGGATGAAACAAACACGAGGTTTGTCACCAGGCACAGGTTGCTTCAAATACAGGACATCTGACTACATATTTAGCTTTTCTCTGGTATTTACCTTCTTTCTCTTCTGCAAAGTGGAATAAGATCTTATCTGGCTATAAGAGATAGGTATGAAGGTTAGTGCCTAATATACACTGTAACTTAGAATAAACCAGAGAAGATTAGGGTATTGAGCATTGAAACGCTGGCTAACTGCAGAGGTAAAATTAAAGTACGCTAGGCTTGCCAGGTGTATGAAGAAGCCTGTACTTTTCTAGACACATGTAAGTGATATTCTAGGAGCCAGATTCTAGGAAGCTTAAAAAGTACCCTAGGAAGAGAACTACTTCAGAGTATGGAAAACTTCCCTTTGACAGAGAGTATAACTAAGTCTAAGCAGAAGTATCTTATTACAATTTCTGCTTTTAAATCAGGCAGCTTTGTAGATCTTATGTAGCAACTATCTTAAGAACTGCTCTCCTAACCTGGTGTGTGTTGGAGATAGTGACTGTAGTAGGGTGGATTATGGTTTCATTGGAATGCTCCTGAAAAGACTTGGCTCCTAATAAAAGCAATGTTCTGAGAAGTTACTCAATCATGAGGATCCTGACCTCATTTATAGATTAATCCACGAATAGGTTCATAATTGTATAGGAAGTTACGGGAAAACTTGGGAGGTAGAACTTAGCTGAAGAGAAATGGGTCATTAAGTTATGCCCCTGGAGGCTATGTATTAATTTCCAATCACTTAAAACAACTTACATTCCCTCATTCACATCAGTGTGGTATAAGCACATGTAATGTTTACATGTACATGTCTGTCAGGTACATGTGCTCATGGAAACCAGAGGTCAGTATGGGTATTGTTATCTCTCACTTCCTACATGATCACCCCTTTACATTTACTGATTTTGGGTGTGCAGGGGAGGTAACTGGGGGAATATATATTTGCCATGGCACACAGAAGGGGAACAGAGGACAATTTTGGGTAGTCACTTTCTATTGTGTGAGATTCACTACCGTCTCCAGACACATTTCTTTCTCTGCCTCTGGTCTGCTAAAACATGGGCCACTCTGTTCAACTGCAGGCTCCTGGCCATGATGTTTTGCCTCACCATGAGACCAAAATCAATGCTGCCAAGCAACCATGGACTGCTGAAACTGAGAGTCAAAATACATCTTTTCTTCTTTAAATTGATTTCTCAGGGACTCTGTCAGAGTGACTTTCAGAACTCTAATACTGAGAAATGGAGAAAAAGTGGTATTGTATTTATCTACTGGTTATAAACCTAACACGAGTTTGTAAGTGGGCAGTGCTCTGGGCAGCTAAGAAGACATAATGCTAGTAGGCTTGGCTGGCACCAGCTTGTAATCTCAGCTACTCAGGAAGCTGAGACAGAAAGACTGGAGAAAGTAGCCTGGCTACTTTCTTATTGAAACCAAGCTCTGCTCCAGGATCCGAGATGGGATCCTGGGTGTCATCGCATCGCAGAGTGAATTCACATCAGCCTGGGTAACAGTGAGACCGTCTGGAAGTTTTAAACGTTGTAAAAGGACTGGGTGGAGTATAAATCAGTGGTAGGGGGGCTTGTCTAACATGAACATGGCCCTCAGGACAATCCCCTGTACTGCATGGAAAGGAAAAAAGAAGCTGGTGCTGCCACCCCTAAACATGGTCCCACAGCCTCTCCTGTCTTTCTCTGTAAGAAGATGAACCTTTATTTTACAGAGCCAAATTACAAAGACAAAATCTCAAGTCCTTAAAAAAATTTCTGATTACTTGTCTCCTTAGAATTATTTTCTTTAGTAAGTGCTGCTGCCTTTAATTTTATAATTAGGTCTTTACTTGAGACTTCTTAATCACCATTGTTTCTTATTTTAGAAAAGGTCAACTATTTCTTAACAAATAGTTTAAAACTGAATAGATTAATGTGTAATTTAAATCGTATTTCCAAATACATTTAAATGAGAGTTAAAAGTACATTTCTATTATAATTTAACTACTTATAGCTGTTTGGTACACAACAAAGGTCACCAGGATTCTTTTCAAGTTTCCCCTAATATCTCAGAACGGCTTTGTCCTTTTTCATAGCTAGATATAATTTACTAAGACTGTGACATTAAGACTATTTTCAGGAACGATGATGCTGACCTACATGAAACTGTTTGAAGAGAAGGGGCAGTACAGATACTATGGGCTCTCTTACCTGACCCTGAGAGCTGAGCTTTGGGTGCAAGGAGGGATTTGATTTTACTCAAAGGTAGAAACCCAAGTTTAGAAAATTAATATGTGTTCTTCCAGAATCATAGCTAAAGGGTGAATGCAGGATTTGAAATTAGATCTTCTAAGTACAATTTCTGTTTCATTTACTTTAGCATAGTATTTAGACACTTGAGGTAAAAAGAATTTTGTCAATTTCGAAGAGTTGATATCTTTATATACCTCGATTCTCTTTTTGTCCCCCCCCTCCCCCATCACTGCCCCTGGTATCCCCCATGTTTTTGTGTGTGAAGGGAAGGCTATCTTCCTCTCTTCCTCGACGTTGCTTTCAGCTTACTCTTGAGACATCGCTTTCTTAAACCCAGAGTTACAGACCAGCTTGCATGGGGAACCCCATCTCTGCCATCAGAGTGGGATTACAGGGCCCTACCAAGCATTTTATATGAGTTCTGGGGATCTGAACTCCACTGTTCTTGCTTGTGTGGTGAACACTCCAATGGCCTCCTCAGAGTATTTGTTTTGTTTTGACCATTTCCATATTAATAACTTCCATTTGTTTTTAGATAACAAACTGATCTAAAAGCAAATAAGTTTCTAAGAAAGGCTTTACCTATGTTTTATAGCTTCTCCTATGCAACACTTTAATTTCTGAAGACCAACATTAACTATGCATTAAGGCTTTGTCAGGAATACCATATTTTTAGAATTACTCTATTTTAAAAGCGTTTGGATGTTAAATTATTATTCTGAGTAAGAAAGTACATGCCTCCTAAGGCCAGGCATGGTAGCACAAACTTGTAATCCCAGCACTCAAAGAGGCAGGAGGATCAAGAGTTCGAGGCCACTTTGGCTCACAGAGCAAGATTCTGACCCCAAAACAAAGAACAAGACAGGTGGCTGTCACTCTGTCACTCTAGATCCAAGACATCTAATGCTTTCTTCTGCCCTTCATGGTATAAATGTGGGCATCCACACATATACATAAGACATGCATAATAAATCTTTAAGTGCATAAAAATGCAAAAGAAAGTATTCATTAAAACAAAAATGACTACCGTATATCTGTTACAAATAAATTTAATGCAAATAAACTATAGTCTAATGTTAGTATACATATGCACTTTGAGGAATATTACTTTTGAAAAAAATTTAATTAACCTACCCTATTGGCTAGAATAAAATACAAATTCATTAAAGCTATGCATTTTAAATCTCTTGTGGAAAAACTATGAAAAAAATTACTTTTTGATTGAAGATTGACCAAAAGTCCCATTAGCCACTTTATAAATGCAACTTAAAACAAAGAGGCATTAGCAAGATTCACCAGAAATCTATCAGAATTCTACCAGAAAAAGAAAGTCAATGCATAGAACCTACTATTAGCAGATATAAAGGTGTGCAGAGAAGCGTTCATACACATACTTGACCCATAGCATTGAAGTGTCTGGAATATCTATACCTGTTCTTCATTAGACGAACCTCTCTCTTTCGTGCTGCTTCTTCAGCAGGCTGTGTAGGAAGTGCTGGGGAGGACGCCATAACAACTCCAGGGGCAATGGTGCTAGTGGGTGCTGTGCGAATCTGGTATGTTTGTACATCACCAGAGGCAGCTGCAAAGAAGAGCGAACAAGTCATAAGACACAGAAACACAACAATTTAATTCAACTATGTCTCCAATCAATCTAAACATACTTAGATTAAAAGGGAAACAGGGAACATGATCCTAGCTAAAAAGAAGATCCCAATCTACTGTACTATTAGCACACGTACAGGTAAGGATGCCTTAGTGTCTCTGCTGGGTCTTATAGTTATGCTGTACTGAATGGAGATCTATTATGTGGTTTACATGCTTGTCAACCTTTAGTCTAGAAGGAAAACGGGGCCCAGCACAGATGATTCTTCTAGATAAAGGTCTCAGTGTTTTCCCTTGATTGGGATAAAGCCACATTAAAAATCTCAAGTAGACTCTTGCCACGACATAAAAACGACATGATTTTTCATAAAATAGCAAAACAGAAGAGAAAATGAGCATATGGTAAACTATTATAAATGTCTAATTCAAACAAAACTCAAAGTATGAAAAACTGGACATTTGATGCCAATCATGGTATATGTAAACATATCTTAATATAAGTGATAATAAATACGTAAGAGCTGGATATTTTTCTTTTCTGTTTTCTAAGATAGGGTCTTACTATGTAGCCTTGGCTGTCCTGGAACTTGCTATGTAGACCAGGCTGGCTTAGAACTCAGAGATCCACCTGCCTCTGTCTGTCTCTGCCTCCCAAGTGCTGGGATTAAAATGTGTTGTCACCTCACTCAGCTTTGGATTTTCCTAACCATACAATTTCCATATGTGAAAAAAAAATCATTTGTCCATTATTTGCTTCTAGAAACAGTGTGATAATATGTTCTAATAAGTACCCTAGCACTATGTGAGAGATCTTGAAGGTCTTCATAAAATCATTCGTATTAGTTTAAAATACCAATTGTATTGTTTGAGGGACAAAGATTTATATACTAAACATGTTACCATATTCAAACTGACGTTGAGAATTCAAAGTCACTGACATCCTGCTTTACAATTTTTTGAGTACCTGCATGTAAAGTGAAAAGGTGTTTTACTCCCACTAATAAGCAAATATTTTTTTTCAAATATCATTGGTCTAGTAACAAGATACATAATATAAATATATTAGAAATTATTAAACAAAAGATGTTTACTTGGTGTTTTGGTATGATCCAAAAGTAATATCCATGGTGAAGGGATACGACTCTCATTAACACACGCAATTAGTTATTATTAACAAAAATATTTTTAGAAGCAAAAATTTTCTTACTCTATAAATTTTTAATCCGGTATAAACTATGAACTGTTCAATGAATTAATGGAGAAGAGTTAGTACTCTCCACACTCCTGAAATTTTGGTAAAAAACCCCCAAAATCCTCTAGTCTGTCGAGGACTTAAGGACAACTTACTCTCCAATGAGCAAACTTGCATAATGACATATGCTCTTTTGAAATGTTTTTATCTGAAATCAAAACTGATGACTTGAGAAAATCTCTATATTCCTTTTAAGTAAAAATTAAAAAACAAAACAGATAAACAAAACAGAGAGCAGAATCCACTAAAGCTCTTCCATAGTGACCTGTAGCAAACAATGAGGTGGGAAAGGAAGAGGCCCAAGGAAGCTGGGCGTTACCTGAAGCCATGTAGCTTAGCCACAGCTTCATCAGTTCTCTTCTAACGCATCCTGGTTCTCCCTCCCCTGACTACTGAAGGCACTGAAGACAGGTATCACCCTTTTAAAGCTAAAAGATAGTTGTTTTTATGCCATGACATTTTCGTCCAAGTGGGATAACGGAAAGTTTCATGAGGAATATTTATTTATGTATTAATATATACATATCTAAATTGTTAATATCTAAATCTATACTGAAGAAAACTATTTTAGTAGTGCTTTGCAATATACTTACTTTTCATGAGTATACACAGTAATTTTTAAAAGAATGTACCGTATGTATGAATTCTTAATTCTATTACCTTGAACAACAACTTGGTTGCTGGGCACTAGAATCTGCTGTCCATCAGTGGTCTGTGCATATTGTAGAATGGTAGTACCCGGCTGAGTGGCAGCTGCATTGGTCATGGTTAATGTCTGCAGGCCCTGTACCCCATCGGTACCATTGTTAGCCAGCTGTATTGCTCCTCCCTGGGTAATGGCAACTAAAACCCAATGAATTTTATTGTTACAAGTTTAATTAATACCACATAAAAATTTTAAAACACACTAAACCCATGCAATTAGCAAAGCATATTCTAGGAGAAATTACTCTAGAAAATAACACCACCAAGGAAGACTTGGTTTATTCAAATAACTGTGTACTCAGGAAACCATATCCAATTTCTGTGAGAAATAAAGTCTATGAACTGTACTACAATAAATAATGCATGGTAACAAACAACATAAAAAGTGAAACTCGGGGCTGGGGATTTAGCTCAGTGGTAGAGCGCTTACCTAGGAAGCGCAAGGCCCTGGGTTCGGTACCCAGCTCCGAAAAAAAGAACCAAAAAAAAAAAAAAAGTGAAACTCAAACTCTTTTTGAACTTATTTCAACTCCAAGGAGGTCCTGCTTTACAACAATACTTTCTTTACAGTACCGTCAACTCCCTCATATAATGGTTTACTACCTGCTGCTTTAATTGTAAATACATTTTTACAGGTAGAAAATTAATTAATATAAGAAGCACCCAATAAATGTTTGTTAAAAGTATGATTAATAAGGCCATCTGTCAGTGAATTATATTTTCTAACTTTTAGAGCAATTTATAAACTTGTCAGTAGTGCACTTAGAAAGCCATGACACTTCTCAAGGAGCTAAGGCAAAAAAAAAAAAAAAAAAAAAAAAAAGTCACTTGAGCTACAAGTTTAAGACTAGCCTGGGAAAAATAGTAAGACATCATCTCAAAATAAATAAATGAAATTAGTAATATTTAAGGAAAGAAAAAGAAAAACCATTAATACATTAATGTCCAAGGCCCTGGCTGGGTTCAGTCTCTAGCACCTACCTACTACCCATCATCCCCACCAAAAATCTCATCAATGAAAGATGTGAAATACCCTGGATCTCAGTTATTATGATTGTCTCATGAAGTTTAAAACTAGAGACAGGGGGTTGGGGATTTAGCTCAGTGGTAGAGCGCTTGCCTAGGAAGCGCAAGGCCCTGGGTTCGGTCCCCAGCTCCGAAAAAAAGAACCAAAAAAAAAAAAAAAAAAAAAAAAAAAACTAGAGACAGACTCTCATTTAGATGCACCTTATCTAGTTCTAAGCTCCTTGTCTGGGTCTTCACAGAGCCTTCTATTGACTGCTGATGAAGAAGCACAATAGCTACTATCTGGCAAATGAAAATCACTCAGCACTCATCCAAGTCAACCTTACACAACAGTGCAAAGAAAAAGTTACTTGAAAGGTAAGTTCTTATCTTGTTTGAAATACATGATCTTTGGATACTGGAACTGAAAAATATGATTGACTCCTCAGATAAATCCAAGGATCAAGTTTTCAAAAAAAAAAAAAACCTAAAAATTATAATTTTACCTGAGCAATTTCATAAATTGTGTGTGTGTGTGTGTGTGTGTGTGTGTGTGTGTGTGTTGGTGTGCACGCGCATATGATGGGCAAGTGCTGAGAATCAAACCTTCACACATGGTAGGAATACACCCTGTCAACTGAGGTTTGTTCCCAGCTCTTCATAATGGATTATAATTGCATTAAAAGGAAAGTTAAAAAAAAAAATGTGGTACCAATGTACCTAATTAAGTTATTGTATAACAGAAGTAAATTAATTTAGGATTATCGGTGACCTCTGGGTAATTATACTATCCTGAGTGGTATGCGCACAGAAAATGGATAATTCACTGTTCAATCAAGAGCTATGAGTTCATGACTATTAGTCACTTTATCAAGGTGATAAATTTGTGGAAATTAACATACTAGCATATATAATGCTATGTTAGCTAATTCCAGATTTTACTATCTTAGATGTTAAAAAATGTCTATGAATTATTCTACGATTAACTTTGTAAGATTACTTGGAAAGGTCTGGAGACAGGGCTGCTCTCTCAGAGAACTTAGGTTCTATTCCCAGCATCAACAGGGAGGCTCACAGCCATGAGCAACTAGTTCTAGGGGACAGGACACCCTCTTCTGGCCTTTGCTGGTACTGCACACATCTGGTGCACAAAAACATCCATACACATAAAATAAAAATACACGAAGAGGGTCGGGGAACAAGGACTTTTAAAGAATCATAAGGTTATCAAAATCAAATCTTCATTTCTCCTGGAGTTAATTTGCAAATTCAAGTGTATTTAATTAACATTCTACTTTTTCTTGATTACACAGCAACAACCTCAAAGTGAATGGAAGGAAAAGATATGGGCTACTCTGTTAAGATCATTTGATTTTGTTATTTTTCCTGGAAATCTAAAAACATCTGCTCTTATGTAACAGATATAGTTGTTTTAAACAGTAAGGTCTCTCACACACACACACACGACAATTCTTTGAAAATAAAAGTCTCATCTAAGATTTAAACATTTTTAACTGTGTAATATTTATTTGTACACTTGATTACTTTAAAAGTATAAGATAGTTCTGACAAAACCAAATTCATTAAAATAAATTCATTATCTCTAGGTATAATTAAATTGCTACCAAGAAATATGAACAAAGAAATATAATTATGTTAAATTTTAACTTAAATAATCTAAATACAATTAAATTGTAATAGCTGAGATTCTGTAAAGGACAGCTTTTGGAAAAAAGCAGAATGAAAAAGGAGGGATGAATACAAGTAGGAAAGAATGAGAAAGAGGTTTACACAGGACTGCAGAGATGACTTAAGAGGTTAAGAGCACTGACTACTCTTCCAAAAGACCCAAATTCAATTCCCAGCACCCACGTGGTGGCTAACAGCCACCTGTAACTTCAGTTTCAGGGGATCCAATGCTCTCTTCTAACCTTTACAGGCACCACATACATGTGCTGTTGATATACAATGCAAGCAAAGCACTCATACACATAAAACAAAAAAAATTTTTTTTTAAATAAACAAGTTACAAAATAAGCAGTTTGCCATACATGTGAGTATTCAGTACTTTGTTTCTTAGTGGAAAAGAAAAGTCAAGAACATAATGCTAAATCACTTTCATCAAAGGCACACATGCATGTACAAAAGGATGGTATATAAGGTGAATAAAGCTTTAAGAAAACTCAAAGTACTAGTACGTTTAAACTGAAGCATCTAAGGGAATGGTAGGCAATCCATTCATCCTCCTCATCAGCTCCTGTGTGTCTTTCTTTCCTAATTCAAGCGAAACTCCCTAAGTAGTGAATTAGGACAGGGATAGGTTATACCCTCCGTGTGTTCATGCTGGAGGAGAAGTCTTAAACACTTAAAATAATCTGGGTATGAAGCTATGTAAACACACACATACAGACACAGAGCCAGGCCAGGGTGGGGAAGATGTACCCCTTTACAGCTACCAATAGTTTAAGGAAAAAAGTCCATCTAAGTTTATTTAGCTCAGTTATCACAGACAGTAAAGACAATTTATCAAGAACACCACCCCTAGTGTTCAGACAGATGACCTAGTGGTTAAGAACGCTTAATCCTCTTGTAGAGGACTTAGGCTTGGTTCTTGGCACCCACATTAGGTGGCTCACAATTGTCTGTCACTGTATCTCCACAGGATCTGATCCAAAGGCTTCCCAGAACTGCTGCACACATGTGATGCATATAAACCCATGCAGGCACACACACACTCATAAATAAAACTAGCAAATATTAAAAAATTACCCTTCTTTATAAATAATACCAAAAGTTTCCGTGTTGGAAAAACTAAAAATTTTGCTTTAGGAATCCACTTTAAATACAGCTGGAATACAAATTACAGGCTGGCAAGCCAACACCATGCTAAAATTAAAAATAGTAATTTGTGTGTGAATCATGTAAGAAACATGGTGGAAGGCAGGAATGGGTAAAAGAAAAAAGAGAGTGACATTCCCATAAATGCCTTTTAACAATTCTTCAATAATGTCTGACAGTAGGGCAAACAATATTGCCAGCAAAAGCTTTGGCATTTATCATTTCCTTAAAGAGAACCTAACAGTTTTCCTTCTCACTTTTCATAATAGAAAAACGTATTACTCACTATACTGCCCACTGCTAGTTTGGTAAATCGGGGTTGGCACTGTTACAGTGGTGATGGCAGGGGCTGAAGTCTCTTCTTCTGATTTTTCTTCTTCAATCCTTGGCACCCCTGGTGCATCAGAAGATAAGTCATTCAAAATTTTCCTAGAAAAATAAGGAGCTATTTTAATTAAAAAAAAGTCACTAAGTACAAATTAAGATTAGAAACTGCTAATGTATAGGACAAAAATTCAAACACATGAATAAACTCCAAACAAAGTAGGAACTTTAAATGCAAGAATTGCGTGATGGTAATGGGGGTGGTGGTGGTGGATAATAAATAAAACTACATATGTTTTGTTTTTTTTTATCTTATGCGCTAGGGTGTTTTATTTGTACATGTTTAGTGCCTGCAGAATCCAAAGGAGGACACTGTATATCGTATGACTAGAGTTACAGATGGCTGTGAGATGCTGTATGTGTCCTGGGGATTGAATTTGAATCTTTTAGAAGACCCATCTCCCTCTACCCACTCCAAGCCGTGTGTGTGTGTGTGTGTGTGTGTGTGTGTGTGTGTGTGTGTGTCCCCGAGACAGGGTTTCTCTGTGTGGTCCTGGTATCTTGAAACTCACCCTGTCACTCTATTTAGATCAGGCTGGCCACAAACTCAAGAGATCTGCCTACCTCTGCTTCCTAAGTGCCAAGATTAAAGGCATGCATCGCCACCACCTGGCTTATTTTGGTTTTTAAGAAGGTGTCTTATTATGAATCTCAGGAAAATCACAATCCTCCTGCATTAGCCTCCCCAGTACTAGGATTACAGTTACACACCTTGCATGCCTGGTTCTCTCTATATATACTTATAGATAACTACATAAAATTGTAGCATGAAGAAATATTCCTTATTTAGGATTATGGTTGAAATTTAAACTATCAATTTAGTCTCCCAATCTAATCTAGTTCCCATTTGTATGAGAATCCAAATACACAGCTAAGACATTATTCACATTCTAGTTGTTTGCTCTAGAGCATACTGGTTAATGAGAAGAAATAACTTTTTTCAAACAAATTCTTCCATCAATAAATCCAGAGTCAGATATCTGAAAAGCTGGTTCATTTTACAAGCAGTTTGAATAGATTTCACAGTTATCACTACAGTCCTATTTCTTCAGCCCATTTCCTTTGCCTGTGTGATCTTTCAAGGTACTCGTGCTCCTAGAACCACGGCACTTTGTTAAGCCTTATGGTTCTATCATTTGCAAATCTGATATACATGACTTCTGTTTTTTCAGAACAATTACTGGTAAAAATATAAAACCACATGAGACCAAATGGAGCATCTTTTTGCTGTATACAAATTAACTGCTTTATAACAATAGGTTGTTCCAATAAAAACCTATTTTGTATAATCAATTTCATTTTTCTAACCTTGCAAGCATGCTATAAGTATCTTGCTATAAAGGTTACAATTCAGGAATTCATAAACTTCATATAAACAGTCTATCAGTGTGAAAATCTGACTGTAAGGTAAGGTGGCATTATCCTTTATAACCCTCTCTGCATGATTTCTGAGGGCTTTCATTTGATTAGTAAAGCATGGTTGATTCAAATAATATCTGCTAGGATTTTGGCCAGAAAACTATTAAGGCAAACATAAAGCTGGTATTTTTGTGGGTTTTGTCTGTTTGACTGTTTTAAGTGTGAAGGTAGCAGGAGGTGTATGTGTGGAGTTGGTTCTTTCCTTTCATCTTTACGTGGACGTTTATCTGCTGGAGTCATCTGGCTGACTGGCAGTTATGATTTGCATAGGATTTAGGAGAAGTCATGTGACTTGTTTCTAATACTTTGTTGGATTTGCTTCAGGATCAAAGGTATTATATAATAACATGAGATATACTTCAATGTCTCAAACTCTAATACACGCTATATATATAAAAAACAAAAGAGAAGGGCTGGAGATACAGCCTCAACTCCCAGCAGCATGAGCAGCTCACACTGGAACTCCAGTACTAGAAGACCTGACATTTCCAGCCTCTGCAGGTACCTCATGCACATGATGCACAGAAATACAAACACTCACACACACAAAACAAAAACAAAATGAAATGATTATACATATAAATGCCCATGATATATATCCTACAACATAAAATTTCTTAAGATCTCAAAATTAATTCACTTATAATATTTAGAATTTATAGTTGGGTGAGGATAGAAAAAGAGCTTAGTGGTAACTCTAAGTACGTATGTAGAGAAAGGTAAGGAAAACATCAACTACCTTTAAAAAAAAAAAAAGGAGCAAGGCTAGAGAGAAGGATCAGTGGTTAAGAGCACTGGTTGCTCTATTCTAAGACCTGTTTTGATTCCTAGAATCCAGAGTGACTCACAACCATGTGTAAGTCAGTTCTAGTGGATCCACCATCTTCTTCTGACCTCTGTTGGCATCATGCACACAACTGAATACAGACATATGCAGAGAAAACACCCATATACATAGAACAAAATAAATCTAAAAATAAATAGGAATTTATATAGGCATAATTTAAACTAACACAGAAGGTAACTGTAGAATTCTGAAGTTTACTGAATTCTTAAGTAAGCATATGAGATTAGTAGGTATGTTGTTTCTCAATATACTTAATATGGAACCAATTGATATATGTACTAATTGTCTTTGACCTTCCTTCAAGGCAAGGCATAGACTAGGTAGGTAACATTACAGTTGAACTCAAACTAGAGGATGATAGCAAAGCGCTACCCTGAACTATCAAATCCAGCTCTTTGTTAAGGCCCATGACATAAAAACGGCCTGCAAATGTGTAGCTAAGCAGATCAACAGTGTACCTGAGCACAACGCTAACACTCAAAGGAATCCCGAGCAGCCCTCAGCATAGCTACAGAAACAGAACAAGGGAAATGCTGTGCTACAAATATTAGAGCAGTGCTTCTCAGCCTTCCTAACCCTTTAACATACCTCATATTGTGGTGACCTCAAACAGAAAATTATCTTCTGTTGTACTTCGTAACTGTAATTTTTCCATTATTAAGAATCATAATGAAATATCTGTTTTTTGAATGGTTTTCAGGGATTTACTAATTTAGAGTAAGTAGTCTTATTTTGTACTGCAAATGCCAGCTTATTTGAGATGTAACTCAAGAGAAATAATCTGCAAAGTACTTGCTGGAGCAGCTTTATCAGTGTCCTGACATTTCTATTGCCAAGTACTATGCCTTCCTGCGCTCTCTGACTCTATTACACCACATACCTGTAGGAAGGCCTCCTTGAAAGGATTTCCCTTCGTTTTTGGGAATCAGTTACACTATCCACAGACTCCTGTGAATCTTCACTTTCTGCAATAGTTGAAATCTGAAAACAAAGAATAACTTTATCTTGATTATCAAATTTATTTCCCATAAAATATTTAAGTCCAATACAAAGAATATATATATAAATCTTATACATATTTCAGTTTCTAATGGAGACAACCATACCACTAAAATTCATCTCCTACAGATTAAAATGATGCCATGGACACAGAAACATCTGTCCAGAAAATGTTTTTAACTTCTCCCAAGAAATCAATTCTGAATATATCATCATGGCAATGATTTCTTACAGTTGTTAGAATAGAACTGCCTAGCAAACTAAGTTTTCTGACACGAGTTAGCCCTAAGTCGATAATATGATTTCCTATAATTGTTGTACAAACAGATTTACAGTTGTTTAAGTCAGTGATTCTTTACCAAATAGTAGACTGCTGGCTATTTTTATGTCAACGTGACACAAGCTAGCGTCATCAGAGAGGAGGGAGCCTCAATTGAGAAAGATCTGGCTGCAGATAAGTCTGTAGGGCATTTTCTTATAGCAATTGACAGGGGAGGGCTCAGTCTATTGGGGGTGGTGCCATCCAGGGGTAGGTGGTCCTGGGTTTTGTAAGGAAGCAGGCTGAGCAGTCATGAGGAGCAAGCCAGTAAGCAGCACTTCCTCCATGGCCCCTGTATCAGCTCCTGCCTCAGGTTCCTGCCCTGTTTGAGTTCCTGCCCTGAATTTCCTTGATGATGAACAGTGATGTGAAAGTGTGAGCCAAATAAACCTTTTCCTCCAAGTTGCTTTGGTCGTGCTGATTCATCACAGCAATGATAGCTCTGACATAGACACTGCCTTTCCTCCAAGTCAGTAAACAATCTCTACTGTACATAAACATGCTTCAAAAGTTGGCATTCTTGAGTAAAACTTAAGGTAATGAATGAGCTATGCCTTTCCGTTAAGGGTCCTTAGACTGGGGTAAAGACTATGTGGGGTGGCAGAAACTAGAGTTTACCAATAACATTACGTGCCAAATTATATACTATCGCTTCCATGTAGTCCATTATTTCATACAGTAAACATCCAGTACCACACGAGTCCTGGTCCTGTGTTCACTGAAGAAGACAGAGAGCTGAGGCACAAGCAGGACAGGCAATTCTATGGGCCACCAAGCTAAGGAGTGTGGCCCCCGCTTGCAGTCAGTACTTCCACTTCAGACTTCACAGGCATTAAAACCCTGGTGGCTCCAGTGTCAGTGCTGTCACAGCAACAAGCTCACAGGCCTTTACATTACTCTGGACTCAAAGTCTGTAAAACTTATATTACCAGGTTTTTCTAGTCTATACTACAGGGGCCTCGTGTGCTTTCCTCCATGTGACGCGATGCTGTCACACTGAGAAGTAGATTTAAACAAGACAAAAGGGCCTGTGCGTGCTAGCATCACCTCAAAACAGTCAACAGCAGCATACAAAACCATATTTGGACACATTTGAGAAATGCCAAAGGAATTTGGCATGCAGTCTAACTCATGTTGCTGACAGTGCTATATGATGCATATGCTCACTGCAGAGAGAAGTAAGGAATGCTCCAGCCATTAAACTCAGCCCACTCTAGTGTCTCTACACAAATGTTCTTATGGACAATGAGAAGATCAGAAACTGGGAAAAGAAAAAAAAACTTACAAGAAAAAGTCAATAGCCAATAAATATGTTCAGAGTGGATACTACTACGGCAAGTGTACTATGATACAGACAGACTCCCTAGCCCTGCTTCCCAATGCTGGCGCCTAGGTAGGTACTATCACACCTTAGGGATGTAGCTCAGGTGAAAGTGCTTGCATAACATGAACAAAACCCCGGGTTTGACCATCAGCACCATGTGAAAGTAAGTATGGTGCCTTAGGCCTACAAACCTAGCAACTGGGAGGTGGAGACAGGAGGATCAGTAGTTCAAAGTTATACATACCATATAGCAAGTCCAAAGTCAACCAGGGCTCTGTGACTCAACAACAACAAAAATCAAAATATATAAACAAATAAACTAAGTATAGATGAGTATTGAAATAAAATTCTGCTTTTTTAGCTGTAACTTTGTTTCCTACACCAACTCAGTGGATTTTGTTGCCTTTCTCTAATCTAAAAGATTTTGTCATTTGGAACAGAAAGGATTAACTAAAACGGGAAAAACCCAAACCACATGGCTATAGAGCAAACCGACACTGAGAGGCCTGTGTACCACCTCACACTCACTCGGGCTTGGACGGTTATGATGCAGCAGTGCTAACAAATACAGCATCTGGTATGTGGGGGTGTTAACATGGAGGCAGCTATGCATGTGGAGGCCATGAATACATGGGAAAACCCTGTAACTTTCAATTTTGCTGTGAATCAAGTTGCTCTTGAAAAGTAAAGCCTTACCAAAAAAAAGTCAGAGGATATATGCTTTTTACACTAATAAAAATATCAAGATTCAATTTTATAACTATTCATAAATATAAGAAATTAAAAACAATTATTTAAAATTTAAAATCTAATACAGGTTTCATAATTACCACATTCCAGTAACAGAGTCCCCCTAGTGCCCTCACACCTCTTGCCATGTCCATGTCTGTCTCCCAAAGTCCTTAAAAAGGCTTTTACCTTTGGCTGTTTGTAACAGTCTGGACATTTCCAAAACCGAAACCATTACCTTTTTATAACTTAAAATTTTAAAAGAACTATACAGTGACTAGAAATTAAGAAATGATAAAACATTATTAAAACCATACAATCCTTTGCAAACGTGTTTTGCTTGGCTGGGATTAAGACTTGTGGTTTAGATAACTTTTTACTCAATGGATCAAAAAAGACCAGATCTTAAAACATGATCTGCTATCTCCCTTACAAATAAGAAAACTGGGGTTGGAGAAATGGCTCAGGTAAGAACAGCTGATCTTCCAAAAGACCTGGGCTCAGTCCCAGCACTGATATGGAAGCTCACACCATCCCTAATCCAGTCCTCAGGATGCCCCCCTCTGGCATCAGTAGGTACCAGGCACATCTTGTACAGGCAAACAAGCAGACAAATAAGAAAATTTCTCATGGGCAAAAATGTCTAGTTGTAAATTTTAAATGTTATATATTTAAAAAGTTCTTAGGCTAGGCTAAATATTAAATAATTTATTCAAATAGAATTAAGTATTTTACTAACAGTAAGAACAACATCGTTAAATGTACTTCATTAGAAGATCACTAAGAGCCAGGCAGTGGTGACACACATCCCATCACTCAGGAGGTAAAGGTAGGTGTTATCTCTCTGGGCTAGGGGCCAGCCTGGTCTACAGAGCTAGTTCTGGGACAGCTAAGGCTACAGAGACTCTTGAAAGCCCAAAAGATCATTAACATCTTTCACCAGTGATTCAAGTCAAGAATGGAGGTGCATGCCTTTAATCCCAGCACTGAGGCAACAACGCCTTCGAGGCTGTCTTTACAGTAATACTTACCCTGCCCACCCAGGGCAGGCCTGCATTTTTGGAAATGTGGCTGGATATCTACCAATTTGTTTTTAACTCTAAATGTAAAGACTAACAAACTAAGTGCCTTTCAGCTGTGCTTAGAAAGTAATTATTTTAATTTTCATGTATCAATGAAGTGTCAATATATATCAATGTATTTTGATTGCTGGTCTATGATTATTGTACTGCACTCTAGCAAAAAGATACGGTTTTTTCCTTTTTTGCAACAAGATATTACTATATAAACCTTCGGGTGGCCTGAAACTTGCCTTGTAGGACAGGCCAGCCTTTAACTCAGAGATCCAGCCCTGGTTCTCTCTCAGCTCTTCCTACCCTTGCCAGTGTTAAAGATGTGGTCACATGCCCAGCTAGTCTCAAATTTAACAGCAAAGTTCAGCAGCTCCTAAGGCTGGGAGAGTGGAAACAACTGAGGAAACTCTAAGTCTTTAAAGATTGAATTAAAAAGATAAACTGACACCGTTCACCATGAATGTTAAGAAAGCATTTTCCAATTTCTCCCCACAATTTCTTCTAAAAACTAATAATCCTTTCATTTATGGCTAAAGCCCCCTGCCCATAATGATAGCACAAAGGGACTTCTATTAGGTAAAATACCCCTTCAAAGTCCTTGTTTGCCATTACCAAGAAGATCAGAAACTTTGGAACACTTGTCTTGGGCTAACAAAACAAAAACCAAATATCCTTCCCACCACCAAACCTACTACCCATTCCTAATTCAGACACAGCGATGCTATGTCTGTATGATAGCCAGAGAGGGGAACCACTGTGTTGTACAAGCCTTTACTGCTGTCTCCATCACATCAAAGTATTAAAGAGTCTATCGACACTGAGTCTCCATCACTGTCCTCCCCTTTCTCACTCACTTTACTTAGGGAACCAGCAGGAACATACTACTGTTTCAAATAACAAACACCCTCATTTCCACATCTTTAGTTTGGCTTAGCTGCCTCTCCGGCTGTCTGGTTTCTGCTCACTGTGCTCCCCAACCACCTTGAATGAATTACAGCATACTTCCCTTTGCATCTTGCTCTACCCTTTCCCTTGTTTTATTAACTCTGCAGCACTTATCCTCACCTGACACATTTTATTTTCTCATAGTGTGTCTCTTCACTCAAGTGTGATCTTCATGAGAACAGAGATGTACTGTTTGCTCACTGCTGCCTTTCATAGCACCTAGAACAATGACTGGCACATAGCACGTGATCAATAAACATTTGTTGAAGAAATGGATGTCATAATTTACACTCATAAAATCTATGAATCTTTTCTGGTACATTTAGACAGCACTATATTGAAATGTGGTCCAAACTGGTAAGTGCCACTACTAACCCTGTATACACTGTGAAACTGCTGTAACTGCTGTCATTTTTGCAAGAATTCTCACATCATCTGTGAGATGTGGTTTATACATACAAGAATAAATTAAGGCAGTAAAGTGAAGCTGTACACAGAATATTAATTAATACAGCTCAGTCTCCAATATTATTATATTGAAATACATCAGCAGAAGTCCTACTATTCTTATTCTCTCACTAGGAGACACATACCTTGTATGTTTTGGAAACTTTATATATAACACTAACATTCTATCATCTGTAAGTCTGAAGGATACCTCACCCTGTTTAATAACCTCTTGTAAGCCACTACTTCCTAGTTATTAACACTAACCACTGGTAGCTGGCTCAAATAACCATGCAAGTTTAACACATTCTCCTGGTTTAGCATATTTCATGAAAAAGAAACACACATTACATCTCCATACAGTCCAGACTTTCAGGAGTCCAGGTTTCCTTTTTCAAACATGTATTTTTAAAGTTATAAGCATAGCTCACTGTGATAAAAATGTTATTCTTGAAAAGACAAACCCAGATTTCTATCAAAGTTAAGGACATTTAATACTTGAGTTTAAATTATTTTGCCCCAAGATAAGAATAAAAGAATAAAGGCACAATTAAATATCATATTCTATTAATTAAAAACTGTATTATGTATTTTGTAGCCTATTTTGTAATAGCAAAAACTTTCTGTAAGTGAAAGAGAAGTAAGGGTGATTTGTGCTCAGCATCACTTGACCTATTACTATCCAAAATGGGTCTGGTCTCTAAAACTCTTGACTAGCAGGCCAAGCTCTAGAGAAGAATGCAGGTATGGAGTTAGTGCTGAGATCATATGGAGGATGGCAAGACTGTATTCCCTAAAATACAGGCTAAGTCACAGGATTACTTATCACTGTGGTTTCTCAAAACGAGGCTTTGACTTGGCTAATACTGTCACTGCTTGTTAGTAATGTCCATTCCTAGTATCTTCAGGAAATTAGTAACTACAGGTCTTCACAGGACAACAGTTCTCTACCCTGAAAGTGTTAAAGCAAACCAGAAGTACAAAGGGAAGAAAAAAGTAGAGGAGGTAACATCAACTCTACAGCTTGACATAATGCTGATGAAACCTGATGTGGGTTTAATGACAAGAACAGCCTGGTTCCAGGACAAAGGAGCAAGCACCTTTCCTCTTCGTGAAAATATCAGTCAGTTCTGGCTACCATACAAGAAAAACACAGCAGATCCACTCTAGAAAACAGCCAAGGCTGAGCAAGAGAAATTAAACATATACCATATAATAAATGCTGAAGAAAAATAGAAGCTTGTTGAATCTTGATATGTTTCTGTATAGTAGGAAGAGTGTGGGGAAAGAAGGGAAAGGAAGAAGTTTGACAGAAACAGTTAGATTTGCTTAGTTCCTGTGGTCAGCAGGTCCCCATTTTAGAAAGGCATTCTCTGTCTAACTACACAGTATTTCAGCAGTTAGGCTTCATGTCTAACTGTCCAGTCCTCAGGAGGTACAGCTTCCTTTTCACAAGGTGTTCGTGCATTCTGGGCTGGCTATCAGCTGGAGGAGAGCTGTTAGAGACCTGAGCAGTAACTAAGCAGTGAGCAGTGCAACAGAGGCGTACAGTTGGACTCAAACCCTGAAATTCCATGTTCACAGAGAAGGACAAAGACATACATAATTTCTCACCTTCCTTTCTAAAAGTAATTTTCTTCAAATCTAGGACCTAGGACTCACCTGAGTTCCGGAGAAAAGTCTTTTTAAGTCCTTACAGGAAGACTGTGAAGTAAAAAATATGAAACGGGAGGCTGGGGTTATGGCCTACTTGCATGAATGTTTAGTCTTTGCTCGCTTTTCCTTCAATTAGCTGATCTGCAAAGAATTGTCCTGTTACTGCTCTTGGGTCCCTAGACCTAAGTAGTCCTCTTCAGATGTCTAGAATGCCTTTATTCCCTTTACCCCAAAGGAGCAACCTCTCCAAAGAATCAGATATGTGATACAATCAATGACCCTCATGATGTACCTTCTAGATACTGTATTATTTCAGAGTTACATACTCTACCTAAAAGTTCAACAGACAATTCGATGTCTGATGTGATCTCTAGTACAAATCTTATCTCAGGTAAGACTATTAATTAATCTTTAGCAACCCTTTCCCCATACAAACTTCGTCTCATTTTAAGTTGATTATCCTTAATTTAGGTACATCAGTCTTACAGTGTTTCCCAACATTTCCACTTATCACATGTATTACTATCTATCTCTCTAAATAAATGCTTTTTCTTTTGAAGCTTAAAAAAAGTAATTTTCTTTAGATATGACTTGGCATATATAACTGAACTATGCAGATTCAACATACTCCTTTACTACCAAGCAAAATAAATCTAAACTAATGTGTCCTTATTTTCACAACTAATGAAAGGAGACAGAAATGGCTACAAACAAGTTATTGAAGTACATATAGAGCTTGTCGCACACATACCTGAACTGTTTGGACTTGTGGAGACTGAATAACTGATGGCTGGGCCGCCTGGATGACCCCATGGACCTGGACTGTCTGCCCATTGGGCAGCTGCACTAAGGTTACAGTGGGAGCAGATGACGTCGCATGAGCTGCTGGCATGGATACCTACAGAAAACACGGAAAGCAATGACCACCACAGCAACCTCTGTGGGACTACTCAGGTTTAACATAAAGTGACTTCTAATAAGCAAAACTATGACCTTCCTACTTAATACATATTTTAACAATGTGCAAGAAACCAACAATTTAAAACTCTTTCCTGCCTGCTTTTTATATTCAAGCTTTCTTTCTTTCTTTTTAAATTAAAGGCTGAGTAATAAGGATTATATTTACTTAAAGACAAAAATATGCCGAGACTGATTCACCCAATGTCAACAACAGACATGCTGGCCTTAAGCACACAAGTTTTCAGAACACCCTGATATTAAACCATGTTTTAAAATCTTAACTTTTCCAGTCTGGGCAATAAGAACTTACTAAGTTCAGAACAACACATTTAGACTAATTACAAATATGTTTTTAACAAGAAAGCAAATGCATTGTAATTAAAATTTTCAATTTCTCCTATTCATAAAAAACACTAATCTGGTAACAGGTGGATTTTAAGACATGTTTTCATTTTGGATGAATAAAGGAGCAGAGCTGAAAGAATATTAAAAAGAAACTAGTTTTTCTTGAAGTACAAAGAAGTCAATATTAATGATTCAATATCCAAATCTTAAAGGTTCTTAAATTGACTGACATGTCTATCGAATACCATTTATTATTCCTAAGCTCCAACATATTTACAATAGAACTTAGTAACTAGGACTCGTGTACCAAGAACAATGTTATAATAAAAAAGAGAAAGATATAGGACCCTGCTTTCAAAAAGTTAATGACCCGTGTGTGTGTTTGTGTACTTGTTTGTGTGTGTATGTGTGTGCATGCATGTAAGTATAGATGTGTTTGAGTGTGTGTATGTGTGGTGTGTGTGCATGCATGTGTGTGTGGATGTAAAATGGAGGAAAGACACACACTGCTGCTTATGTCATAAGTAGAGATAAAGAAACAGAGGCTCTAAAAGGCTTTAATGGTCTAGTTTTAAAAGCCTCTCTATATGGGGCTGGAGAGATGGTTCAGAGGTTAAGAGCACTGACTGCTTTTCCAGAGGTCCTGAGTTCAATTCCCAGCAACCACATGGTGGCTCACAACCATCTATAATGGGATATGATGCCCTCTTTTGGTGTGTCTGAAAGCAGTTACAGTGTACTCACACAAAATAAAACAAACAAACAAACAAAAAGACCCCACACCTCTCTATATGTCAGATTTAAAAAAGCTTTCAAGCCAGAACTACTGGGAGGCAGAGGTATCCAGATCTCTGTGAGTTTCAGGCATGTCTCAAACAAAAATCTTATATTTTAGTCAGTAAAAATGGCACATATTTGTAATTCCAATACTAAAGATATTGGTGCAGAAGGATTGTTGTAAAGTCCAACCAAATCCAGCCTGAGCCATTCAAGGCCATGTTTCAAACACAAAACTTCATTTATTCTGAAAATATAGGAAGAATTGTTGAAAGGCTTTTTGAAGTAAATAGCATGGTGAAGTTTGCATTCTAGATCAATCACTTTAGTGAATAACATACATACTTCAGAGGGAGAAAAGTGGAGGTGGTGTGCCATGAGAAAGCCTATATAGTTAGGGTAGGATGACGAGGGCCAGAAATAGGGTAGCAGGTGGTAAGGACAGGTCTGAGAGAAGCAACATGTATGAACATCTAGAGGCAGAGCAAGGGCTTTCTGAATGGGTATCTGAAGAGAGGAATTAAAGATGAGACAATGAAAGAGGGACAGGATTTGGGAGAGCTGGGGTTGTGAAAGTGTAGCACTGAGTAGGAGTCCAAAGACATACCCAGCGAGACGCTTCACTGAAGCTCGGGGAAAGACCTCTTGAAGACAGGTAATCTTTAACACACAGATTCAAACTAGAAGTGTCTTTCCTTAGACAGTCACGAAATCCTTTTCTGGTCACTTTAGTCATGTTTCGTTTTACTGTATTCTATAAATGTGGTGAAAGGACTGTCTGCAGAGCCGTGCATGTTGTTCTGTTTAATGACAAATCTAGGAGGGAACTAAGGATCTGTCCCCTCGGGTTTGAAAGACTCAGCCACACCATAACATAAAGTTGTTATGAGCTGAGTGTGCCATCTGAAGTCCACAGGAGGAAGCTATCTGAGTATTTGAAGCCATTACAGACTCAGTGTTGTCTCCCATGCATCCTTTCAGGGTGCACAGAAGCTAATCCAGTGATCACA
Source organism: Rattus norvegicus (assembly GCF_021556685.1). Classification (NCBI taxonomy): domain Eukaryota; kingdom Metazoa; phylum Chordata; class Mammalia; order Rodentia; family Muridae; genus Rattus; species Rattus norvegicus. The sequence continues at coordinate 81,127,559 of NC_141542.1, read as the reverse complement.
GAAGCTAATCCAGTGATTTCCACCCTACGTACTTATCAAGGCTCTTCACACTTAGGTTTACACAGACAGATGAACTAAACATAAAGTACTAAATACGCCCTCTTTCATGTATGTATGGGTAGGTAGCAGACAAGTAATCTAGCATGGAGTGTTATCACTGGTCAGTCCTCTTTTTTTCCAATCTTAAGACACTGACTCACTTGATTATCAGGGCAGATCTTGAGCTTATGATCCTCCTGCTCAGACTCTCAAGAAGCTGTTATCACAAGCCTGGCTGATAAGGCCTGGCTAAAAACCCTATATTTTCCTACTACCAGAACTACCAGGACACTGTTGCTGCGTTCTATTCTTGCATGCTATTTTTATTCTGTGCCATGGATTAAACTCAGGGCCTTGTGCCTGCTAGGCAAGCACTCTCCTATCACAGGTGTCCTATCTTTTCATTGTAATATTGTCACTTACAAATGTGTTGGGCCATATTCACAACAACCTTGGGAAGTATGGCCTGGTTAAAAGTAAGACATGCTTAACAGATTTTTTTTTAAGACACACAGACACATTCAACTTTTACAACATACTACCATAAAACCTATTTTTTTTTGGTTTTACAATATATTGTAAATATCTTTAGTCTTACTAAAATATGGCTACATAGTAGTTCATTATTTTTGTTTTAATTATTTATTGCTAAATAAAGCCCTATTACTTTTTGCTTAGATTTATTAAAATTTGACACTGTCGTCTGTGTGTGGTGCTAAACATCTGGGAGGCTGAGGAAGGACTACTCCACAAGTGAGCCCAGCCTACTTAATCATGCACTGTCCTAATGAACTAAAATGGTACATTCTCATGGTCAAAACCAAAGGTATTTTAAACCTGAAATTCTAAAAGTAAAATATGATGTATTTTTTTGTTGATTATCTTTCTTCCTTTATCTCTTGCTTTCTTCCCCCTCCTATTCATTGACAAATCATAATCATTTTGTCTTAGCTTTACAATGTTTTCCTAGTATTTAAAAACTGGCATTAAAATGTTATCTGGAGTCAGAATTAACAAGAGGTTGTGTCAACATCTATGATATAGACCTCCCTCAAGGCTCAGGGAACACTTTAAAAGAGGAGTTGGAAGGAATATAAGTCAGAGGATGGGAAGGAATGTTGGGAAACTGAGTTCTTGGCATGACAGTGCTGTTACACTAGCAAACTGTTACTCACAACGACTGATTTCCTGAATAAAATATGTATAAGATGGGGTCTGTAACATTCTACCACGGATGGAGGTAGGACTTCATAAACTCCTGAGAAAATATTTAGCAGTTAATGGTTGCTGGAAGAGGGACAGATATTGTCTTAGTGAGACAGCCACTGACAAGTTGTTATGTAACTCCCCACTCACATTCATGTAAGCATCCATTACACTCAGTGGGTGACAACCACCACCACCACCACCACCACCACCACCACCACCGGAAGAAGACAATAAAGTAGAAGGTATCTCGGAAAGAGTATGGCAGGAATAAAAGGGTACAGAGGTGATAAATATGACACAGATACATTATATATAAGTATCAGACTCTCAAAAATAAAATAATTTTTATAAGTATGGTGTTTTGTTAGGAACTTAGATGAATAACTAAAAAGTATAGTTGTAGCTGGACAAGAAGAAAAGAGAAAAGCTTTCTTAAAATTCACGGTCAACTACATATTCCATTCTACGTCTTCCATGCTGAAAGGCTGCCTAACAGTGAACTAAACATGCTCCCTTCTGAATTCTGAGTTATATTATGGTTCAATCATGGAGGAAGGAAAGGCTGCCTTGGACCACACAGATGCAGATGCTCGAGATCTCCAAAACTGTAAATGGAAGCATGAAGAGAAGGGCTGAAAATAAAGGGTGCATTGAAAGCTCTTTAAAAACAAATGAATCCGTTCTTAATCCTGAAGCAGAGAAGTCTGGCCTGCTATGAGAGAAGAGTGCAGAATTACAGTTAATGGGTCTTAAGTTCACTGAAAGTCACTATGACATCCTAGCCCTCTTCTTTCACTTGGCTCTCAGGCCCTTTATATATAAACAGAGTGTTAGTACCTGATCAAATTCAAGATCCAAGGTACAAAGAGTTAAGACCACCGCTGTCCTACAGTTAAGTTCCTGGTTTGGAGCTGTTGGCCTACAAATATATCCACAAAGCTTCCAAAGTAGCTTCTTAGTCATTTTATATTTGTTTATGAGCCACTTAACGTTGGGACATGAGCCCAGGGCTTTACATGTGCTAAGTACATGTTCTACCATTGAAGCTACAATCCTCTCCCTAGTCTCCCTCTACTTTAATCCTGAGCAGACATTCACAAAGATTTAAGAATTTGGTGAAAGCCTCAACCAGAAAGATGGAGATTAAAACAAATGTTAATGAGGATGATGAGGTATATGGCCACATGAGAAACAGAAACTCAAAATAACTACCAAATAAGGCAAAAACAACCCCCCAAATAAACCCCCTTTTGTGAGAATAAACAGGATACTATAAAACACAGGATACTATGAAAATACCAAGACTACACAGGGAACAAACAGAACAACCTTGGAAACATGATAACAATTCAGCAGTCAGGTGCTGGGGAGATGGCTCAGAGGTTAAGGTCCTGAGTTCAATTCCCAGCAACCACAAGCTGGTTCATAACCATCTGTAATGAGATCTGGTGTCCTCTCTGGGCTGCAAGGATTCGTGCAGTTAGAACACTATTACATAATAAAATAAATTCTAGAATACTATACACATAATATATTCTAGTATACTATATACATAATAAAATAAATTCTAGAATACTATATATATAATATATTTTAGAATACTATATACATAATAAAATAAATTCTAAAAAAAAGTTGCATGGCTTCTTAAAAAAAAAACAAAACAGGGGCTGGGGATTTAGCTCAGTGGTAGAGCGCTTGCCTAGGAAGTGCAAGGCCCTGGGTTCGGTCCCCAGCTCCGGAAAAAAAAAAAAAAAAAAAAAACAAACCCATGTTTTGTAAATGAACTTTTTACTTAAAAAAAAAATTCAGCAGGCAGGATGGAGTGAATACACTCCTAGGAAGTAGGGCAAAAAGATTAAAAATTTCGAGGAAAATATAAGGAAAATGGAGAAACAAACAAAATCAAACCACTACAAAACCAGTCCCAGAAACATAGCATCTGGATCACAAGGATCCTGACAGACATGAAAAACAAAACCACCACCAACTAATTGAAAGAAATTTCCTAAAGCAGAGGTTGAGTTTCCACTATAAAAAGATCATTTAAATACAGAGGGGAACGATGAACTAATTTATTAGTACTCACTGTAAGGAGATCTAAGGTATTTTATAATGTATCAGATATAAGAAATGAAATTAAGTCTTCTAAAAATTTATAAGCAACACTAAGTGGACCATAGGAAACATCCAAAGAAAATGTCTTACCAAGAATTCTTACCCCAGTTAATCTTTTATTCTCAAGGTTATGTTACCTACATGTTCTACCTCACCAAGAATACAAATTCCCTAAGAAAAAGATATGAGAACAAAAAGATTTTCCAAGATGACTTTATAAAGTCAACACAGGGAACAAGCAAGCTGGATAGAATGTGGTCATCATCAAGGAGACTGCTCAGCTAAATGATCAGATGAGCCCCAGTTTCCCCGTGCCTGTTTTACTAAGCGTGCCCTGACTAAGTGTTGCCTCATCTGATACATGAACTTATCTCCATGCATATGTGGTGCCGTCTTATCCGAGATCTGCAGGGAAACCCTGTTCCTGTGAGAGAGGACAGTCAGCTTGCTCACTCTACTACTCCTCCTGGAGCTCCAGTATCCAACTCACGCCCACCCTGAGCCCAGCCGCGGTGAACCCTGAATTTCCCAGGACTTACTCTAATCAGCCACTTCCACTGGAGATTTTTAACTCCTGTAGAAACTGGAGATAAGCAGCAAAGCAAAGCTCTGCCAGGATTATTTTCCTTTGAGGCCCTTCACTTTAAAGTGAAACAGCCAGGCATGATACTACACACCTTTAATCTAGAGGACGGTGGGTCTCTGTGAGGTTGAGGCCACCCACGGCTATATACAGTGACATTCTGTGTCCAAAAATGAGAGAAGGAAATACCACATTCCTACCCTGGCAGGTTTAATATATATTTGGTTTTTTCTTAGGCACTGTTTTCACTACTATTTAAGCAAATATATGAATAATGAAGAACAGGTGAGAGCAATAAAGCAAGTACAGAGATGACAGCCTTAACGACAGGACACTTAAAACCAGACTAATGAATTTAAAATGCACAGGAAAGAACGACTGCTGTTGTTCTTAGGACTGATTCACACATCAATTTATTTGTTTATTCTGCTTTTTAGTATTAGAATTCTTAGCCTTCCAAACCATCTACACCTTCAGGTCCCAAAAATAAGTCTGTGTGGTATTTAAAACAAAACTAACAAAAACAAACAAACAACAAAAATCAGGGCAGCTGTCATTGCCAATTCATTTATTAATAAAAAAGTAATTATTTCTGAATCATGTTACTACACATACTATATTAATCTTTAATGATATATTTTATTAACATGTTAATTAATCATTACTTTCATTTCTAAACATAAGCTAATGCTAATACTGAACAGGAATTCTGACATTCTTAAGAAAATTTCCACTCATCTTATGTATATTTTTATTAAAAATTAAATTCTCTTGGAAACATATTACTCTTAGAAGAGATACAGCTTGGAATCTCTCCATGTATTTTATACCTGGGCTAATGTGGCAATCTGTGGCTGGGCTTGAACTGTCATTTGTTGACTTTCAGCTTCTGTTACAGCAGCATCTCCACTCTGCTGGTTGTCTGCTCCAGAGTCCATGGTCATCTAGTCACCTACAATAACACGGAAGAGCGTTACAAGCCCTACAGTGCTTTGTGCTTTCCTGATGTTATAAACAGGCTCTGTGGTGGCTGGGTTAGTAAATGCACTTAGAAATCGAGTTAGAACAGAATGCAGCTGACCTTTTAGTCAACTTGCTCAAATCTGCTTAGCTATAAACCCTAGTAACTTAAAATAGCAAAAACAATGAAGAAATACAAAGTCTTCTCTGGGTGTTTCTTCCTAATAGGAAGTGAGGAATGATCCCTCTCTTGATCCGTCCTTTACTAGCTAGGAGGCCAAAGGGGGCAGCAAAGCTGATTTTCCCAAGCTGCACCAGTCAGGTTCAGAAAGAAGGTAGAAAGCAGGAGTGATCAGGTCTGAGATTCTGGCTTCAGATCCCTCTAGGCATTTCATCCTGTCAGAGCAAGAGCAAGCTGCTCCCTAGTAGGTAACTGGTAACAGGACAAATCAAAAGCCCACATAGTGGGGCACAGAGGTAAAAACTAAAAAAGAAGTGACTAGAGCCTAATCAGAGACTTCTAACACTGAGACGGTCATGGTATTCCGCGCCTCGCTCACGGCAGAGTACAAGACACTACACATATACAGAGAACTAAAACAACTTTTTGTTTGATTGCAAAATTCTGGGTAAGTCAATATTGGATTCTAGCACTTTTTAGACTTTGTTTTGCATATCTGTGAAGTGTTCTAACACCTCACAGCAGCAAGAATCAAGAGAGAAGAGCTCCTAGGTGCAAAAATTATATGCAGATTTTGATAAATTTTCAGATAACTGGGGAAGCAATCCTTTCTAAATAATTTTGGGGACAAGAAAAAAGGGATTACTTCTGGTGTGTGTGTCCCTCTCATAGCTCAATGCCTACATATTACCAGACAAAAATGGATCTATCATGAGTGATATCTATACTCATCTCTCATTTACCAGAGAAATCTCAGTGCTTTACCAAACAACTCTAAAACTAATCAAATTCGTCCTTATGGTCACTATATACTATCAAAATGTATTTAACATGTCATTATAATACTTTAAATTGAAGATAAAATGCCATTTCACAAATTAATATAAAAGTTAAAATTACTAGTATCCATAAAACATAGATGGCAAAGTAAAAAAGATCACAAGACTTGACAACATGGTTATTTAAAACAGTCATAAAGTTCTTAAGGCATTGGGAGAAGTAACTGCCAAGACTACCACAGTATCATGCAAAATGCAACTATGAATCAATATGAAACTCTCAACAGTTAGTTTACAAAGTAGTTCAAGGTTTATAATTTTTTTTTAAATACCACAAAACTTCAAACACTATTTTTAGGAGGGTTATGAAAAGAATGCAGTAGCAACATCACGTGACTCAACATGGCGCTGGCCCCCTCTTACTTAGAAAATAAAACTTTCTCAGGCTGGAAATTTTCAATTTTTAGTGGATTCCTGCCCCATGTTGGATGCCACTTGTTGCAGTAAAACCTTTTATCCCACACTATCACCCGTGGGGCTGCATGGCATTGCGGGGTATCTTGTACTCTTTCTAATGCCAGCACCCATGGGGCCATATGGCACTTGGTTCCAGCCACCCAGTAAATTCAAGACTCAACAAACTGTAAACCAACAATCAGATTTACATGTTAAATTCTCAATCCATAATACATCCACACAATAAACTCACAACCAATTGATAAAGACATAAACTACTCACCTAGATAAGATAAATTGACCTATAGAAATCCATCCCTTAAGAAATATTCGTTATCAACCTGTATCTATGTAGAGATGCAAGGTGAGGGTCGTTTACATCTGCCTCCATGTTGTCTCTTCCACTCTTCTGCTTCTCCCTGTCCTAAAACCTCTGTTCCCATCTCCCTTCCTTCTCATCCAATGACAGGCCTTATTTTATCTTGTGTCTGGCTTCACCTGCAAAATGACATCAACCTACACCTGTCTACAATATAATGACATTAAATACAGTGGAATGCCATTTATAATTAAAAAAACAAAGTGTGAAGGTGCGGTCATGAAAAGGGTGTGGGAAATTAAACATTAAGCTGGAAGTGGTATCTACACAATCTTTTATAGGACGGCAAGTCTGATCGTCTGGTATTCTTTTTACACACTTTAATATCGGTACTGGTTGGAGACTATTTTCCTTCTAGAGAACACATATTCAAGAGTGTTCGTATAGTTTAAGAAATAACTCATCAATATCAAAAGTCATGAATACTATTTCTGAGCTACATGGAAAAGTGTATTTCAACAGTGATTTGGAGATATCCACTGACATCCAATCAAACCTAACTTAAAAAAATATTTTTATATGCATTGGTGTTTTGATAGAATGTCTGTGTGAGAGTGTCAGATCCCCTGGAACTGGAGTTACTGACAGTTGTAAGTTGCCATGTAGGTGCTGGGAATCGAACCTGGGTCCTCTGGAAGAACAGCTACTGCTCTTAACACTGAACTCTCTCTCCAGCCCCCTCACTTTTTTTTTTTTTAAGTGAAAGAAAGTGCTTATTTTGGTTGAACTAATTCTCTGAAGGAAAAACAGAAATAACCTAGTTATGAAAGCTTACAAAGTTATTATACCTGTTATACTAAAAAAAATTTTAAGAAAAACATAGTTCAAAAAAAAAAAAAAAAAAAAACCAAAAGCAACTAAATGATTGGCTATCCCAAAACATACCTAGACCTTTGACTTGAGTGAAAATGGCATGTGGAACAAAGTACTCATTTCAGGAGCAATAAATTATCCTTTGCAGATAAAATATACATGATCATTTTTTAAAAGACTTTCTTCCAATCACACCTTTTCAAATTTTTGTTTATTTACTTATTTATGCACATGTTGCCATCCACACATAGTTTCACTCTACCAATTGGTCAAAGGTAGTCCTTGTTTCTATTAAGAACAGCCTGAGACTACTTGCCTTTTTTGTTTTGTTTTGTTTTGTTTTTTTAAATTTAAGGTATAAGGCTTCTTGATGAGTTTTTGGTTCAGTAAATAAGATTACTAAATCATAATAAAAGAACGGAAAATTTAAGTAGTTATAGCTGCAGACAGTCAAAACAGGGCTATGATTTTCACATCCCCTCTCCACACTAGATACTATCCTCTCTCATTGGAGACTATGGTATTTCTAATAGCAACAAGTCTTCAACTAAACTGCTAGTATTTTATCACCACCTCAGGTGGTTACTGACCTTTACTCAGTGTAGGAAATCAGTTTTAAATGGTCAACTTTTAGCTTAAATAGATGCTAACCAAATGGGCAATGGCACAAATAGTGCCATTCCTAAGAAAACAGTGCTGGTAATAACTACTACGACAGATGAGAAGGTTCTTGGACTCAACTACAACACTTTTGGTTTTCACCTTGAAGGTCTTACAACACCATTCTGCCTGTTGGCCTGAGCTGACTTTTGAAGCAGGCACATTCCTGTCACACTTCAAAAGCTTCTACCTGTTTGTCTGCTAGTATGGGCTGAACAGACTCTGAGGCATTATGTGTAGGATCTTCAGTTTTTCTATTAACCCCAGTGTCGTATCCAGGTACAGAATTACCTATCAGAAACAATTTGTGGGCTCCTGAACAAATGAAAATAAAAAAATCAGTTCCTGGTGCTGAGGCAATGGCTCAGCAGGTAAAGGTGCTTACCATGTAATCCTGGCAACCCGAGTTTAATCCCTGGAAGGCCCCTCAATGGTAGAAGAGAAAACCAAACTGACATCACAAGGTCGTCCTCTAACCATCACTACCACACCCATCATGCACATAATTATATTTTTTAAAATCATAACTCTTGAAGTTACTGGACTTAGAATTTTTAAATTGCAATGGGCTAATTCACAAAATAATAATTTCCTTTACTAATATACTTTACTAACAAGTCTTAAATTTGATCAATCTACATTATATGCATTATGCTTCTAAATGCAAGCACTGTTCAAGCTATTGGGTGAAACTGTAAACAACTTTCTTTTATAGGGTTTGCATTCTGCTGTGCAGGAACAGGATAAAAGAACAGGAAAATAAAATGTTCACCAAGTCAGAGGGTGGGAGTGGGCAGGAAAATTAGCCAAGTACAAATAGTGGCAATATTATGTGCGGCTGTTATCCAGTATTATGAAGGCTGACCAGTGAACCTGTCTAACAGGCTAGCATTTAAGTCACCCTAGGTAGCACATACAAAGAAGTGTGCTGGATCAGAAAGACATTTGGCAGCACTACCTCCCTCCCTGTCTACAGCAAGTTAACACAAATTGTCATCAAACTGCAAAGTAAAGCTCATCAGAGAAAGCCAAACTGCCACTTCCACAATCAGTAAGTGAAAAGAGGTTGTATACCCCCGCTGCTTCTTCCTAAAATATTCTGACTTTCTTAAGAACCTCAGTCCTTAAGATCTTCGATACTCTACAAGTTTTTGAGAAATAAATCTATCTTCAGGGGCTAGATATGGTTCAGCAGTGTATCCTGTTCCTGCAGAACATACTGTTCCTACAGAGTACCTAAGTTTAGTTCCCAGCGCCCACCAGAGGTAGCTAACAATAAACTGAAACTCCAACCCCTGGATCCAATGCTATCTCCTGGCTTCTGCTAGCACCTGAACAAGCATGCCCAGTCTCACACATGTATACATATTTAAAAATGAAATAAATCTTAAAACAAATCCATCCGCCTCATAACCTGGCTATTTTACTTAAGCCCTTAAATTCAAATTTAATTCTTTTAAAGATGTGAGATAAGATTTTGAATGCTTTTCTAACTAATGGAATATATGCTGTTTGTTATACTGAAGATAACCTGTTAGAAATGAGAAAGATTTTTCAGCATAAGAATAAGATCATAACTCATCCTCAACTCTTAAAATTCCAAGGATTTAAGGAAACCACATAAACAGAACTCAAGTTTCTAGGGCAACTTGAGCAAAAGGCGTATTTGAGCATGTAATTTACAAACTGACTAGGGTTAGAGAGATGTGTCAGCAGTCAGAGTGTGTGTTGCTCATTCGGAGGACCTGTGTTTGTTTCCAGCAGTCATGTAGTCATCATGTGTCTAGCAAGCAGCTCACTCTCAGCTATAATCCACCACCAGAAGGATCTGACACCTCGGCCTCAGCAGGTAGCACACAGACACACACAAGTTCTGCAGAAGCACACCCAGCCTTACACTGGGTACAATGATTTCTAGTTCTTTTGTTTTAGTTTTGTGAAGTTCAAAGGCCTTGTCAACTCATCCTTTCACCTCTGATATATGCTCCTTTGCCGAAGCGCCACCGACAAGTGGCCAAAGCTCGGGTTCTGTGTGACAGATGTTGTTTCATAGCCAATAACCTTGTGGCACTGCCTGTACTCCTCTACCTTATCTCCTTACACAGTTCTTTCTTGTTCACCTTGAAACGCTTGCCTTTAGACATTTTGTATGTCTAATCTATCAGAACTGAAACGTATGTAATCAACAGAAACTGAGCAATGTTCTAAGTTTCTGGGAGTAATAGTCTCCTGGTGGTAAATATAGCATCCCTTCATTGAAAGCAGGTAAGAAAACAGCATATTCAGTCATCATATACATACTACTTTACATATATACCCACCTTAATACTTATTAACCTCAACTGTCTAAACCTGAGATTAAGACTGATTCTGTTCTAACGAAAGGGAAGTGCTGTATGTATATTTTGAAAGAACAAAGCAAACAATGAGATCAACTAAATGTTAACTATACCAAGTTTATTACATCCTCTTCTCAAATTTTCTGAGCCCTTAATAAGGCCTTTTTCAAACAGAGAATGAATCTATACCTAAAGTCTCTTCTCTAGATAGCAAAGGCAAGAAACGGAATATGAAGGTGACTGTAATGTAATGACTAAAATTAATTCTAGTGGCTGGAGAGATAGCTCAGCAGTTAAAAGTGCTTGTTACTCTTCCATGATCAAACTTAGGTCCCAGGACCCACATCAGGTGGTTTACTAGTTTTTTTTTTTTTAAAGATTTATTCATTTATTATATATAAGTACACTGTAGCTGTCTTCAGACACACCAGAAGAGGGCATCAGATCTCTTTACAGATGGCTGTGAGCCACCATGTGGTTGCTGGGAATTGAACTCAGGACCTCTGGAAGAGCAGTCGGGTGCTCTTAACCGCTGAGCCATCTCTCCAGCCCCCTCATCAGGTGGTTTACAACTGCTTATTACTTCTGCTTCAGGAAAGCAGACACATTCTTCTCCCCTCTGCAGGCACCCAAATACGTGTCGTGCACACACAAATCCTTAAGTAAATTCCAGATGCAAAGGAAGACTTTTCAGTTTTCATACTTTCATAGACAATATATACCAACAGTAAACACCAGTGTAACCTAACCACTACTCCAAATGGAGACAGCAAATAGCAACACTGCAATGTTATTTAATAAATCCCCTGATTTATTTGCTTTACTCAGAGAAAGTTTATTTCAGTATTTAATGGTTTACTGTCGTTTTGTAATTACCAGGTTATTGGAATGCTGGTTTTAACAAATTTAACATGTAGCATAGCTTAAGAAAAAGACAGTTCTCAAAGCAAATATTCAGCGAGAGTAAACTAGGGAAATGTTATGTGATTTAATGTAAACGCTTGTAACTTATGACATTTATGAATATCTCGCACATATAGTTTCTTTCAACAAGGAAATTGTCAAACATTATCAAATCCAAGTTTCTGTGTTGTTTTTATAGTACTGAAAACATTTCTTTGCTTTGTTTTCTTTAAGATGAGACTACACATGGTTCTAGAAACAAGCTTTCTGCTACTTGGTAAGCCACTGCAACTATATAGCACTATACATACATCTTTTATGATGGTATTAGTGTCTTTTTTTTTTAAGATTTATTTATCATGTGCATGTAGAGGGACTTCTGTAGTGGATTCTTACCTTCTGCCATGCAGGTTCCTGGGGCTAAGTCAGGTCATCCAGCTTGGCAGCAAGCACTTTTACCCAACAAGCCACGGCACTGGTCTTTTTTGGCAATATCTTTATCCAACCTCTTTGCAGTGAACTCCACCTCACACAGTTCTTTACACTGAGCCTTTTTTGGAAAACCGACCCTTTAAGCAATGTCTATATGTACAGTGCTACACAACGAACCATAAAGCTCATTTTTAAAATGTTTTATTTATGAATGAGTATTCTGTAAGTATCTATGGTGCTGGCCAGAAGAGAGCATCAGATCTCGTTATAGCTGGTTGTGAAGCACCATGTGGTTGCTGGAAACTGAATTCTGAATACTGGAAGAGCATCCAGTACTCTAAGCTGATGAACCATCTCTTCAGCCCTAGAAGCTCATTTCTTAAAAATAAAAAGCACTATACACCTTTGACGAGTAGTTACTTTTATAAAAGAAGTTTTCACACTGAAAGAGAGCAAAACTGTTAAGTTCTGCTTTATAAACTAGTTCAACTAAACTGTAAGGAACCCAAAGTTATGCACAACCTGCAGTTTAATATTTAGTATTCTATCCTAAACGACTGTGTGAGACTGCATTCAATGGACATTAAATGCCTACGTGTTTTGATTTTATTGATGTTTTTTTTTTTTTTAAAGAAGAGGCCTGTAAGTTTAAGCAGTAATGTTAGTGATTTTGAACTAAGTCTTGAAATTTTTGATGAAATATTTACAGGTCAGATATGGAACAGTGAAATTCAGCTCCTAGAGGTAGGGCTGCATGATAGGGCAAGGATCAGAGGACGCACATTCTGGCTTTAACCAGACAATTGGAGATGTTGAGAGGTCTGTAAGGATAGCTTCAGGGCTATCTTCACTGTCTTCAATATTATTAAAGTAGAGAACTATCTGTTTAGTCAACAATGAAGCTCTACAGAATAGAAAGAAATATTTAAGTCATTTTAATATGTTGCTTACCAGTCAGTCAGGAAATGAAAAAAACGTAAGATATAGCAGACAATATTTAAACAGACCATGGATATTCTATCTGGTATGCTGATAAATAGCATATAAACAATGATACAAACTTTATGCATTTTTATTGTATTTATTTTTGACATCATGGTTTATTCTTGGTGGTACACACTGAATCAGGACAAATATATAATGATATGCATCCACTATTATAGTATCAGACCAAATATTTTTCTTTATGTATAGTTTTGATATAAGACTTATTTTAAGTTCAGTGTTTTTATCTTTGGTCTTGAAATAATCAACATCAAGTCCAACCTTCAGGGAGGCATACTTCTTACTACCATGACACTTGATTTCTCAAGAAGTTATTTTGATCAACACAATCTCAGCATGATGCTTAGGCTTTAGAGGAAGATACCACTGTGGAAAGCATAAGGATTAATGAAAATCCAAAGAACAAAAGACTTAAGCTACAAAAATAAACTTCCTCTTTATCTTAAAAAAAAATAAACAAAACACAAAACCCGTAATTAAGCTGGGCCTGGTGTCTCGCACCTAAATCCCAGCACATGGGAGGCAGAGGCAGACTCATCTCTGAGTTCAAGGCCAGAACTACACAGAGAAAGCCTGTCTCAGGGAAAGAAAAATCAACAAGTACAGTAAACATGTTTTGTCTGCTTCCTCTAATCTGTATAACTCTAAAAGAATACTGCTAATCCTTTCTTTCAAAATTATGGCCCTAAAAAGAAATGTTCTGTGTTTCCTGCACAATGGACGTCCAGGAAGTAACAGATTAAAACACATAAGAACAGCCTCTCCCAGAGCTAACAACCTAGTTAGAGATGAAACACTGTATCAAAAGAGACGAGTATAATGTAATAGTTATGACCTGGGTACCTATAAATATTCCCTCTAAACAACCATTACTATTTGGTAAGTTGTTGAAAAGCATCCATTTGGAAATGACTGGGACACAAGAAAGTGGGGGTTGGGGGCATGACCTCTCTCCTGATAAAGAGCTGATTAATAAAATAAGGAAATTAATGCATTTTCCATGATCTATACTAGAATATTTACTTCAAGTGAGCTATTTATAAACTAAAGTTGATACTGCTTAGGGTCAAACTTTCGGAGTTATTAATAAAACAAGAGCTTTCAAAACTTTTTCCACAGAGATAATGCAACAACAACAAAAAAACAAAAACAAAAACAAAAACAAGCACTCTCCTATGACAGTGAGTACATCATTTACACTCCACAGGGCCAGTGTCGTCTTCTTTAAACAAAGGTATGTGTGTGTGTATGTGTGTGTGTGTGTGTGTGTGTGTGTGTGCGTGCGTGCGCGCGCGCGCGCACGCTCCAAGTAGTTTAAAATACACTATACCTACTCTGACATAAATTTACCAAAAAATTTAGCCAATTATTATGTTATGTTCAAAATTGCCACTTCTTGGTTTTTCATCTTCATTTTCTTATATAAGTCACTCCAAAAAAAAGGCATAAGGACACAGATTAATGGAGAAAAACAGAAGAAAGTAGAACATAGTCCTGCACCCATTCAGCTAGCTGTTTTTCATTAAGCAATGTTGTTTGCTGGGCATTCAGTTACTTGGGAAAAATGTGACATTTAGAAAAAGATCTAAAGGTACAAGCAATAGAAGAAAAATAACATTGATGAACTAGAAATAAAAATGAAAAATTTTATGGCTCAAGTGTGGTGGTACACACTTTTAATCCTAGAACTTGGGAGGTGGAGGCAGGTAGATCTCTGTAAGTTTGAGGCAAGCATAGTCTACAGAGCAAGTTCAAGGCCAGCCAGAGCTATATGGTGAGAACTTGTCTGGAAAAAAAAAAACAAAACGAAACAAAAAATGAAATAACAATAGATAAAATGGGAGAAAAATATAAATCATGTACCTGGTAAAGCAAAGTTATCTAAATAAATATAATTTTCAAAGATATATACCACTAGGAAAATACAAATCAAAACCACTGTGACTATCACAGATATAATGGCAAAGACAGATGACAGCAGTGTTAGCGGGGGCATGAAGACATTAAGACCCTTGTACACTGCTCATAAAATATGCGCAGTAGCTTAGAAAACAGCTGTAACAGGGTCAGCACACAACCCAACGCTTCCCTGGATACCTACCTATACCAGAGAATGACAATGGTTACATAGCATAACTCAGTCAGAGAACTGTGTTCATGAACTAATGAGTAAAAGACTGAGTACAATATGGACTACTATTTGGCAACAAAAATTAATACTAATAGATATTACATAGATGAACTTTGAAAACATTATGCTAAGAAGTTCACCATGATAATACATTGTATGCTTTTATTCATATGAAATGTTCAAAAACAAATTAATAAAGCACAAAGCAGATTAGCAGTTGTCTTGGGATGCTGTGTGGGAAAATTAAGGGGTAATGGTTTCTTTCTAAGGTGGTGAATGTGTCCTAGGGCTAACTGTCACAGTAGATGCACAATTGGCTAACAACACTAAAAATCATGGAACTGTACCTACCAAACGGGAAGATTATATATAACATTTCAAAAAAGTTGACAGAGAAGCTATGGTGTCCTTGATAGTACAACACACTGGAAGTAAAAAAAAATTAATTTTAAGACAGTCATTGTATATGTTCACATACATATATATGTATAATACACAGACACACACATACACACACACTTGCTTCTTATCTAAAACTTAAACTTGTGCCATGTGGATTCACATTCAGGATTCCTTAAAATGTCAATCTGTAGTTAATCTAACATTCTCTTCACCAATTTGTGTATATATCAAGTTCATTCTACTTCAGTGTCCTCCTTTGGTTATCCTTTTGTATCCTATACAAAATTTTCAACATTCCATTCAAATGCTACCTGCCCATCAAGATTTCCCATGTGAACTCTTTTCTAAACTCTATAGCTCTTCCTGATAGCAGAGACTTATCCTTGCATCCCCACACCCTACAGTACCGTACTGCAAATTCTTTATGGGTAGGAGACATACTGGGACTTTTTTACTTATAGCATCTAAACATCCTCAATTATCCAGGAATTATTTTCTTAACTTCCTGAATAAATTTTCTTGTGATTGTTCTACCAACTATGAATTGATGATCATCAAAGTCCATGAACAGATTAGGTTGACAAACAGCAACACACAACAGCAGGATATTACTATTATTATTTGCAGCAAACTACAGGCTTCTAGTGATTCAAGAAAATGATACCACTTTTAACTCCAGCACAGAAGTAGGTAGATATCTTGAGTCTAAGGTCAACCTAGTCCACAAAGTGTCCAGGACAGCCAAGCTACAAAGGAAGATTTCTCTCTCAAAACCAACAAACAAAATCACGCAAAAAAGAAAAACCCTAAGAAGAATAAAAATGCTTCAAATAAGCAAAAATTATCACTTTGGAAATGAAAAATAACAGACTTTCAAGTCTTTTTGTCAACTGCTAAAACAAGCAGAAATAAATTTCTGGAAAATGTTTCATTATATGCTGGCTGAATTAAACATTGTTTGTTACATATATATCATAAGTACAATCAGATTCTCACATGCAAATAATCAGGTTATTAGGGTACAACTAAAACTGATGGACTAAATCTTACATTTCAAAAGGGACCCATTGATGCTTGGGAAAGAAATGTCCATCACTACTGGTATTAGTCAGCATTAAGATACACCTTTATCTATTTTATCTTCCCACTCAGCTCACTCTTCTTGAACTAAGTATCTTTTCTCCTTTTAGAAAAAAAAATTCTCTATTAATCCCTTAGATCACCTCCTCGACAAACCTTGCTTTGATCTATTTAAATAAACCCAGGGCCTGCCTCGTTCACAATAGGCAAGTGCGCTCACTAAGTCACATGACCAGTCCCAACTACTGCTCTGATTTTTGTGTAAATAGCCTCAAGAATTGAGTACTTACAAGGTTGAGTACTTAGGGGATTTAGCTCAGTGGTAGAGCGTTTGCCTAGTAAGCGCAAGGCCCTGGGTTCGGTCCCCAGCTCCGGAAAAAAAAAAAAAAAGAAAGAAAAAGAAAAAGAAAAGAATTGTACTTAGTTCTGGACAATTTTCCATGGCTAGACTATCTAATACGTGCAGAAATTATAGGTAAGTTTATCTCCTAAAATGAAGGAGACTATGAAAGACAGTTTAGGTACTTCACTAGACAATCAAAAATCTAGATAAAATAATAATAAAATATATTTTAAATGAACTTCTCTGGAAGAATTAAGAAAAGAGAACATAAGCTAAACAAAATCAGAACCTGAGACAAGCATGTGCTCAAATTAAGGGAAAAAATACATTTTGAGTGATGGGGAAAACAAAATGGCTATCCTCATTCAAACTTTAAAACCTGCATTTATAGATAAAGTAAGTTTACATTTACTTTATTTGAAAAAATAAACTCAGCATCTGTGTGTATTAAACAGTTATTCTATTATCAGTCATGCCTTTAATCCCAACATCTGGGAAGCAGAAACAAGTGAACCTATGAGTTCAAGGCCAGCCTGTTCTATATACAGCACAAGTTTCAGGACAGTTAGGGCTACACAGAGAAGCCCAGTCTGGGATAAAAAACAAAACAAAACAAAACAAAACAAAAACCAATGATTCAAACAGAAATATTAAACTGAAGGAAGACCTAAAGACACCAAGAAACCATCTACCTCACTGAGAGCTTGCAGATACCCTCCAGTCACCTGCCTTTCTAAACGTCAATCATCTACCCTATTCTTACCAAATCCATACAAACACTTTGTGCACGCCTTAATTATGCAGCAGGTAAAAGTAGCATGTTAATATTTTATAATACTAAGAAAACCTTTCAAATAACGGTAAAAGTAGTCTTGTAAAACTGTAGCCTGCATGACCCACAACACTGTCATTCTCAGCTTAAGCCTTTAACCATACAAATAACTCCATCATGACAGCTTTATTTAATAACTAAAAGAAAACAGTGGGACACATTGTTTAGAAAATCTGTAATATGTATACTTAAAACCTACTATATCTTTAAGCTGCTCTAAAGAGCCAAGAAGGAAACAAAGAGCTACTGAGACTTGTTATGTGCTGGGGTTGAAATGCATTTTACATAGTCCAGCTGACTAAGGGCTTTCAACAATTAAAAAAGCAGTACAGTGTGAGTGTGATTCCCAGGAGACAGATGTGCGTCAATCTACTTGTTTCCTATTTAAGCAAGAAATACAAAATTCACTGATTAATTACACCAAGAAATGTTTTTTAAAAAATACTGTAATACCAGCACATAAAAGGCTATACGCTAAGGCAGAATGACTTCAAGTCTGAGGCCAGCCTAAGCTACATGAGTTCTAGGATAGTCTAGACTACACAAGACCCTCCTCAAACCACCAAAATAAACAGAAAAGAACCATTCTCCATTTCAAACAAAACAAAACACTGAACTAAATTAAACATTTTTTTTAAACCATCAGAGAAAATTTCCAATACTTTTTTGGTCAAAATAGTTAAGTGAAAGTTCAGGATGGTAAAAATTTTAATGAAGCAATGTCAGTCTAAATTCATAGCTTGCTTGTCCCTATATACATCTTAATCTTTTAACTAAAGCTTTTATAAAGTGGAGCTAAAAATAAAGCAGTTTAAATTAAACCTCAATTTCCTCTCATAAACTACTCCATTACTTTTCACTTAAATGAGTGTTACTTAAATAATGTTTGTGTTTGAGACCATGTTTCAGGATGCAGCCCTTGCTGGAACTTACTTTACAGACAAAGCTGGCCTTGAATTCAGAGATCCAGTAGCTTTTGCCCCAAGTGCTGGGATTAAAGGCATGAACTAATACCAAGCTTGGTAGCATTACAATTTAAAAGGTCGTGCATGACCTAGAAATAGAATCAGCTTACTAAAAGGTTAATAAATTTAAGTATATCCCTATGTACATGCTTCTCTACTGTTGGAGAGACAGTCCAGTGGTTAAGATTATAGTGCTCTTGCAGAGGACCCATGTTTAGTTCCAACATCCACATGCTGGCTCACAACTGTGGTTCCAGGGGATCTGATGTCCTCTTCTGATCATCTTGGGCTCCTATACAGACACTATACCCATTCATACATTCAAACATACACATATACACATACAATTTAAAGATCTTTTTAAAAAGGTCTTTACATGCTTATACAAACCAACTGCTGAGTCATTATATGTAGCCTGGTAAATGAGTGTCAAACAGGTAAGGGAGGAGAGCATGCTATTATTGGTATAAAGAGGGAGATACACATATATGTTTACTTGTTTATGGACAGAGCATCTCGGAAAACACGTGGGCAACACTGGATAGCACAGAATATAGGATATTTTGCTATACCTTGTTTTGTATTATAACCATCTGAATAATTAAACAAAACTGAAACTACAAAGACTACTTTTCAGCTCACTGAGAGCGTTCTCTTTCCTTTGATTGTTTTCTAATGACAAATATCTGATCCCAATGGTTCCCTGATCATAAAGATAGTAAAATTCCTCATTGGATTTGTTGGTCTTTCTGGCCAACTATATTAAACACAACGTTTGGAGAAATTATGACACCTGTAGGAAGCCCAAATGGTAAAAGGTAAAAGCTAATATGACATTAAACCCACCTTAGGAAAAGTGCTTTCTACTTATCTCAAAACTTCCAGGAGTATATGCTACTATTTTAACTTTACAAATGAAGAAATTGAGGCAGAGAAAGCAGACAGTATCCCATGATCACAAAATTCCCCAAGTGCAGGCATGTGACAGGACTGGCAGTGTTAGGATTCAAACCCACACTCGTGGGGCTGGGGATTTAGCTCAGTGGTAGAGCGCTTACCTAGGAAGCGCAAGGCCCTGGGTTCGGTCCCCAGCTCCGAAAAAAAAAGAACCAAAAAAAAAAAAAAAAAAAAAAAAAAACCCACACTCGTGATTTCCCAAACTAGACAGATGCTCTTTCACTGTAGTGCCTATCACTGTAAGTGTTAAATATTCATACACCAGTGACTACTGTCAAGTGTTCAGCAGGGCAGTCAAGTTCACACATGCACTAGGAATAAACTGCTGTAATTATCTATTTTCTGATTACCTATTATATGCTTAAGCTCAAGATTTGAGCTCTACCTATTCAAAATAATGAGGCTACCACTGGAAGTAATACAGCAAGAAAGATGTTGGCAGGAATGTATAACAGGGGAGTTTATATGGCTGTTATCTGCCAACCTATCTGTTTATAATTAACATTTTACTTTTTACTGACATAGTGTAAGCACTGTCACAAGTGAACAATGTTTCAAGAAAACATACTAACAAATAAGATCAAGGGCTTGAAAGTGACAAAACTACTTCTCTTCTCTAAGAAAACGAAAATCTCTAATTTCAGACCTGATAAATGGGTGTCTGAAAGTAGAAAAAAAGATTATTATGGATTAGGTCTGTTTCTTCGGGCCCTTGTGTGAAATTCTGTTCAAAAGTGTTTAATATTAGTTTTAAACTCCAAAAGAAACGCTCATTTAGTATCCATTAGGTGAGTTATTTTAAATAATTCATTAGCTTTCTAAATGCACAGGTCCATCAAAAAAAATGAATAACTAAAAGAAAGAAGGAAGAGGAGGAAAGCACATGGTGCCATAACTTTCACTGACCTCTGCAAGAGAGAATTATTTAGTGCCGGGTTCCAGGTGAACGCTTGTAAATGAACACAAAAAGTGCTCCGAGTTTCACTTGCAGTTGCTGAGAATCAATTTGATTCTCAAAAAAAAAAAAAAAAAAAAAAAAAAAAGCAAGCCCATAAATAAAATATCTTTTGGTCAACACTGATGAAAGGACACATAAGGAAAAATTCTTTTTATTCTCACATGGGAAGAATCATCTTCATGTATCACCTCTATTGGCTTGTAGGAAATCTTTTGAAAAAACTATTTTATCATCATCATTACCATGTATAACCTCTTCACTGTGTGGAAATAAAGTCATCTCCCCAATCCTATGGAACCATTCCTTCTATTGAACCTTAATTTTCTTTGCAATGGCAAATTGATGTGCTAAAGGCTAGCAAAGTAACCATTAAGTTTGAGTCCTGAAACAGAAAAATCGAGCACAATGGTCTATTACCAATCAATATTTATTCCTAATCAAAAGCTCTGTATGGACCGATCACGATTCAATTGTACAGTAACTGGTTGTTTAAAAAAAAAGAAAGAAACTGTGCACCTTTCAAATCAACTAAAATTTGGGGCTTTGCTTTTCAATTGGGAAATTGAAATGGATCATGAAGGTACAAGATTTCAATAGATGGCCCAAAGGTATCTTACGTTAGATCTTTAGAAGGCAGATGTGATGTAAACTGGGCTAGGATCAAACTCTTAACTTTGAGAAGATAATGCAGGTTTAAATAGGTCAGACTGCAATGCCCTTTAAAAGTGTCTTTTGATCTTTAAGGTGTCAATGACTTTTGACAGTCCCCTTTGCAGATGTTCTAGGTGAAGGGAAAAAAGGAACAAAACCTGTGCTAGCTTAAACTGCCATCAACCTCAGACTGGGATTACCCACTGCAATAAACAGATAATGGATAGTTTCGATGACTATTTTCAGAGTGCGAATTTTATCAATCCTCCATTAAAGTTCAGACAGAAGCGTGTGAGAAGCATGGTAGTGAGTGAGCAAGGCTAGGAGGAGATCCGGATGACTCAAAAAAGCTTGGCAAGGCTGCCTCCCCTCAAATGATATAAAACGAAAAGTATCTCCGCTAATATTCGTTTCTAAGAAGGCTTTCAGAATGATTGACCTCAAGTGATTATTATCTTATTGGAAAGGGTTAAAACCGAAACTGTTTTCAAACACCAGCTTCCCTTTTACAAGATCCCAACAGTTTCTGCAAAAAGTTATTACAAATGTTTTCTTAGCACCTCTTTCCTTCCCAAAAGAATGCATTCCCATGTCTACTGAGTCGTTCTTCATCTTCAAAACCGAGGAATGAGGAAAATAGTAAAAAAACAAAAACAAACAACCCCCCCCCAAACCCTTAAAACAGCCTAGGGCAGAAAACAGCATTTTCTCCAACCGCGTGGGAGCAAGGGAGAGGGGCAAGAATAAAATACAGCACCAGAGAAAACCTTGGGTTTCGAACTTTATTGCACAAAGAGCGGAGAGAAAAGCAGGTCGGACGTTGCGGCTCGCCGAGCGGGCACCGCCGCGAAGGCGGCAGCACCTTCACCTCCTCTGCCCTCAACTGTCTCCTTCTTCTTCCTCCTCCTCCTCCACCCCCCACGGGCACCCAGGCGGCGGCCCGGGCGGCCAGCCCGGCACAACCAGAGCGAGCGAGCGAGCGAGCAGGCGGGCGGCTGCGGCGAGGAACGGGGGGCGGCGGCGGGCGGCCTCCCCCGGG
The DNA here is from genome assembly GCF_021556685.1 of Rattus norvegicus. NCBI lineage: Eukaryota > Metazoa > Chordata > Mammalia > Rodentia > Muridae > Rattus > Rattus norvegicus. Next base: position 81,105,345 of record NC_141542.1, on the reverse strand, counting down.
GCGGCTCCGCTCCGCTCCGGCTCCGCGCCCGGCCCGGCCCGGCGGCGGGAACGCGGGCGCCAGCTTGCCGCGGCCGGCCGCCCGCTCGCTCGCACCCCGCCCCGGCCGCCCCCCGCCATGAGCGCCGCCGCTGGCTGCAGGCAGAGTCGCTGCCGCCCGGCCGCCGCTGGCTCCACTCCGCCGCCATTATTCTTTGTTCGCTGCGAGCGGCGGCGGTGTAGTGGGGCTCGGGCGGAGGCTCCATCTTTACCGCGGCCCCTCCTGCGAGGGGAAGGCCCCGAGCGCGGGTGTCCGGCGCCTCCCCGGCCCCCCTCCGTCCCCCCGGCTCTCTCCGGCTCCTGCCTCCTCCTCCTGCTCCTCTTACCGGTGGTACAAGCTCCTCCGTCACTGCTTTCGTTCGCGGCCCGGATCTCGCTGGAGTTTTATTCTCTCCCCCACGTAACACACCGCGTCAAACTACACCTCCGCCGCGTCACTCACCAACACTCGGCTTCTCCCAGCCGCCCGGGCCACAGGCAGCAGCAGCCGCCGCCGACTGAGGAGCCGCAGCCAGGGAGCCAGCCAGCGCCGCCCAGTGCCGAGTGCGCAGCGGCCACTCACGGAAACAGCCGAGCTCGACCCGGAGCCGCTCGAGAGGCCCCGCCCCCGCGCTACTTGCGGAACCTACCGAAAGCCTTCGGCTTCTTCCGGGCACTGCGAAGGGGTTGGTTGGGGAAGGCGGGAGAAGGCGGATTAAGACCCGTTCTGGAGGAACGGTCCTATCCTCGCTATGGCGGGTGGAGGCTTCGAACGCCCGCTGAGGAGATTTGGAGGAAGCGGGGTTTGTGTGTGGCCAGATGGGGGGATTCCCCGGGGTGGCGGGGACTTGCTGGAAACCCCCGCGCGGTCTGATCCTGCAGCGGAAGCAGGCCGCCCGGGAACTTTGACGCGCCGCCTGGGCCCAGAACCCTGCGGACGGCGTTGGAAGGTTGCAAACGCCGGCCGCCGGCCAGGGGAATATGCCGAGAACTATCAGCACGGGGCCAAGCTGGTTCTATCTGGGAAGAAAGCTATGGCACACGTGGCACATGGGATTCAGCTCTACTTTGGAGATAGCCCCTGGGTACGTTGTCTTCCCTCTGAAGCCAGAGAAATGATCAACTCTGGCCCATGGTGCTGTTAACACTTGAAATATACCCTCACTCCACCTGCCCGCCACATCCTGTGTTGCCTTTTCTCGGCCCTTGCTGCAGCGGCGCAGGTTCCACCTTTTGCACCCTCGAACTTGACTGTGACTTCCGTAGCCCCAAATCTACCGCAACCGCTCTCTGAGTCGCCCCTAACCACCAGCTCTTCAACCCTCTTCCTATAGTTTTGTTCCTGTTGGACTCCGGCCTTTATTGACGTTTTTGTAACACTGAGTTTGCCTTCATTCTGTGTGTCCTATCTGTTCCTGCTTTCCCACGGACATTGCACTGAAGAGTAGTTTGACTTTCCTTTTGTTTCTAACCAGAACCGTTAGCATGCTAATGCCTCTTCCTCTCTTTAAAAAGACTTCTGTAGCACTGGTGAGAAGGATAAAGGCCCTTGCCACCAAGCCAGATAATCTAAGGTCAACTGCCAGAATCCACGTGGTAGAAGGAGAGAACCAGCTCCCACAAGTTGCCCTTTGACCTCAGCACTTACATCACAGTAAGCAGTGTGTGTGGCTAATACATAAAATAGAGAAACTTCCTCCTTAAGCCCCTCTCCAAGTTCCACCCGTCTCTTGTCATCCCTCTCCATCTGCAGTGGCTCTGAACTGTCACATTCTTGTCTGTGTAGTTTTGCGTCTTGCATTTACAAGTCCATCTTAGAGCATTTGATGCTGTTTGACTCTTCCAAACACACTCTCCCCTCTTCTCTTGCCAGTCTTCCTTTTAACCCTAAACCCCAACAACTAGATTCTCCTTTCTCTAACTCCTGTGCTGGAATCGTCTGAGCCCTGATCCTCCACAATCCTACCGTAGTCTCTTCCCCTAAGTGGTCTCATCCTCTTCTACTTGCTTCAAATGCCTTCTCCCAGACTCTCCAGTCTTAGGCCTCACCCTCAGACTCTAAAGTCCTCTTCCCAGCAGCCTCTGGTCCATGTGGCTGGATGATGAGAGTATGGAGTCCTACTCACCTTGAGTTTTCATATCCCCTCCTACCCTTCCTCCCACGCTCCTTCGCTCAGTAAAGAACGTCTATTCAGATACGCTAGAAACCGAGCCCACTTCTGATACCAGTTAGTATCCCCTAGATTGTCTGCTTCCTGAAATGCTGGTGGCGTTCGCTGTGTCCACATGCGTTCTCCACCACTCTTAAGCTGCCTTCATCTCTGGCTTGGAGTCCTCTAAACCTGTCCCCGCCTCACTCCAGTCTGTTTGCCAGTTTGCTGTCAAATGAATTGTAGTGACACAGATCCATCCAGTCAGGTCACTGAGCTTCCTAAAGCCCTGCAAGTGGTTTCTTTTTGCTTCATAAACACAGGCTAAAGCTCCATTCTCTGGACTTGCTTCTCATATCTCCTCCATCTGTCTCCTTAACATTAGATAAGTCTTTAAGGATATTCTACTGGCTAGTTAGTTCTTGTCAATTCGACACAAACCTAGATATACATACCTAAGAGACTCTCAACTGAGGGATTGCCTCAATCAGACTGCTCTGTAGGCATGTTTTTAAGGATATTCTTAATTGATGATTGATGTGGGGGTGCCCAACGTACCATGGGTGGTTCCACTTCTGGGCAGATAGTAATATGCTGTATAAGAAAGCAAGCTAAGCAATATGTTGGTGGGTAAGATGTCAGTGTAGACGATTTGTCGTACTAGTCCAGCCATTAGCTAATGACTCTGCGTAAATAGTTTGCTCTTGTGACTCTGTCTCCCCATCCGTAAAATAAAGTAGCACCTATGTCCTAATGCTGTTGTGAGGATGAGAGATGGTAATCCAGACGTACTAAGCACAGTGTTTCACGTGTCTTGAATGCATAGACATGCTGGCTACTACTAATTTTCTTTGGCTCTCTTGTCCTTCTGTCAAACATTGTTTTAAGCATTTGTGTTTGTTGTCATCCTGCTATTTTTCTTACTCTGGCCTTCTATATAATGCTAACATCTTACAACTTTCTGTCCATGTCATATATCACCCTCTGGGACCATTTTTTGTTGTCAGCTTGACACAAGCTAGGATCATCTGGGAAGAAAAAACCTCAACTGAGAAAATGGCTCTATCAGATTGTCCTATAGGCAAGCTAGTGCAACATTTTCATGATTAATGATTGATGGGAAGGGGATGTGGCAGTTCACTGTGGACAGTGTCACCCCCTACTCAGATAGCCCTGGAAAATATATATATATAAATATATATATATGCAACCTTAAGCCATGGAAAGCAAGCCATTAAACAACATTCCCCTATGGTCTGAGCTTCAGTTCCTGCCATGAGTTCCTGCCTTCTCTTTGTTGAACTGTTGATCTGGGAGTTGTACACTGAAATAAACCCTTTCTGTTCCACGTTGGTTTGGGGGGGGGCAGTGTTTATTACAGCAGTAGAAAGCAAACTAAGACATCCTCCAAACTTTCAACCCTGCCTTTATGTGCACCTTTCCCTTTTATTCACATTGACCTTTATTTAGGCCTTGGTTTTTCCCACCTTTGTCAAACACAGTCTAGTGCAGGCCTGTCCGGTCTTTTCCACCTGCACCATACTGTCAGACCAAGAGGACCTAAACACTTTAGTTATATTGTTTTCTGTCTCTGTACCCAGGTGAACTCATTCACCCAAGGCAAGTTGTTCTGCTGTACTTTTGGGCACAATCTAAGTTTGAAATCTGGTCTTCTCATGTATACCCTGCTTAAGCTTCAGTCTGTATACCATATACATAAACCAGGAATGCTAAACTTTCAAACATACAATTTGTGTTTCTGGGACTTGAAGTCACCCCTATTTTTCAGGACTCTTAGAAGATAAGGTCCCTTATTAGGGGTGAAGAAAGGATGAAAGTAGGCCACGTGGATATAACTTGACACAGTAAAAGATGCAGTGTCTTCAAAGAGGTGCAGGAGGGGAACATCCCATGCGATGACTATGAAAGGCTTCAGGCAGAGAGTGTACTTGAGAGCTTTTCTCTAACCACAGCTCCCTTTTGCTGTTATTTCCCTCTCTTGCTTCTGCTGAGAGGAATTTTCACCTTCATGGGGTTCAAGTTTTTTGAACCTGCCTATTCCAGTCCATCACTCCAATGGCTTGATTTTCTTTCCTTTCTAACCCCAAAACCAGGATGATCTATTTTATTCAACTTAAAATTCTCTGTTGAACACCAACTTTGTGCCATGCACTTTTCTAGAAAATGGAGGGGCAGCAGTAAATAGAACTTACTGTCTCTGCTCTTACAGGGACCAAAGTAGTCAAACTGTCTGCTTGTTCATTCCTTTGTATCCTCAGTCTCATGATGGTACCCACCGACCTTCATGTCTACCAGGTGCCTATATTAACAACACTTATGTTTCCATCTTTCTAAATCGATCTCCCAAACTGTGACTCATTTAAACAACCCAACCCCAACATGACTATCCACTTAGATATTGTCTTAGCCTATGATCTCCCAGGAGGCAGAACCTGAGGCAAAGGCCTCTGTACTATTTTCTTAGAGAGCAGAATCTCAGGAAATTGGAGAAAAGGACAGGCCAGGATTCAGTCAAAGGCATGCTAACACCACTCTCCCTCCATCTCAGGAACGCACGCAAACTTCTATTTTGTGTGGATGTCCAACTCTTTGAAGATGTGTTGCCTGGGCACAAGGCAGTGTTATTGGGTCTACTGCCAGAGGTCAGTTGTCCAGCAGCAGGACAGTAGCCAAAGGCCCCAAAGAACCACAAGCAAGGCTGTGACCATCTAAGGTACAGTAAGTGTCTACTATACCAGACTTTAGTCAGTCTGTTCAAAATAGAGGGGTAGTTCCCATCGGGGGGCCTCCGCCTTTCCTATCTTAATTAGTGAGGTTAAAATGTTGGCTGCTTGGTACAACCTATCTTTGTTCCACATCTCTTCCAAAAGGGAACCTCACTGGTACCCTAAAAATATATCCCCAGATATATTTGTGCACTGACACTTCCCAGTGCACATGAGTCCGGTCCATACCAACCTTCATCTCTTTCCTGGATTGTTACAAAGCATCCTGAGAAAACTGCCATGACATCCTTTACTTCCTGCTTCAGGCACATTAAACTCTTCCTTTATACTGAAAAGGTTTGTTTTCAGAGAGCCTACACTCATCCTTCCGATCTTTCCACCAAGTGAGTCTGATGTTTTACTGAGGCTTTTCTCATACAGCTTCAAGTTCAACCTGACACCATACAATATCAGTTTTCTGGAATCCCTTTGCCTTGTCCCCAACCAATCTACCCACTCTCTCCCTCCTGCCTGCCCTGGCATCAAGCCTTCACTGAACCAAGGGCCTCTCCTCCCATTGATGCCCAACAAGGCCATTCTCTGCTGCATATGCAGCTGGAGCCATGGGTCATTCTATGTGTACTTTTTGGTTGGTGGTTTAGCCCCTGGGAACTCTGGGGACTCTTGTTGGTTGATATTGTTCTTCCTATGGGGTTGCAAACCTGTCAGCTCCTTCAGTCCTTTCTCTAACTCCTCCATTGGAGACCCTGTTCTCTGTCCAATGGTTGTCTGCGAGCATCTGCTTCTGTATTTGTCAGGCTCTGGTAGAGCCTCTCAGGAGACCGCTATATTAGGCTCCTGTCAGCAGGCACTGCTTGGCATCAGTCATAGTGCCTGGGTTTGGTGACTGAATATAGGATGGATCCCCAGGTGTAGCAGTCTCTGGATGGCCTTTCCTTCAGTCTCTGACCCACACTTTGTCTCTTTATTTCCTCCTGTGAGTATTTTGTTTCCCCTTCTAAGAAGAACTGAAGTATCCATACTTTGGTCTTCCTTCTTGAGCTTCATGTGGTCTGTAAAATGTATTCTTGGGTATTCTTTTGAGGTAATATCAACTTATCAGTGAGTGCATGGTAATGTGTGTTCTTTTGTGATTGGGTTACCTCACTCAGGATGATATTTTTAGTTCACTCCATTTGCCTATGAATTTCATGAAGTCACTGTTTTTAATAGCTGAGTAGTATTTCATTGTGTAGATGTACCATATTTTCTGTATCCATTCCTCTGATGAAGGACACCTGGGTTCTTTCCAGCTTCCGGCTTTTATAAATAAGGCTGCTATGAACATAGTGGAGCATGTGTCCTTGGTATATGTTGGAGCATCTTTTGGGTATATGCCCAGGAGTGGTATAGCGAGGTCCTCAGGTAGTACTATGTCCAATTTTCTGAGGAACCGCCAGACTGATTCCCAGAGTGGTTGTATCAGTCTGCAATCCCACCAACAATGGAGGAATATTCCTCATTCTCTACATCCTTACCAGCATCTGCTATCACCTGAGTTTTTGATCTTAGCCATTCTGACTGATGTGAGGTGGAATCTTAGAGTTGTTTTGGTTTGCAAGTTGACCAAGGCAACTCTTATAAGGACAACATTTAATTGGGGCTGGCTTAGAGGTTCAGAGTTCAGTCCATTATCTTCAAGGTGGGAGCATGGTAGCATCCAGGCAGGCATGGTGCAGGAGATGCTGACAGTTCTACATCTTGTTCTGAAGGCAAACAAAAGACTGGCTTCTAGGTAGCTTGGATGAGGGTCTTAAAAAGCCCATGCTCACAGTGACACACCTACTCCAATGAGGTCACTCCTACTCCAACAAGGCCACATTTCCAAATAGTGCCATTTCCTGGGCCAAGCATATGTGAACTACAATACCTACTTATGCCCTGCCACCTCCAGAGGGTCAGTGTTTGCACTGGATATGAGTCTTTTCATTTCACCCTCAAGACAATCCTGTGATGTCAGTGCAATCATTTCTCCTTTGAGGAAAATTTAGACATCTTCTGTATGTTCTAGGTGATCTTTGTACTTTTAAAAAATATATCTGTTTTTTAATAGAACAAATCATATTACAAGTTTGGTTTCAAATCACCTCATTGAAGTTAATATTCTATAAAGCAAATTCCATACTGTGTTTTTATTTCCAAGTGCAAGTAACAGTCATGTTTACACAACAAGTGTGTCAATTCACTGTGTCTAAAAATAAAAAATGGACATACCTTTAGTGATTAGTCTTGATTGATGGAATCTAAAATGAACACTAGGCATGGCCATGAGGAATTCTCTAGATTAGGTTAGCTGAGTTGAAAAGGCCTGCCCTAAATGTGGGCTGTTCCTTCCTCTGGGCCAGGGTCCTAGACTGAGTAAAGAGGAGAAAGTGGGCTGAGCACCTTTGTTCCTCTCTCTCTGCTTCCTGACTGTGATTGCAGCACGACGTGCCACCTTCTGCTCCTACTGCCCTCCAGACCATCTCTCCGAGCTTGTGGACTGAACTTCTAGCCGTGAACCAAAATAAACCTCCCTCCCTTGAGTTGCTGTGGCCAGGATGGTTTTTTCCTCACAGAAAGCCAAGTAATTAGTATAATACATTAATTTTAAAGTAGTTCACTGTTCAAAATCGCTGATCATCCTATGAGTCTTTATCGAGTAGTAATCGTTTTTGCTGGTAGAAGGTTTTGCCTGGATATTGAAGGCTGCTGACCGATAAGTTGGTCGCTGAAAGTTGGGTGAATACAGAAATTTCTTCAAATGAGACGTTAGTAAAGCCTGGAAAAATATTAACTCTCCCTTTCACAAACTACTTCTGTAGTCTATAAGGTTGTTTAATAGCATTTGTTTGTTGATTCTTCCAAATAACCCAAGCCGGCCTTGAACTGAGGAACAGCTGAGGGTAACATTGAACCCCTGATTGTCCTGCTCATCTTTCAAGTGCTGGAATTACAGGAGAGTACCACCATAGCTGGATGTGTATGTGTATAATTATATATTATAATATGTAAATCTATAATATAGTTTATATGGAATTCTTAAATATAAAATAAATATAAAACTATATATGTAATCTTAATCACTCATAATTTTTTCAAAGTAAAAGCCAATATTGTCAAACCCTATCACTGCTCTCCCAACTGAGGTTATGCAATATTCAACATAGCTCTCAACATCTTCACCAGAAATAGGCTTTAAATTTTGTTTTAATTCAATTTATTCTCTTTACATCTAGATTGCTGCCCCCACTTCTAGTGACCCCCTTCCAAAACCCCTCCCCTCTTCCCCCAGGAATAAACTTCTGGAGATAATAAACCTCTTGAGACTATTTTCTTTGGTCATCTGTAAGAAACAGCCCATCCATGATAGTTACACCATGAGATTGCAGCCACCCGGGTCCATTTCCAGGCTCTGTGCTTTGGCTGCTATTTCTGATACACCTGTAGTGACTGCCTCCCCTGAAAGTTCAACTGCTTCACAGCCATCTGTGAGGACTTTCCTCATGTTGATGGAATAAAGTCACGCTAATATTGATTTTATTTTCATTGGCTCTTTATTTTAGACCTCATAACTTACTGCTTCATCGTGTTAACACTGACAAATGTATAGTCGGTGTCTCTGACACTATTAGTTGGTTTTGACGACAACATAGAAGAAACAGTGTACATGGATGTATATACTCCCTCCATGAATAAATACAAATGAAATACCCAAGGTATTTCTATTCTTCATAAGAGGCATGTGTGTTCCGTAGATTTGTGGCCCTTTATTTTCACATTTGTGTGCCACAAAGAGTAGCAAAATATAGCAACCCTCTTTTATTGTATAAATTTTACATGAATAAGTAGGCATAAAGGGTTTTCAATTGCTATCACCTAGATCCATCAGAGTAATTACTGTCTATGTATTTGATATGTTTCTTAAATAATAAAACCAGAAATCAAAATTATTCCTAGATTTATGGCTACAGAATAACTGTTGCGTTAGCAGACATAAAAGCATCGTGGACCTCTGTGTACCTCTCCATCTGTGGCTGGAGTTACAGGCGGTCGAGAGGCGTCTGATGTGGGTGCTGGGAACCGAGCCTGAGCAAACGCTCTTACTGCTCCTCTCTGGCCTAAAACAAACCAACTCGAGGTAAGTTCAAACTTTCCCTCTGCAGCTTCCTCACTTCTCTCTGCCTTTGAAGAACTGAAGAGGGGTCCAGTCTTGCTGTGGATCATCTTGGCTAGGAGACTATTGGACTGGCTCCATTGTGTATCTACTACTTGGCCGTTTGGTGCAAGAGGCCTAACTCAGCCTCCCCTGACTTTTCTACCTGCTGTCCTCCCACACTTAACAGTTTCCAAGTTTTGATTTAAAGCAAGAGATACAGCATTAATTGTCCTTTCCGTAGAACACCTTCAGGGTATTGGAGGGCAACTAACTGGTATGATTTCAAGGTTGCGATGTCTCAGGGACTAGGGAGGCTGGAGGAGAGGAGGGTATGGGGGAATGGCTGATCTTTGAAACAGTCTGAACACAATGTTTATTGATTTGAGTTGACCAATATGAATAAGGTTCATGACCCCAAAACAACTCCGATGGTCACATCAAGGATCCCTGGCAGAAGTTCATCATAACAGGTAAGATAATAATGAAGTCTGAAATGCTGTGACTCAGAGCCAAAAAATGAGCTGCTGGGAAGATGGCTTGGGTGCATTTGCTCCACACAGGGTTGCCACATACCTTCAACTTGAGGGATCTTCAAAGCACAATCAAATAGGAGTAGTACACTGAACTGAGGTAGCCTTGGGATTCCTGACCTTTCAGAATCCTGAGAACAAATCCTTAGTGAGGGCCTTCCCTGCCCCCACATCTGTCACCCCACATCTGGATGCTCTCTCTACTTGTCAGCCTCTCCTGTCTCCTATGGTTTTCCTCCCCTCCACTCAGGCCGATAAACAGAGAAAAGCTCTATTAGGGCCAAAGGGGGTATTGAGACTAAAATAATGAATAAAACCTTGCTCCTGGCTTTGAGGTACTTACAGATTACGGGTTAGAAAATGTGAATGGGTAACAGTGAACATACATGACGGATGCCCTGCCTCTGTGCTGCAGCAGGTTCTGACATGGAAGGGACAACCAAGAACAGGCAAGCCCTGAGGGAAAGAGATGGGACTTTTAAATTCTTTTTGGCTTCACCTTGTATTGTGGATCTGGGCTGGCTAGATTTATGTCAACTTGATACAAGTTGTAGTCATCTGAGAGCAGGAACCCTCAGTTGAGAAGATGCCTCCATAAGACTGGGCAGTGGGCAATCCTGTAGAACGTTTTCTTAATTGGTGATTGATCCTGGAAGACAGAGTCCATTGTGAGGGGTACCCATACCTGGGTGCTGGTCCTGGATTCTATAAGAAAGCAGGCTGAATAAGTCATGAGAAGCAGCAAGACAGGAAGCAGCACTCCTTCATGGCCTCTGTATCAGCTCCTGCCTCCAGGTTTCTGCCCTGTTTGAGCTCCTGTCCTGACTTCCTCAGTGATGAGCTACAGTGTGAAAATGTAAGTCCAATAAACCTTTTCCTCCTGAACTTTTTGGTCATGGTGTTTTGTCACAGCAATGAAAACTAACTAAGAGAGAATCTTTCCAGTAAGACTCCCTGGCTGTGGCGACCCACTTAGGGAGTGTTTCAGTTATAGCTTTTCACATCTCCTATGATGTAGGCCACCAGAGCATATGGTATTTATTTAATCTTGAACTAAAGATGGTAGACCAGGTTATATAAAAGTTCTGAAGATGATTCAGTTCCAGCTTCCTGTGAAAGGCACAAGAAATTCTGATACACAGTTACAAAGGCATTCTACTAGTCCAGCTCAAAGCCTCAGCTAAAAAACAAAATGCCAACACCATGCCATTGACCACAGAGGAGACAGTAACCTTTACAGAGCATTAGGCAGGAATGTATTTGCACGTTTGGCTCATGGACAGTCTAATCCAAAGGATCACAGATCTGTTAGGAAGGCTGTTAATCACCTTCATATTTAAGAATATGAGTGCCAAAGGGTCTCTTATAAGGACCTCAGAACTGAGGATGTGTCTGTTCCAACCAGTACTTGTGATTGAACAGACTTTTTAAAACATTTGTTTGCTTGTTTGGGGTCATGAGCCAACAGTGAATGTGACAGACGGAGGACAAGTCTATGGACTCAATTGTCTTCTTCCACTACTCGGACCGTGAGGTTTGAATTAGGTTTAGGCTTGACAGCAGGTGCTTTCACGGACTGAGCTTTCTCATGAGAAGCGTTTTGCTCTGATTCCCAAGTGTGAGCCCTTATACAGAGGAGGCATAGCCATACCCGCTCTCTACATCTGGTTGTTAAGAAGACATTTCCCAGAAGAGGAGACATTGTAGTTTACACAACATATATAAACACATGTACCAAATCACTGTCATTTTAGACAAGCTTCTTTTACAGAATATACCAAACAACAGAACATAAAAAAATCCCAGTAAGCAGATTAAGGAAAATCTGCACAGAAAAGGCACATTTACACTCAAGACTCTGTGGTTAGTGGTCCTTACTCTTACTTGTAGGAAAGTGGGCAGATTAAATATGCTTCTCAGTCCTAGGAACGTTTTGTGCAGCACGGTGACTGGAATTAGTAATAATGTACCATACACTGCAGAGTGATTCTTAACTGTTATCACCACATTGTTTTTAAAAAAGAATGTTTGACAATGGAAATGCTAACAGCTTATTGAATCAATTCGTATACGTCAAAACATCAGTCTCTGCTTTATAAATATACACAAACTTTACTCGTCAGTTATCCCCCCTTACGGGGGGAAATACCAAAAAAGATGTAATACTTTAGAATTTTACTATCAATGGAAATAAAGTTTCAAAGTAGAAACAAAATAATGTATTATTGTCACTTCCTATTGTCACTATACAGAAATGAAAAATGTCTCTTAAGTTTCTGCAAAAGGGAGCGTGAGGAAGAAACGAGTCGTGGTAGCAGGAGTTAAAATCTCTCCTTTACTCTGTTCATAGAAGCCACTGGTGCATGTGTATCAGAAAATGAAAACCCGAGAAAGCCCCTCTAAGTGTCTGAACACAAAAGTTAGATACCTCAATATGGTTAATTAGAGGAAACCCTGGAATTCAACACTGCAGGCTAAGCATAATGTTACCCATTTCAAATGCAGAGCCAAGCTTTGTCTCCCTTACATGGTATCCCATACCTGTGTTTGGCTCACGGGCATTCCTGCTAGGGAATGAATCTACCATAACCTGTCTTTCCAGTGTTACCAAAACATCTCTCATGACAACAAACCCTCGCACAGAACAGTTTTATCTGAATGCACGTGAACTCCTGTGCTAAGACTGAGTTATTGCCTGTGGTGATTTGAATAGTTATGGCTCCCATAGACTCATGTGTTTGAGTGCTTGGCCCCCAGGGACTGGTACTATTAATAGGTGTGGCCTTGTTAGAGGAAGTGTGCCACCATGGGGGTGAGTCTCCTATGCTCAAGAAATGTCCAACCCCTGCACATGTGTAGCAGATGAGCAGCTTGGTCTTCGTGTGGGTTCCAAACAGCTGGAGCAGGGGCTATCTGTCCCTGAGCCTGTTACCTGACTGCCTGCCTATGGATCCCATACCCACAAAGGGACAACCCTATCTGGTCTCAATGGGAGAGGATGTGTGGAGTCCTGCAACAACTTGATGTGCAGGGTGGGGAGTTGGGGGATGGGAATGGGGGGTTGACACCCTGGGGGCTTCTCCTTCTAAGGGGAGTGGGGGGAGGACTTCTGTGAAGGGGTACTGGGAGGAAAGGAAGGGCTGATGTGGAAGGGTTGCAAAGTGAATAAATAATTTTAAAAAGGTATGTCTAGTGCTCGAGTCTCCTGATGTCTTAGCAAAGGGACAGGGCAGAGGAAGAGAAGTAAACAACTGTACTATGTGGCTGGTGAGATGAAAATTCATTTAATGAGAAGGAAAGCTGACTGGAAAATGGCCATCTCCTACTTCACCCTCCTCTTGTCTTTCCAGTGCCCACCAGAAAGGCAGCCGTGTGCATACAAGCTGTGCCCAGCAGCAGACTTGTAGACAGGAGTATTGCATCTCTGAAATCCCACAATTCCCACTCCATGCCAAGTCCTTTCTGAACCTGTTACACAGATGCCCGGCTAGTTCTTCCTTTTTTCCCTGCAAGAACTGCCTTTGAGATTGACTATAACAAAATACATGTAAAAGCACGTAACCATTTCTCTCTTCGTGTGAATCACATTTTCTCTTCCGTATTGGACTTGCTCTTGCGTTTTATGTCTCTGTCTAGTGGAACTCAGAAGTGACCATGTGATTTGCTTAGAGAGAGATCATATAATTTATCTCTTTCTCTTCACAAAAATTAGCATTGCCTTAGACCAAGGCAAGATCCATTGGCCTGGATTCCATTATGAGAACAACAAAGAAGAGAATTACCTACATGACAGACACGTTGGGTAAGAAATAAACCTGTAACATGAGTCACGGAATATTTGTGTAATTTGTTACCGAATGATAGCCTAGGGTGACAGATTCAAGCCTTGTTTCATGGATCTTTTCTCAATTTACTCCCTGCTTTGGGGTTGCAAAGTTCCTAGTAACTTCATAAAAGGAAGTTTATAATCAGCAAGACCTCACTGTCTGAAAGTAACAGAATGTTAGACTTGAGATAATATTTGAAATCAATGGTTATTTCTCCTATTTCCCAATGCTTCTATTAAAAACTCCAGTTATTTTTTTTTGGCGGGGGATACACAACTTCTTCTGGTTTCTATAGGTACACACGCACGTGCGCGCACACACACACACACACACACACACACACACACACACACACACAAATACTTAATTAAAAAGTCTTTTTTGAGGGGGAGTAAGGTTGAGCTGGAGAGACGGCTTAGTGTTAAGAACACTTGTTCTCGTTGGGGATTTAGCTCAGTGGTAGAGCGCTTGCCTAGCAAGCGCAAGGCCCTGGGTTCGGTCCCCAGCTCTGAAAAAACAAAAAACAAAAAACAAAACAAAACAAAAACAAAAACAAACAAACAAAAAAGAACACTTGTTCTCTTGCAAAGGACCAGGGTACTGTCTCTAGCACTCAAATGGTGACCCACGACTATCTCTAACTTGTTTCAGGGACTCTAAAGCTCTCTTCTCACCTCTAGAAGAGGCACTACATACACATACTGCACTTACATACACACAGACAAAACATTCATACACATAAAATAAAAATAAACAAAAGTTAAAGCTAATTAAATAAGAAAGAACAAGTCACTGAAGTCACCCAGTGGTGTACATAACCAGGACTTTACAACTGGGTATCACTGAAGGAAAACTGGGAAGTGTGCAGAAGCTTCGAGTGGAAAACCTTTCTTGTGCCTCTCTTACAGCAGGAGAGAGCATGTCCACCATCAGGACTTTACTAGCTGAATTCACAACTTTCAAGTAAATGGTCCTTCCCCATCCTTGGGTGCTGCTTTCCTGAATCCAGGAGTAGTTTGATGAAGGTGTGGTCAGGCACCGGCTTTCTACTCTGCCCGGTCTGCTGTGTTTCCTCCATCCACTTCCTATCTCAGCGACTCTTAGCTCCTTTCCTGCCCCCGTGTTAATGGGAGTGGGGTTTGCATTATTTTCTAACTGACAGTGTAACTAATTAACACCAACTTAATGCTTAAAAACAAAACACGTTTATTACTTGTTCTGGAGTGTTGAAGTTCAAAATTCATCTCATTATGCTAAAACCAAGATAGTAGTAGGCAGGTCTGCCCACCTTCTGGAATTCTACCAGACACTGTTTCTAATGGCTGTTATGGCCCTTGGAAGCTGTCTGAGTTTCTTGATTTGTGGCCTCATGCTCCATCTCCAATGCCAGCAGGAGGGCAAACCCTGACTTCTCCTCTCTAACTCCCACTCCTCTTTTTCTTTATAAGGATCATTGTGATTGTCCAATCATAATCCCAGGAGAATTGCCTATCTCAAAGTCCTTACTTAATCATAAATACAAAAATATTTTCTACCAGATAACATAAATATTTAGAAGTTTTAGCAATTAGGACATGGTTGTCTGTGAGGAACATTCTAGCGTCAGTGTCTGAGGCAGTCACAGTGACCTTGTCCTTGAAAAGTGTTCTTCAGACTCTAAGAGTAAGCTGGCGTGGGAGGTGGCTGAATGGCTCTTTCTCTCCTTTGAAGAAGACGGAGCAAGCAGAGAGACAAGGCCCAGCAGACAGCATGTACAGATCCATAACAGGAAGCTAAACCCTTGGGCACTGGGTTCTTTGGGGTCAGAATTGTATGCTGTTGCTGCTGCTGCTGCTGCTTGCAGAGCCATGAGGATCCTTGTCTCCTAGCTGCTTTGAAGACTGCATAAGTAACAATACCCAAACTCCCCGTGGAACTCTCCAGTTTCTTCCTCTGTTATCTTCACGGATAGATGAGGCCCTTGAAGCCTCTGGTTTGTATAACAGTATCTTCAGGGAGACCACTGCTCTGCCTCACACAAGGTCAGGAAAAGCAGAGCAAAGGCATGTAATCAATCGCTTTGCTTGACCAGGAGCCCAAATTGTTTAAGTCCTGATCCCAATTGCAGAGACTCTTCTCATATCTATTTCTGATATAAATATACTAAGAACATAGAAATCACAGTAGAAATAACCCAATCTCAGTAAAGCCCTCAAGCCACTCATGAGATTATGATTGGTCCCCAGAGATGTTTTTATTAACCCCACTAGTGCTTGGGGAAGAAGCTAACAGTAAAAATGAGACGAGCATGAGCAAAAGTGGAAAAAAGTAAGGGGCATGAAACGTGGTTTTAAAAGAAGTGCATGTAAAGATTCTGCAAACCGTGCATCACTTAGGAGCTTGGTGCTAGCTGTGAGCCAGCAGACAAGGCTGAGGAAAGATGGAGTGAGGCCACACAGTTTTTTTAAGTGACTTAGAAGACTAGCAAGCCGGCTCGATGGCTAAGAGCATTTGCTGCTCTTGCAGAAGACCTGGTTCCGCGTGGTGCTCCGTAGCTAAGGAACCCTGTGCCCTCCTTGAGTGTCCCCAGGCACCAAGCACACACGCAGTGCATACACACACATGCAGGAAAAGCAACCGCATGCATAAATTATTTTTAAAATCTTTTTTAAAAAGATCATTTATAGCTGCAAATTCTAAACTCAGCTCTTAATTCTCAAGCTCCCAATCAGGTCGTCTACAAGTCTAAGTATTTTCACAGATAGAAGATGAAACTGAAGCCCAAAGTCATTGGCAACGGGGCCACAATTTGAAAACCCAATAGCTAGAAGGCAGCTTCAAGAAATAGAGCTTCACTGTTTCTCAAAAAGGTGGGACTAGTTGAGCCACAGAAAACGTGAAACACATTAAGTATGACTGCAGATATTCTATAGAAATAGCCCATGCATGTAGAAAGGATTGGGTAAACTCTTCCTATACCATGATAGGCATGAGAGATGTGATGAATAAGGCATGTGTGCTGTCTGCCCACACAGAATTTAGAGTTACTAGACATTAGACAAACCAAAAAATCATAACCAGGGCAGGGGCTCTGATGGGAACAGAGTCCAGGCACCTAAGCCAAAGTAAACTGCATGGAGCCAGGGGATAGATTTTAGGTGGAGGGGTGATGTCTCACTGTCAACAACACCTCTCAGAACTCAACTAAAGAGCAGTGGCTCCTGCAGCCAAGGTGGCGGAAGAGCTTGGGAAGAGCATTGCAAGGAGCCTGCTTCTTTGCTAGGAAAAGTTACAGGGTCTCTTGGAGGTCTTTCATCTGCTTCAAGCAGGGAAAAAGCAACGGGACTCACTTGAAAAGACAGCGTTTCAGTTGCTATGGTTCCTCCATAAAGTAATCATGGGATTACTTTGCTTGCTTTTCAAAGCAAGCTTCCCTTTCCCCCACTCAGGCTGCATTTTACAGGCAGGGCTTGGAGCACACAAGTGAAGTGTATAGACTCTGCAAATAGATTGTCACTTGCCAACTCTAAGGATCCAGACTGTTCTTCCTCTATGACCTCTGGTCCTTCATCTGTAAAGTATTCTCAATATTAGTATTTTGTTTCACTCAGTTGCTATGACAAGCAAACGAGATAATACATTTACAAGTGTCTGGAGCAGTAGCTGGCACAAAGGAAACATTCAGTAAATCTTTATTTGCTACTATTACTGGTTTTAATTGCCAACCACTGGCCTTTTAAGAATTTTCAAGGCTAACGGACATTTGACTTTACTTAAGACATTGTTTTCAGTTGCGGAAACAGTGGAGAAGACAAAGGCACCTGCGTATTACCATGTGAAATAATACTTGAAATAACACTGCAAAGCAGCCAGAATCTTGCTGATCACTTCTGCAGTTCTGACTCTGAGACATGGGAAGTCCAAAACGCTTCAGTGGGGGTCTTATCTTTCACATTTTATGGAATGGAAGCAAAACCATATATAAATATAACCAGCTGTGTCAAAATCAGGTCCTCAAGAAGGAAACGCTTTGGTAGAGCCAACAGAATTCTGGCTGCAATACAGAAAATATAGATGCACCCAGGCCAGGCATGATCCATTTGAAGGAGACCTGATGTGTGTACCAACGGTCAGGAGGTTAAAGTTAAGAGTTCAACAACTATTTGAGTATAACCTATGTATCAGCCACTCTTTTAGATATTAACATAAAGTTGGAATTGTTGTGTAGTGTATCCTGGAGAATGCAAACAGTAAACAGCAACTGAATTAACATATAGAATACTGGAAAGCAGTGGCACTATGAAGAAAAAGAAAGAGAGTGTTGTGTAGCTCCTGAAACATAGCCTCCAAGAGCTGGGGGCTCACAAGACTCAAGAAGCTAAGGAATCATAAGGCTTAAGAAACTTGGAAATTTCTAAGATTCACAAGGCTGCTCCCCAAGGTTATATAAGCAGTGAACAGGTATGGGGGGGCTGCTGGAAGCTGTAATTGTCAGCCACATTGGGGATGGCTTTGGATGATGCAGTCGCCTTCTGGTTATTGATAGTCCTATAAGTCACCAAGCTAGACTTAAGTGCTTTCTTGTGCTCCCCCCTCACCCTCACCCTTTCTCTGGGATGAATAGATATTTGTTCACAGATAAAAATATCTAAAAAATAGCTATTTTCCCAGGGAAAGTCATATACAGTGGGAAAGGGAGATAGGGAGAGAAAATGAGCAGAAGGGTGGAGAGGGGAGGAAGGAAGGAGGCAAGAGTTAGCTCCCTACAGACTGTAAGGGCAAGGGTCTCTTGGTGGAGCAGAAGCCTCAAAACCTGAGGATGAAGAGAGAATATTCTAATTAACAGCTAACAGACATACCCAAGTACGATGACTAGTCCTGGCTGTCAACTTGACTATATATGGAATGAACTACAATCTAGTAATGGAGGGCACGCCTGTGATCCAGAGCTTGAGGCTGGAAGACACAGGCTTCTGACCCACATCTTGACATGGGATGACACACTTTTGATCCAGATCCTAAATGTTTTCTCTTAGAAGTTGCTGTAGTCATGGTATCTCTTCATAGCAATACAAAAGTAACTCAGACATTGTCCATACAGTATTAAGACATCGTATATGGGTTGGGGATTTGGCTCAGTGGTAGAGCGCTTGCCTAGGAAGCGCAAGGCCCTGGGTTTGGTCCCCAGCTCCAAAAAAAAAAAAAAAAAAAAGAAAGAAAGAAAAAAGAAAAAAAAAAGAAAAAAAGACATCGTATATGTAAGAGACCAACTATAATTTACTATTTCTTTCTGGAAACATTTATGCCATTCATGGTGTTGAGGCTCTTAACGAAAAATATTTAGGATTTCAATCGTTATATTAGTACTTAAATTTTACTAAATAAGGAGAAAAATCCATTACTTCTCTTCATTTTCTTGTGGAAGTAACCAAGAAAATAAAGACTCAAAACAGACAAGTTTCAAGTTTGCTTGGCCTCATGTAGAGCATTTGTTATATCAGGGAATAGTTCTAAACATTAGCTTTTAGAACTTTGGCAGGGAACTACTTGGTATTAAACATAAAATGAAGCAAATTAAGTAGCATGTATGAAGTCGCATGCCATTAGGACAGGGAGACAGGAGCACTCTCATAGCAGCAGGGGGAGAGGGATGGGATAGGAGGGTTCTGGAGAGGAAACCGGGAAAGGGGATAACATTTGAAATGTAAATAAAGAAAATATTCAATAAAAGAAAAAAAAAAGAGTTGGTCACGGTGTCTGTTCACAGCAGTAAACCCCTAAGACAGTAGGTCTTACCTTACCTTTGTATCCACTTAAATGGACATTTCTGCATCATGAAAAAGTTAATCGTCTTTTCTACTGTGGCATGGGTTCTTGTCACCAAACTTGTATTTATTGATAAACTTCTAGAGTTTTTGTATAGAATTTTAAACTCATAAATATTATTTTTGTGCAATATATAAAAAGACAAGAACAGGCAAATCAATTTAAGCAGTTTTGGAAGATTTTCATGTTCAGGGTCTAATTCTTTTAAACACCTTTAGGCACAGAGATGTTGGTGTCTGTGCTTTTTTCTTGTTGCAATGTTGCTGTTACATCAGGAGTGTTGGAAAGAGGCAGTGAGCATATCTGAAATGTGCCCCTCTGCTGAACTCAGAGTTTCTTTCAGTTCACAGACACCCACTCTCCGTGTGCTTGCTCTGTCTTACCAGAAAGTGCCAATGGAAGGTTGCCAGGCAACCACATTTGTATTTTTTGCTCATGTCTTGCTATTTGCATTCTTTAAAAAGTTTTTTGAAATTATAATATAATTACACCATTTCCCTCTTCCCTTTGCTCTCTCCAAGTCCTCTATGTAGCTCCTTCTTGCTCACTTTCAAATCCATGGCTTCTTCTTTTTAAAATTGATGTTACCCGTGTCTGTGTATATGTATACCGATATGTATACTATATGTATGGTATATAAAGTATATATAAGGATATAAGCTCCCTTCTCTTTGCATTCTTAAGCCATTATCCCCTGCCCTCAGTTCATGATAACTCCAGTGTAGCAGTCTCTCAGAATGAAGCCTGGGCATCATTCTTGGCTCTTCTCTGTCACTTACACCCCATATCCCACCCATCAGGGTCTAAAATCCAGAATTTTCCTTCCACTGTTCATACTATTTTGGCCGGCGGCAACAGCAGTATCTCTCACCTATAATTACCCCTTAACAGGTTTTTCTCCTTTTGTCTTGGCTACACAGCAATTCTATTCTCAACACAGTGGCCAGAATAAATCTCAGAACAGTTAGATCATGGCTCTCCTCTACTTACACTCCCACTACCTGCTTCACACGGGATGAAGGACAGTCTTGGTCGTAGCCCACAAGTCCTATAAGATCTATGTTCCTGCTTCACCGCTCCTCCTCATGAGTTCTCATACCCTTTGTTCCACACCTTCTAGCCTCTTGGACATTTCTCAGTTGTGCAGCCTCTATTTCCGCCACAGGGTCTTCACTCCAGTTCTTCCCTTCTCTCTGGAATTTTTCTCCCAGCACCTGTAGAATTAACTTCTGTCCTAGTTTGCTTCCTAGTTTGTCACTGTGACCAACATCAGGGATGAAACCAACTTGGGGAGGAAAGGGTTTATTTCCATGTATATGTTACAGCCATTTAATGAGGGAAGCCAAGGCAAGAACTCAATGCAGGGGCTTGAAGCAGAAACCACAGAGGACACTGATGACTGAAGGGCTGTCGACCTCTTGTTCAGCTACCTCTTACGAAGCTCAGTGGATCAGATCCACTGTCCACAGTGTACTGGGCCCTCCAACACTAATTAGTAATTAAGTAAATACCTTACAGACACAGGCCAAACTGATCTAAGCAATTCTTTAGTTGTGAGTCCTAGGAGACGCTAGGTTTCTGTCAAGTTGACAGCTGAAGCTAACTATGATATTCCAACCTTTGTCAATTTTGACATATAAACACATCACTTTAAACCATAACATTTGTTTGACTACAAGATCTCATATTAATAACACAGTATAAAACATAGTCCCATTTTTAAAGCCACACAGTCCTTTAAAAGTCTAACACTTTAAAAGTTTGAGGTCTCAACCATCTATAATGGGATCCGATGACCTCTTCTGGTATGTCTGAAGACAGCTACAGTGTACTCATAGATGTAAAATAAATAAATATGCCTTTAAAAAATTCAAAGTCTCTCAACTGGGTTCCTGTGAAACTCAACAAGTTACATACATTATGCAGAAATGGGGGGTATTTCTGCTTACAGGTTACAGTCCATGATTAAGGGAAGCCAAGAAAGAAACTCAAAGCAGGGAGTTGAGAGGAGAATCCACAAGGAATGCTGCTTACTGGCCTGCCACTCTTATTGGCTTGTCCAATTACTGTTCTTATATAGCCTATGCCCACGTGCCTAGAGGTGGCATGCCCCACAATGGGATGGACCCTCCTACATTAATTAGCAATTAAGAACCTGTCTCATGAAGCACATGACCACAGGGCAACCTGATCTAGCCAATTCCTCAGTTGAGGTTCTTTCTTCCTGTTTGTCTCAAGTTGACAGCCTAAGGTAACTATGACAACTCCCCCACTTTCTTCTAAAATTTGCTTCAATCTCCGGTCTTACCTGAGGCATACTGTATTAGTCAGGGTTCTCCAGAGTCATACAACTTATGGAATTTCTCTATATATTAAAGAAAAGAATTAGACTGACTTACTGTCTGCAGTCCAACTAACCCAACAATAGGTATCTGAACGGGAAGTCCAAGAAGCCAGAACTTGCTCAGTTCCATGAGGGTAGGTGTTCCACTGATCTTCTGTATAAACTGTAATCCTGAAGAAGATGATTCCCACAGATGTCCTGGCAAGTAAGTGCAAGCGGGTGAAGAAGAAGGCCTTCCTTATGTAGGCCTTTCACAGAAGGTATGGACCGTATTAAAGGTGTGTACCACCATGCCTGGATTTGGAACTTGCTCTGTCTCAGGCTGGCCTTGAACTCAAGAGATCTGCTTACCTCTGTCTCCTGGGATTAAAGATGTATACTACCTTTCCTGGGCCTAAGCTTTTCAAGGCCACCATGTCTCAAGATCTAGATCAAACGCATGTGTCATCCCATGTCAAGATCTGGGTCAGAAGCCTATGTCTTCCAGCCTCAAGATCTGGATCACAGGTATGCCTTTCTTTTTTTGGATTGTAGTTCATTCCAGATGTGGTCAACCATATCTGTTGACAACCAGGAACAGCTATCAAACACACCCTAGTCATCATATTAAAGACTGCAACCTAGAGGCTCAGGAGATTGCATAGTAGATAAAGGGTTTGCTTATGCAATCATGAGAACTGAAGTTCAGCACCTATGTAAAAGCCCGGTGCCACAGCACAATGTGTAGCTGCAGAATAATGGGAGTAGGAAGATTTCTGCGGTTCGTAGGAGAGTATGAAAATGGAATGCACAGAGCAGGTAAGAAGGACAGAATGTGTCTGGGTCTCAGCTGAACTTTCAAGAATAAAATGAGGCAGGTGGAAGAACCATGCATTACAACAAAATCATAGCTGTGAATACTTCCTTGTGGCTTGGTCAGCCTAGGCTGTATTAATAAGCATCATCCTGTCACAAAACAGCATGAGTCAGTTGACTCTATTTCCCAGAGTTGTAGAAGCTTCAGGAAGCCCAAAGCCAAGTGCTACACATCTGGCATCTGAGAGTGAATGTCCTCATGATGTCACCTACAAGCAAAGAGAAGTCTCTGGGGTCTTTTATAAGGCCATGCAGCCTCCTTCACAAGGATCCCACCTTTATGACCTAATTACCTCACTACGTTCTCTCGCTGTTCTATTGGGGAGTGGGTAGGCTCTCAGCATTTGGAATTGTGGTAGTGGGGTACACTCAATCCATTACACTTGGGTCTTTTTCCAGGTGGTTGTCTAGTTTGAATATTTCCCATTGATATTCAGACTTGAGGAGTCCAACTCAATGAAAATGTCCTTTGCAGGAATGTGCCGTCAAAGTACAATACTAATGTCGTTCTGTATGAGTTACCATAATCACTATAAAAAAAAAAAAGAGGCAGGAATTTCGGCTTGACTGGCCGTGGTGCCATGTTTGTTTAGGATGATAGCTTGTAAAGAAAATCCCGTGTCCTGACAAAATATGTTACAGGAGGCTGGAGAATTGGCCTAACAGCTACATCACAAATTATGGAAATTTGCAATGGGTGTGATTAGAGGGGAGTTCTAGGACACATTTTTGCCAACTGAAGGGGTTCTCTTAGCACAGAAAAGGGGTGTGCTTGGCCTTTGCTATATTGGCACCTGGGGTGTGTCAAACGCACTCTTGAATCAGCTTTTAGCTTTTACTGGATGATATATCTGTTCTTTTTTTTTTTTTTTGGTTCTTTTTTTTCGGAGCTGGGGACCGAACCCAGGGCCTTGCGCTTCCTAGGTAAGCGCTCTACCACTGAGCTAAATCCCCAGCCCCTATATCTGTTCTTAACAATAGCTATTATCTGTTAGCTTCACTGTAACGAATTATTCCTTCTAGTTAGATGTCAAGCCCAGGTGTCTTTAGTTGTCGGAGGATTACATGCGATGCCAACACGGAAATATGACATAGTTTAGAATAGCACGTGCTTGAGAAAGTTTGCCTGTGGCTTTTAAGCCTCAGTGGACAGGCACAAGCCTCCTCTTCCCTCTCAATTCTGACTCTGGCAATTTTGCTCACAGAGTCACTGAAATTCAGTCCCTTGTTGGCGCATAACAATGCTATGTAAATGACTGAATCCAATACATTTGATTCAGAGGCAATGTTTAGGCATGTGCCTCCAGGACTTGGGGAAATAGAACGTAAGGTAATTGTGAAATAGGTTTCACAACACGTTGGTCTTTACGAGAATATACGCTTATACAGGTAATTATGTCAGACATAGTCTATGATACCCTACTGTTGTCAGCAAACATGAGTTGGTTCTTTCCTATATGGGTCCAGGGGTAGCAAAACTCAAGTGATCAGGCTTAGTAACGGGCATCTTTAACTGATGAGCCATCTTGCCTGGCCCAGTAAACTATGTTTTAAACAGTTTTAAACTAGCTGAACGAGTGTGTAGGTACCATTGGGATTCTCACATGTCCCTTCTCTGTCCCACAGAGGGCAAGCCCACCATTTCCCTTTTGGTGACACATTGCTGATAATGCTAGTCTAGGATCAGATAATCATTAATGGCAAGTACTTGTCATAATGAACCAGTTCAGACGTCATGAGAACTAGTGCCTAAACTTTGTAGTTTCTGCAGAAGTTTGTGGGTTTTGCCTAATATTACTTTCTGGGCCAGGATCCCACCTTGTCATGCTTCATTGTCCTGTCTCTTTAGGCTCTGTTGGCTCTGACAGTTTCTCAGGCTTTTCTTCTCCAATGAAGCTGAGAGTTTAAAGAAAACTGTCATTGTAGGTGGCCTCTCCTTCATTGCAATTTGTCCTCAGCGTATCTTAGGGCATCTAAACTTGTTGGTACTATTATTGTTGTCTCATGTTCTGAGCAAAATGTAGAACGAGAGTGTGATGTGGAGAATGGAGAGTGTTATTTGGAAGCTTCTTCAGTTTACTAGAGTTTAGAACATGGACGAAGTTTGGCTTGCCTGTATTCACCCTTCTGTCCGTGCTGGGGACAGGTGCTCACTGAACCTCTCTTGTCAGGACAGAAGTGTGTCAGATGCTGGGTGATTCAGGGATAAGGGAAACAAACTGCCCCCATGAAGTTTAAGGTCAAGTAGAGACACTGTTAATATACAACTAGAGAAACAAACAAAAAAATCCCTAACAGATAATTTGCGACAAGTACAGGAAATAAGATATTCTTATATTAGAGAATATCTCAGGAAGTAAGGGGAATGGAGACTAACTTAATTACATTAGACTCTCATCTTAACTATGTGAAACGTTACTTGAAGTAACAGGCAAAATAAAACAGAGCATTGGAGTCTGTCAGCCCACAGTTAATGCGACAGCTCCCCATAGTGCCGTTTGCTCAGACATGAGTGGATTCATTTCCCAAGATCATTTCGTAGCCTGAGAGAGATTCCAGGGCTCTAGCCATCACATTTGAATTCCAGCCAGCGTGTAGTTAAAGATGTTCTATTTTCCAGCAATATAGTTGTTACTGACCAGAATGTAGTTGTCAGCTTCCCTGACTTCTTACCTAGTCTTCATCTAGGCAGCTGCATTTGCCTACTAATATAAGTAGTTTTCTTGCTATAGAACAGAGGCTTATAAACTATAGCATGTGCCAGAATTTCCTGTTAGATGTGCTGACATATGAAATACTGGACTACATTTCTCATTTAGTAGGAAATCAAGAACTTGTGTGCCAAACAGGTCCTGACATACTGCTGATAATGCTAGTCTAGGATCATATTTTGAGTCACTGCCATCAAAAAAGAAAGCATGGGTATTAGGGTAGTATCTCTATAGTGGGCCACATTTAATCTTTGATCCCTTACATTTCTATATCAAAATAATGCTTTTTGGGATCAAGTATTTCATCTTCAATATGTACCACTTAAAACTGTATATTAGTGTTCTCTAGAGAAACAGAATTTAGGGAATAAGTCTGTATCTATCTATCTATCTGTCTGTCTGTCTGCCTGTCTATCCATCCATCCATCCATCCATCCATCCATCCATCCATCCATCCATCCATCCATCCATCCAAAAGGGATGTATTAGAGTGAGTTACAGGCTGTGGACCAGCTAGTTTAGCAATGGCTTTCTACCAATGGAAGGTTTAAGAATCCAGTTGTTGCTCAGTTCATGAGGCTTGAAGTTTCAACTGGTCTTCTGTAGATACTGAAATCCAGAACAAGTAGGCCGGTGAAAGAATGAACTTGCTAGTGAGTGTGAGGACAAGCAGGCAAAGAGAGAAAGGGCTTCCTTCTTCCATATCCTCTATGTAGGCTGCGCCAGAAGCTAAGGTCCAGATTAAAGGGGATCTTCCCACATGAAAAGATAGGAATTAAAGGTGAATCTTCTACCTCAAAGATCTGGATTAGAACTGGGTCTTCCCACTTCAAATGATACAATTAAGAAAAAAAAAGTCATTTACAGGTGTTCCCAGATATTTTGTTTTTGGTTAATTCCAGATGTAGTCAGGTTGATAAGCTTGAACAGCCATCACAAGTCCACTCTTTGTCAAGTTGACACACAACCTTATTTCCTTATTCCCAAATGAACATAGTAACCAGGTCATAATTATTCCTAACATGATACAACTCTCATTTGTACAACTGCAAATGTATTATAAATTTTGAATTTATTTTAAATTGTCCCTTGAGGGACAGTCTTTTCTATCTCAATCTAAATGCCACTAATATCTCTTCTATATTTTGAAAAGATTTTTAAAATACTAAAATAAATATATTAAGATAAAATAAAAGTTAACATTGGAATTAGACAAAAACAAACAAACAAACAAACAGAAGGAAAAGAGCCCAAGAGAAAGAACAATAATCAGAGACTTGCTCATTCACACACTGAAGCTATCCCAGAAAACCACTAAACTGAAAGCCAAGATATATATGCAGAGGACCTGGTACAGACTCATGCAAGCCTTGTGCATGTTCTGTGAGTTCATATGAGCTTCGATCATGTTGCTTTAGGGGGCCCTATTTTTTTTGTTTTTTGTTTTTGTTTGTTTATTTCTGTTTTTGTGTGTGTTCACCATCTCTTCTTGGTGTTATTTCAACTTTCCTTTATTTGTTGAGACTTTTTAGTGTCCACACGTGTGACCAGTTTTGCAGAAAGTTCCATGAGGTGCTGAGAAGGTACATTCTTTTGTGTTTGGAAGAAATATTCTGTAGATATCTGTTATGTTCATTTGGTTGATAACATCAGTTAGTAGGTTAGCCTCCTGTGTAGCTTTTGTCTGGATGACTTGTATATTGGCAAGAGTAGGGTATCAAACTATCCCACTCTAAGTGTGCGAGGGTCAAGAATGTGATTTAAGCTTTAGTAGCATTTCTTTGACAAACTTGGACGCTCTTGTGTTTATTGCATAGATGTTAAGAATTGAAATACCATTTTGGTAAATTTTCCCATTAATGATTTTTCCTTCCTCATTTCTTCTGATTAGTTTTTGTGTACAGTCTATTTTGTCAGATACTAAAATGGCTATACCAGCTTGCTTCTTAGGACCATTTGGTTAGAATATCTTTTTCCATGTGCTTACCCTGAAGTGATGTCTATCCTTGATGTTAAAGTATATTTTTTTATTTTTATTTTTTTAAAGATTTATTTATTTTATCTGAGTACACTGTTGCTCTCTTAGGACACACATGTCTCATTACAGACGGTTGTGAGCCACCATGTAGTTGCTAGGAATTGAACCCAGGACCTCAGGAAGAGCAGTCTGTGCTCTTAACCACTAAGCCATCTCTTCATCCCTAAAGTATATTTTTTGGATGCAGCAGAAAGATGGATCCTGTTTTCATATTCATTTTGTTAGTATGTATCTTTTTTATTGGAGGTTAAGCCCACTTAATATTGAGAGATATTAATGAGCGGTGTTTGTTAATTCTTCTTATTTTGTTGTAGTTGTAGTGGTGTGTGTGTGTGTGTGTGTGTGTGTGTGTGTGTGTGTGTGTGTGTCTGTCTGTCTGTCTGTATTTTCCCTTTTAAATTTCTGGTCTTAGATTATTATCTATTCCCTATGTTCTCTTTAGGTTGGAGTTTTCCTTCTTTGGCCTTCTATAGAGTTGGATTTGTAAATAGATATTGCTTAACTTTGGTTTTATTATGAAATGTCTGTTTTCTTCATCTATTGTGACTTCAAGTTTTGCTGGGTGTAGTAGTATTGGCTGGCATCTGTGGACTCACAGAATCTGTAGGACATCTGTGCAGGCCCCTGTGGCTTTTAGAGCCTCCACTTAGAAGTCCAATGTAATTCTAACAGGTCTGCCTTTATATGTTACTTGGCCTTTTTCTCAGGCAGCTTTTAACATTCTGGCTTTGTTCTGTATGTTTGATGTTTTGATTATTATGTGCTGAGGGGAATTTCTTTCCTAGTTCAATCTATTTGGTGTTTTGTATTCTTGATAAGCAGCTCCCTCTTTAGATTAGGGGAATTTTCTTTTATGATTTTGCCGAAAATATTTTTTGCGCCTTTGACCTGTGTTTCTTCTCCTTCTTCTCTTCCTTTTACTCTTGGTCTTTTCACACTGTCTCATATTCCTGGACATCTTATGCCAGGAATTTTTAGACTTAACGTTTCCTTTGTGACCAAGGTATCCATTTCTTCTATCATGTTTTCAAATCCTGAGATTCTCTCCTTCATCTCTTAGGTTCTGTTGGAGAAGCTTGCTTTGAGATTCCTGTTCTAGTGCCTGTGTTCTTCATTTCCAGATTTTCCTTAGATTGAATTTTCTTTATTGATTCTATTTCTGCTTTCAGGTCTTTGTTTTATTCATTTCCTCTCATTGTTTGTTTGTGCTTCTATAGATTTCTTTTTTTTTTTCTTTTCTTTTTTTTCCGGAGCTGGGGACCAAACCCAGGGCCTTGCGCTTGCTAGGCAAGCGCTCTACCACTGAGCTAAATCCCCAGCCCTTCTATAGATTTCTTTTTTTTTTTATTAACTTGAGTATTTCTTATATACATTTCGAGTGTTATTCCCTTTCCCGGTTTCCGGGCAAACATCCCCCTCCCCCTCCCCTTTCTTATCAGTGTTCCCCTCCCCATCCTCCCCCCATTGCCGCCCTCCCCCCAACAATCTAGTTCACTGGGGGTTCAGTCTTAGCAGGACCCAGGGCTTCCCCTTCCACTGGTGCTCTTACTAGGATATTCATTGCTACCTATGAGGTCAGAGTCCAGGGTCAGTCCATGTATAGTCTTTAGGTAGTGGCTTAGTCCCTGGAAGCTCTGGTTGCTTGGCATTGTTGTTCATAAGGGGTCTCAAACCCCTTCAAGCTCTTCCAGTTCTTTCTGGGTGCTGGGAACTGAACTCTTATATATTTGGTTGTGAGCCTAGCCTTTAACGGCTGAGCCATCTCTCCAGCCCCTTCTATAGATTTCTTAAAGGGATTTAATAATTTCTTCTTAAGGACTTCTATCAAATTCACAGAGGCTGTTTTAAGTCTTTCTTTCTTCCTCTCTCTCTCTCTCTCTCTCTCTCTCTCTCTCTCTCTCTCTCTGTCTGTCTTTAGCTATGTTGCAATACATAGAGCCTGCTGTGATAAAGTTGCTGAATTCTAGTAGAGATGTATTGTCCTGTTACTGATATCTTTTAGTGGTAGCACTTAGGCATCTGAGTTAGAAAAGATTATAATTCTAGGTGCTGATATCTGACATTGTCTTCGTTGGATGAATGTTTTGTTCCTTGGTTTCTGTTGTCTTCTCTGACTCTTAGGGGAGTGTGGTTGCTCTGTGTTGCCTGGTAACCTTCTGAGATGCAGATAGGTGTGGCCACTGGGGCTTCCAGGTAAAATTTGTTTCAAGGAGCTTACCCTTAGGAATGGGGCCGAGTTAGACGGAGGGGCTGAGGTGGTCCACAGAGGGAGTGAAGCAGGTGTTCCACCTGGATTGGTTTTTTTTTTCTCCTAAGAATGGGTCCAGAGACTGAGAGGCCACAGCCTGTGGTCGGCTACAGGGCTGGGGATGTAAATGGTAGTTTGGACTTGGAGGAATGGAGAGAGAGTGATGATCTGAAGCTCACCTAACTGCTTCACTGGACTACTTGCTTCTCTGTCAGGCTCAGCTAGACAAAACTGGTCTGCTATTCCAAGGGAATGCCTGCTGGGGTTGGGGGCTGGGATGAAACAGTGAGTTGAGGGAGGGAGCTCAGGAGGGGAATATCTGTGTGATATAGTGGATATTGGAGCAGCAGGGTAAGGGAGGCCTTCTTGTAGTCCACTGAAGAGCTAGGGATGAAACTGGAGGGTTGGATTGGGAGAGTAAAGAGAGCAGTGAAGATCTACAGTAAGCCTACCTATGGCCTTGTCTGGAGTGGCCTGCTGGTTCTTAGGGAATGCCTGCTAGTGTTGGGGACTGGGGTAAAACAATGAGTTGGGAGGAAGTGTAGAGGGAAAGGCCTGTGTGATCCACTAGAGAAGGGCACTGATATTCTCTTAATTGATGTTACATTACATGATAAATATCCATACAAACATATTCTATAGAGGAATTTTAATTCAGAACATGGCTACTCTGGGAAGAGATCACATCCAATCACCTTATAGGTCTGTGTGAGCCAGTAGAAGGATACACCTTTAATCGCAGGAGACATAGGCAAGCAGACATCTGAGTTGAAGGCCAGCATGGTATAGAGCAATTGTCAGGTACAGAAAAGCTTAGGTCCAGGCATGGTGCTATATGTCTTTAATCCTAGCACTCAGGAGACAGAGGCATGTAGGTCTAGAATTCTAGTCAGTTCTGTTCAATCAGTTCACGGGATTCAGAGGAAGTTTTATGGGAGAGTTTTACAGAGACAGGTTAAAGCTAGACACAGAATGAATCCTAAAATGAGGAGCCAGAAAATAGAACAGATTGCTAGAGTTAGTTTGAGGTCAAACAGGACAATTCAGTAAGAAGCTAAAAGAAGCCAGTTTGAATCAGTCAGTTTGGAGAGGAGTTTTGAGCCAGAAGAGCTGAGTTGAACCAGCCAGCCAGAGCTCAGAGAGAACTAGAAAGGGTGAGCATGTGCAGCAGTAAATTACAGAGGCTAAAAACCTTCTAGGCCTACATAAGATTGTAAGGAGGCTAGAAGCTTCCAGGACTAGGTCTATGTCAGCAGACCGAGGCAGTTAACCTTGGAGGTGACAATGACATTAGGAGAGTAAAAGTTACTTTAACAATATTCTTAGCAAAATATGACAGAAGCACTCATGTCAACTATAATCCTCAGTTCTGCAAGTGGCCATGTCACTAGCTAGCCCACCATTTTTTATCCCCAGCTCTATAGCAGACCACCTAGTGTGGCCTCTTCCCACTCTATGGACCTGTAACCAGGGGACTAAACATGTCCTGATAGAACATTCTACTTTCCTCCTTTCTGTGAACCACCTCAGCCCCTTCCCCTAACCCAGCCCCATTTCTAAGGGTAAGCTCCTTAAAACATATTTTACCTGGAACCTAGACAACTATCAGGTTCTCAGAAGAATTTCTTATCAGGCAACACAGATCAACCACACTCCCCTAAGAATCAGAGAAGACAACAGAAACTAAAGAACAAAACACCCATCCAACAAAGCCAAGACCAGATGTCAGCATCTAGAATTACAATCTTCTCAAACTCAGATGCCTAAATGCCACCATTAAAAGATTCTTGGCTCTTTTCCTGGAGAAGGGATCCATACTTTTACTCTTGAAGGGTCTGTGGCCTTTGTCATCCTGCCTAGATAATGTAGTTTTCCGTTGACTTTAATCACAGGATATGTAGCACTAAAAGACACCCTAAAGGGTCTCTTACACTCCAGACATTATCTTTCTTACCTCCATTGTGGAGAAGCAATCCAGTTTCCCCTTGGTAATCTATTTGGATCAACCACCCCTTTTAACACTGTTACTCCTTTCTTAGCATGTTGGTTTAAGAGCATTAGAAGCCCAAAGTGGCCAGGGGAAAATCTGAGTTTCTAGTTCAATGGAATGTTTGTTGTGGCTCCTGGTAGGAATACTCCTCACTTTGGAACCAAAACTTCCAGGCCAGCAGAACTTAAGGTTGTATGAACAGGAAGCAAAACTTTCCCCAGGGAAATACTAGGGGTAATGGTGAGTGGAACTATTTCCTTTTCACACTTTGATCCCCGAATCCATGCATCTTAGCTATGGGAGAGACCATACCATACATTGGATGCTCCTTCAAAGCATACCTTTCCATTTGATAATGGATTGCTGCTGGGCACACCCTACTTTATGATTTGGTGGGTCAGATAATACCCAGCACATGATGGGCAGATCAAGTAGTATGTTAATTTAATGGTTCATTGTCAAAAGTTCAGTTTCTACTAAAGCCTAGGAGTAGGCCAAAAGCTGTTTGTCAAAGGGAAATTAGTCATTGTTGCCCTTAGCAAATATGGTAAAGCCTTGCTCCAATGTCCTAATGTATCTTCTGTCACTCACCTGTGGGGGCCTGCCAAAGTCTCCGAACAGCATCCTTGTCTGCTACTGATACCTCGTGTACCCTCAGGTCTGCTGGGATCAAATTGTCCAAGTGGTAGAGCAGCCTGCACAGAATCCTGGGTGTATTAAAGAGACTTCTCCTGTTCCAGGCTCTACCGAAAGCTAGCAGCTTCCCAAGTCACTTGGTATATGGCCAGAATAACACACCCAAGAAAGGAATGTACTATCTCTAGAATTCAAATAGGCCCCATAAAATATTGTGGTTCTTTCTTGGTGATAGGAAGGGCCAGGTACAGTAATTGTCCTTTGTCTTAGAACAAATAGCTCTGTGTGACCCACACCGCTGGATCCCTAAGACTTTTAGGAGGGAGAGGGCTCTCGAATTTTGGGTGGATTTAGTTCCATACTCTGATCCGCTCATGTGTTATGAACAAGTCCAAAGTGGTTGCTACTTCATGCTTTCTTGGTTCAATCAACATAAAGGCACTGATATAGTGTACCAATGTGATATTTCTGTATAAGAGACAATCATGATCCTTTTCAACTAAGTTGTGACACAGAGCTGGAAAGTGAATATATCCTTGAGGCAAAACCATAAGTGTATATTGTTGACCTCGTCAACTGAAAGCAAATTGCTACTGGCTGTCTTTTATGGACAGGCACTGAGATAAAGGCATTTATTTCCTAGATCAATAGCTCCATACCCTGTACCAGGAGATGTGTTCATCTGTTCAAGCAAGGACACCACATCTGGTTCAGCAGCTGCAATGGGAGTCACTACTTGATTGAGTCTTTGACAGTTAACAGTTATCCTCCATGATCCATCTGTCTTCCATAGGGGTCAGAAGGAGAGTTAAAGGGAGATGTGGTTGGAACATATGTGTCATTAACAAGTCTAAAGTGGTTGCTTCCTTCTGCTCATGGGCTCCAATCAGCACAATGTCGCCAATATAGTAAACCAGCATGACGGTTTATGTAAGAGATAACCAAAATCCCTTTGAACTGAATTTTCATCTCTCAAGTCGTTGATAATGGCACAAATTTCTTCAGTTCTTCCAGGGATGTGAAACTGTTTTTGTTGTTTCACTATTTTTCCTGGCAGAGGCAATGCTAAAGGCTTCCATTTGTCCACTCCAACTATCATAGATCAGGGAACCAATGTGAGAATTCTGCCGATTTCTAATAATATCTATCCCAATTATATATTCTGGGACTAGGAAAATAACCACAGAATGAGTTCAGAGACTCACTGGACCTCCTGTGACTTGGAATTCAGCCAAAACTCCATTAATCACCTGACATCCATAAGCTCCTACTTTTTAACTGGATGGAAAGCCACAAGTTTTTGGGGGTCTTCCAGAATCAGCATCTATTAAGAGTTAGAATCCAATAGTCTGATTATTTCCTTTCCCCCAGTGTACAGTTACCTTTGTAAAAGGTCCCTCTGGGGAAGGACTAGGGAAAGGCTAACAGTAAAACTATTAGGAATTTATCAAGGTCCTTCGTTGTGGGAACCTAGCCACCACTTCATTCAAGGGGTCCTGGGTCTGAAAACTGGCTAAAGTCTGGAAATCGGTTCACAAGCTGAGGTTCCTTTTTGTCTTGATCCAATTTGGTCTTTTTTTTTTTTTTTGATAATTTTTCTGCTATACAGATCAAACAAAAAATGTAGTAGTGTTTTTTTTAATCTATTTCATACCTGGAAACACTATGATTGATTAGCCAGTACCAAAGGGGCATACAAGTCATGCCATCATAAAATTAACTTTGCCTGTGCTGACCATTACAGGTCAGGCAATTATAGACATTGCTTTGTCTATGCTGCCCATTACAATAACTACAATGACCTTGCCTTTGGCTATTCAGTTCTGGCCCCTGCTTACTTTGGGGCCCAATTAAAACCACTGCATTTAATTCATCCAACTGAGCAGTAGCATCTCTAACCCTAAGGTTTCACACTAGCAAAGGAGCAACAACAATGGCTCCCCTCTCACCATTTTGTGTCTTATAGAATTAATTAAGGGCTTGTCTTCTGGGCCTTCCCATTGAGGAGAATTAGACCCACTCTAGCATCTCAACTTCCCTGAGCCTTAAAATCCCTTCATCAACATGAAGCCAAGGGATATCAGTCATCTCCAACTCCTTTTCAGCAGGTCATCTTTTGACAAATGCTTCAGCCAATCATTCAAACAAACAAACAAACAAACAAACAAACAACCCAAACAAATGCTTGGCACTTCTTTTTCTGTGTGAGCTTCCATATTAAATCCAGAATCTCCACTCAGTGGGTCCATATCAGTAACCTCAGCCTGATCCAGTATCATGTCCCTTCCACCATAATCCCATACCCTTAAAATCCACTTTAACTGATGACACCGGATAAGACTGGATTTTTCTCTGTAAATTTACCCAACCTTACAGTGAGGGCTATGGTTTGATTTCCTACAGCTTGAGCTCTGTGGCTGCTAGAGAGAAGATTCTCTTCCAGGATACACTTAGAGACTTTTAGTGTTTCTGGAACTGATCAATTTTATCCTTCCGTGTATTCTGAGATGCTAGAAGTCGGTTAATTTTTATCACAGAGCTCCTTCTTTTCCTTTGCCAATTTATCCAGAGATGCTAGTAGCAACTGACTAACATCATCATTTTTTTCTTATTTTCCACAAAACGTCAAAAGTTTTATATGAAGAGTCAACAGATCTGTTGCCTCTCAACAACTGGAGAATCAGGATAATCAAATGCACTTGTAAATATTTATAAAATAGTTCACACTATGGGCTTTCAGCACTCTCTGAGATTCTGGGAGAGACTTCAGTAACTGGAGAGGCTTCAGGAACTTTAAGTGTTGGCAAACTGGAAAGACTATTCCAGATACTTAAAAAAAAATCATTCTTATATTTCTGTTGCTCCAGAAACATTGTAGTACCAAAATCTGTAATCTATATTAGCCATGGTTCTCTAGAGGAACAGAACATATATGTGATATATATATATATGTATATATATATTATATAATTTATTAGGTTGACATTTAGGCTGTGGTCCAGCTAATCCAGTAATGGCTGTATGCCCTTGATTAGTGGAAGTTCCAAGAATCCAGTCATTGTTCAGTCTGTAAGACTAGATGTCTCAGCTGGCCTTCAGAATATATCAGAACCCCAAAGAAGTAAGCTCTAATACCAGTGAAGGAATACACTCAAGATGAGAGCATGCAGGCTAAGATAGCAAGTTTCCTTCTTCCGTGTACTTTATGTAGGTTGCTGGCAAAGCTATGGCCCAGATTAAAGGTGACCTTCCTACTTGAAAAGATATGGATTAAAGGTGAATCTTCCACCTCAGAGGTCTGGATTAGAACTGGGTCTTCCTACTTCAAATGATTTAATTAATACAGAAAAAAAAATCCCTCACTGGTATGCCCAGCCATTTGGGTTTTAGTTAATTGCAGATCCAGTCAAGTTGACAACTAAGAGCAGTCACCACAGTCAGTCATTTCCTCACTGGCTCATGTGCAGTAGAGCAGAGAAAACCAGCCTGTCCTCTACAGGCACTGACTGGCCTTGGATGGGATGCATGGCCTAAGGAGACCACACCACACTCTCCTGGCCTTGGTTGGTGCTTTTCTGTACGACTCTGGTAGAGTAGCCTGATCTTCCTTACCCAGGGGCTTGGGTCTCCATGGATATAGAATGGAATTCCCAAGGCTTCCTGAGGCCTAAGCCTAGCAGTTACTGAGCCCCTTCTGCCGGATTCTACTGCCCAGAGCAAATCACAAAGGCATCCCAGATGAAGGCAGAGAGAAGGCCACGTCACCTACTGATAGGAAGAGTACCGAAGCCACAAGCCTTGCACCTTGCAAGCAGTTGTAGGAATTACTGCAGCTGTCTCCCCAGTCAGGGGTGGGAACTGCAAAATATGGTCTGGACACAGCGTATGTCTCCGTGAGCTTGACCTCTACCATGACAAGGGCAGGA
The DNA here is from genome assembly GCF_021556685.1 of Rattus norvegicus. Lineage (NCBI taxonomy): Eukaryota > Metazoa > Chordata > Mammalia > Rodentia > Muridae > Rattus > Rattus norvegicus. Next base: position 81,069,344 of record NC_141542.1, on the reverse strand, counting down.
TCTGGATAAAAACGCTTCCTCAGTTTTCTGGAGTACTAATGGAAGCATGGCCCAATCAAGCAATGCTTTAGGAAGTTTGGTTGGATATTGAGACAATACTCTTCCTATGCTTTTTTTTTTCCATGTACAAGATAAAATATAAAGACAAGAACAAAATTTAGAAGATCAAAAACATTTTTGTGGGGTCTAGCTTAAACACATGGCTATTTTAATTGAAACTTTAAAAGTCGGCATTTTGAAAACAACGTTATCCAGCCCACAGAATGTAAATAGTCACCATCCATAAAAGTGGGCAGTTTATCGTATGTGGTGTCAGGTTAGATGCAGAGAAATTACTACGTGACTGAAGTTTTATCAGGAGTCATTATCTGTCGAAGCATTGCTCAATTTCATTGGGATCTAACACAGCAAGTACTTCTGGGATGCAGTATGAGTAATTCAGAGGAACACTCTTTCCTGGGCCAAGTCTGGGTGCCCAAGACACCTTTGGAGAAAGAGAATGCCAAAGGCACAAGTTGGGTGAGGAATCATGTGGTGATTTGAACAAGAATGGCCCCACAGGATAACATATTAAAATGTTTAGTTCTCAGGAATTAGTTGAGAAGGATTAGGAGGTGTGGCCTTGTTGGGGGTGGGCGTGGCCTTGTTGGAGGAAGTGCATCACTGGAGTTCAAATGCCCAACCTCTGCTCAATGGCTCTTTCTTACTGCTGTCTGAGGATCTGGATATAGAATTCTTAGCTAATTCTCCAGCAACATGGTGTCATGTGCCTGACCATGATGGTAATGGTCTAAACCTCTGATACTCTAAGCAAGCCCCAGTCTGAATGCTTTCTTTTATGAGAGAAAAGAGAAAGCTTTTTTTTCTTGCTGTGGTCATGGTGTCTCTTCAAGCAAAAGAACACTAAGACAAATGAGAACTAAGAATGAAGGTAGCAGTTTACCTCATACATCCTGCCCACCGCTTAGGAGACATGAGTCAGGCTTAGGCAATGCTTTTGATTTCATTTTAGGCCTTTTGAGACAGAGTCTTGCTGTGTAATCCTGACTGATTGGAACTCAGAACCCTCCTGCCTGAGCTGCCCAAGCGTTGTTGTTACAAGCAGACACCACCCCAGCCATCTTGTTCTGACAGCATGACTTCCAAGTGCACATCCACTTTTTTATTTTGGATAAACATTTTTTCCCTGCATGATAGTACTGTTTTCTTCACGGTTTTTTTTTTCCATCTTTAAACAATTTCCCAACACAAGTGTCTCTTCATTCTTAACATCTTTCTTGTAGAAAGTGTGTTTTGGAACCTATCACACATACCTTAAAGATGTTATGATGTTGCTTTTAAGTTTCGAAGTGAAGCTTTTCTTCCACTTATTTTTTAAATAGAGATATATTTATTTTACTTTAGGTATAGGAGTGTTTTGCCAGCATATATGTATGTGTACCACATGCATGCCTGTTGGACTCCCTGGAACTGGGGTTATTTATAGTTGTGAGCCATATGAGTCCCGGAATCGAACCCAGGTCCTTTGCAAGAGGAACAAGTGTTCTCAACTACTGAGCCATCTCTCCAGCCTCACACTTCCACTTTTTCCTTTGTATCCTATTTTTCAAGATCTAAAAATGGCCCTGGCATTCACCAGGACGTCTGGGGTTGCTGGCACATTGTGGGAAAATTCCAGAGACTGCTGTGTGCCCACTGGGCATGGAAGGCAGAGTGGAGTTGCCTGGCAGCCTGGGCTCTCGGATTTGAATAGTGAGCTTCTTTACTACGGTGACTTTCTTCAGAGGCCCTAGCTCCCTTTTGAAATTTATGCCTTTCTCCCATGAAAACCAAATCCAGTTCAGAATCCCCAGACTGTTAAATTCTGAGAAGTTGCTTTTGTTTGAGAAGCTGATACTGTTTCTCCCAGACAGTAAGAGCCGGCTCTGTGGCTCCCAAGAAAAGCTCCGTGACTAACAGGATTCTTTCTTTTTCTTTTTCGGGGTTACTTCCCTCGACTTAGCTGCCGGTCATCTCGTGATAGCTCTCTGAGTGAAGTAATTTATCACATAGTGCAGGAAAGATGGGAACTGTCAGGTTCCCTTTTACTGCCTGGCAGTTGCACCCCTGTTTCTGCAATATGGGCAGGCAAATGGCTCCTTGCTTCACTCAGAGCTGTTGCGGTTCTGGAGAAGTCCTGGGCACACGGGGCTGCTGTGAACCCATGCTGCCTGCCTTCTGAGGTGAAGGTAATGCTTCGTTGTAGAGCCAGACCAGAGGTGAAGGGGCTTGCGCAGTAGGCTTAGAAATCCACTTGCATGGACTTCACATTTAGGCAGAATGAGCAGCAACTGGAATGAACAGGCATTTAACCCTTGTTAAGTCTCAGCTTTTTCTTCCTCTCCTCTCTCAGTAGGTTAGCCCAATCTGTAGGCTGCTGAAAACTCCTTGCGAATATACACTTCTTTCCCCCAGTTATTTTTTTATAGACAAGAGAGATTTTGGAAAAAGAGACGGAGGACTGCCGTTTATCACAATTGGTAGAGTGCTTGCCTAGGAGGCCTGAAGCTCTGGGTTGCATCCCCAGACTGACGTAAACCTATACTCGCACCCAGGAGATAGAGACGGAAGAATTAGAAGTTCATGGTCACTCTTCACTGTATAGTGAGCTTGAGGCCAGCCTGTGGTATATAAACAAACAAATGAAATCAGCAACAATCACAAAACAAAAAACAACAACAACAGCAACAGCAAGAGCAACAACAACATCAGGAAAAAACCCAAAAGCAAAGAGAAGATAAGACAAGGTAGTTTGAGAAATCACTCAATACCTTTTTGTTGTAATAGATGCTGGGGAAACATGGCAAAGGTGTCGCTAGGCTTTATAGCTTTCAAAGCTCCATCTGAGGCGCTGGTGAGCCATCCACAGTGAACACATCAGGACAAGTAAGATTTGTTAATGATGTGGAAAATCAAGGTGTCACCCTATGGAGTGTAAGGGTCAATTCAGTGCCTGAGAGTCCTTGGTGAAAAGCTGTATCTTGAAGTTCTCCAGCTTTTAGCTTCTGCCGTGGGCTCTATGGTAGGCTTCCAATTGTGCCAGCTTCTCAGCCATTCATAACAAGCGGGAAGTAGGTCAGCATAGAGAAAAGAATGACCAAGAGAAATGAGGCTGAGTGAGGCAGAGGGCATTGAAGGTAGGGAACTGGTTATTCAAGATATGGGAGGGCTCAGAAGACAAACAGTGGATAAGGAGATCACCCAAGAACAGCAAGAACAGGAAGGGGCTAGCCTGCTTCTGGACTGGGTCTCCAGGAAGGATATGTTTACCAGAGAGGAGGAGGAGGAGGAGACCCTAAAATCATCTGACAGAAAGGCACCACACGTTTTTCTGAAGTGAACTGGAGTCATGGCGGCACTGTCCAGATACTGTCTTAGAGAATGTCCAGCTTGGTTTTCTGTCTTGTCTTTGCTGTTGTTGTGTTGTCTTTGTCATCTTGACACAAGCTAGAGTTATCTTGGAAGAGGACACACCCTAGTCAGAATACCTGCTGGCAAGTCTGTAGGGCATCTTCTTGACTGAGGATTGATATGGGGAGGCCGTGCCCACTGTGGGGGTATACTAACTCTCCCTGGACAGATGATCCTGAATTGTGTTAAAAAAAAAAAGCAGTCTAAGAAGGTGTTCCTTCATGGATTCTTCTTTCAGTTTCTGCCTCAGTTTCCTGCCTTGACTTCCCTCAGTGACAAAGGCTGATCTGAGAGTTGTAAGCTAAGATAAACCCTTTCATCCCCAACTTGCTTTTGGTCATGGTGTTTTATCACAGCACTAGAAAGCCTACCCAAGACAGAGGGAGTAAACAGAGAAAAACACTGTGAAACATGTCTGCAAGAGCTGATTTCCCAGGCTCCAGAACAGGGAACTGAAGCAGGGGACTGGCCCAGGTAGGAACCCCGCACTGTTTATGTTGGAGGGAGCTTGAGATGAAGTCTTTCAGCTGCCAGAGTAAAATCTGCCAGTGTCAGCTCCTGCTGTCTGGGGGAGAGCAAGGGTTGGAGTCCTATTCAGTGCCACATTCTTCATAGCAATGGGGGAGTGGGTGGATGAGTATAAGTAAAAACTCATTTGGACTGGGGAGATGGGAGAGCAGAGAAAGCACTGGTCATTGTAGCATAAAGATTCAAGTTCGGGTCTGCAGAACCCACGTGAAAGTGGTGGCCCACTTGTAATGCCAGGGCTATGAAGACAGAGACAGGGGCGAAGGGCGGGTCCCCGGGGTAAGCTGACTATTCAGACCAGCTAAATCAGTGAATTGAGGGTTCACCAATGTGGAGAGCTTTGGGGGCTGCCTTCTAGGAGTTTGGCAGGAATTTGACATTGGGCTAGGACTGGGAAGTAGGCTCAAGATGAGTTCTGATGAGGACTGTGTTCTTTGTATCTTGATGGTCTTGTTGAGACTCTGAATTCAGTGATCATGGGACCTTTATTCTTTGTTTGTTCCTTAAGTAATCTGTTTGTACCTTGTTTGTTCCTTAACTACTTTGTTTATGCCTTAGGACTGACCGTATTCTTTATATGTACCTAGAATGATATAAAAGTAGACTGGAGAAAAATAAACCTGCTTCAGCCTCAGCACTGGCTGGAATCATGTTATAGTGTTGCCTAAGCGTCTTTCTTTTCAATCCTCACTCCCTGCCTCGAGAACCAGTCGACTGACTGAGCTGGTTGGTCACGCCAACACATCCTGGACACTCACTCCATTAGTGAATTAAGTGGAGAGTGATTTCAGAAGATGTCTGAAGTCAAACTCTGACAACAACAACAACTGCTCTCAAACTTGGCCATAATTAAAACACACCTCAATAAAAGGTGTATTAAAATAAAATAATAAAAGCATATATTAAGTCACACCATGCCTGTCCCATTTCCCCTTGGGGGTTGTTTCCTGAATAACTTCCTCATCAAATGCATGGAGCTCCAGCCCCTAATATGATTGGATTTGTTAATAGGACCTATAAGATGATAACTGTGGATTGAGGTCACCAAGATAGCACTGGGTGTCTAAATAAGAGGAGGAAAGGAAACGAGAAATGACTTTCTGTGAGTACACAAAAAGACAGTGGCCTTGTGCAGACACAGCGAAGAGGCCATCTGAGGACACAGCAAGACGGTGGCCTTCTGTGAGGCAGGAGAGAAGCCTCTCCAGATACTGAGGCTGCCAACACTTTGTTCTGCCTTTTAGCCTCCAAAACGACAGAAAACAAGCTTCCCAGTGTTTATTATTCTGTTATGGCAGGAGCGGAGCTGGGTAGCTCACATTCTCCTATCTTTGTCTACTTTGCTTCTTTACTTCAGAAAAAAGTTTCCTCCTCACAGGAGTTTGGGAAGAACTAAATGCAATGTGAATTTAAAGCACATTGTAAGTAAGACAGATATTTTACAATAAATAACACTGAAACTTTGTTTCAATAATTTGGGGCAGATGTCAGATTGAGCTACTACAGTTAGATGCTGCCCACAGCAACACAGGATCTTTTTAGTGTTTTCCTTAGGTTCTACTCCTGGCATCGCTCCCCACCCCACACAACTGTCATTTGAGACCCTGGTGGCATTGCTCAGAACTGTCACCAGCTTCTTCTTTTTTCTTTATTTTCTTTTTTTCAGTTGAATCCACCTTTCTTTTCAGTGTCATCTCTACCCGGAGCATGTGGTGACGGTAACAGTTACGTGCTCCGACCAAATCTTGTACCTGGTAGCCTAAGGTTGACCAGAATCCTGCCTGTTTTTTGCGACCCTCTCCCTTCTGTCCCTGCCTCTACCTCAGCTGCCTGTGTGCCAAATGAATTCAGCAAGCGGCCTTCTCCCCTTAGCACTCACCCATTGGGGGGAGCTCCAGTGCTTTCTAACTATCTAAAGTGCAAAAAGGGACGGGGGCAGGGGAGCAGCCTGTTTGGAAACTGCACTTGAAAAACAAGTAATGATCCACGTGCGATTCTTTAAGCTTACGGAGCTTATCTGAGCTGGGTTTTGGAGGGAATTCTCAGAGTGTGGGGCAGTGCTCACAGCAACTGAATCGGATCTACTAGACCCCGCCTCCTCTCAGCACACGGTGATTGGTTTTGAGCAAGGAGACCTGTGGTGGTCTCTCTGAGGCTCTTTGAGTGGTTTGCCAGTAGTGCTTCCAGTAGTGCTCGTCAAGTAATGGATCCTTGTTTATACTGGTTTTCTGTCCTCACAAAAGACATAAAACAGCATATGCTGATTATTTCAGGATTTCTGCAGCTTTTTAGTCTCTTCAAATGACAAAATGTTATAAGAAGTTAAAAACTGAGGGGTGTAAAATGTACAAGAGACATGTGTGGCTCTTCTTCCCGTCCTCTGTTCCAAATCTCCCCTCTAATATCAGCAATCCTGCAGGCTGGAACTGTGTCACCAGAAGCTGTGTGGCTCTTAGCCACGAGTTTCACACACAGAAAGAAGCTGGTCTGTGGCCTTCACTTTTGGGAAAAAAAAATGCCCAAAAAGATTTTGATGGGTCTATGTATCATTAAAAAAACAAACACAAAAACAGTCACACTTGCTTCAGCTTGCAAAAACCCTAATGAAAAGTAACTTAGACAATTGGATTGTATTCTTCTCAAAAATCAGGCTATCCAGAGGCAATGGCTGCTGTGTGGTTCACTGATATTCGGTGGTTTCAGTGGGTAATACAGATCAATACACCCATGCTTGCTCGACAGTTAATTTTGTTGTTCTCCAAAGCAAAACCCAAGCCAAATGCTTGTGTGTAGAATTCTAGGCCCTGGGGTGCAGGACCAGGGGCCAGGAGGATGATACTAGAGGGAGAGAGAAAGCTGATAGATAGGTCATTGTGGACTGAGAAGAGGCTAGGTTGCCTTGGTTACTTTTGTCTTTGCTGTGACAGAATTTCTGACAGAGCAGCTTCAGCTCACAGTCTGAAGATCTTTGAAGATAGACGAAGATATTCCACCATGGTGGGAGGGCATGGAAGCACATGGTCACATTGCTTCTGTATTTGGGATGCAGAGAATACTGTGTCTTGTGTCCAGCTCACGTTTCCCTCTTCAGACAATCCAAGACCTGGCCCATGGAACAGTACTGTCTACCCTTAGGGTTGATCTTCCCCAAGTCAGTTAACTCAATCTACTGAATCCTCACAAGTATTCCCAGAGGCGGCTCTCTTAGGTGACTTTAGATCCTGTCACAAGCACACTTAATATTATAACCACCCAAGAGTGATATGCTAGATTCTTCTAAGGCCTCCTGTGAGGGCCTGTGAGATGTATCTCAGACTGTTTTTCCTGAGGAACCAAAAAGGAAGCATTTTCCATCTAGACTTTTGCCTCCAACTATGACAGTGATCAGTGTATAGCCCTTCTATGTATGTATGTATGTATGTATGTATGTATGTATGTATGTATGTATATATGTATGTAATATATGAATGCGTTGTTCATGATTTGTAGTATTTAATTTTATAAATGACCTGCTATTAACTACTAATGGGCATTTCTGTTACACCCTATTACTTGTCCAGAGATGGGGATTGAACCTGGAGTTTCACACAAGCTAAGCAAGTCCTGGCCTACTGAACTGTATAGTTCATGGCCCTGGTTTTATGTGGAGACACATACGTGTTGGAGGGGGCATGACTTTGGTGAGAGGTTTGATTCTAGAGCTGAGGATGCCTCTTTTACACCATTTCAAAATATAAGCCATGTTTCATTTTGTCAAAGTACAATTATCTATACTAACCCATTCATGACAAAAATAGAAAATATATAAAATAGCCTCCCAAACAGCCAAATAGATGCCAGACAGCCACAGGTCCCAGATGGAGCCCACAGTCACATGCACAGTGTCACCATTGTCCTAAACCTCAAGTACTTTACTCATGAGAGAGTCCTTTATTAGGATTTCCTTCAACCTCATTTTGCTGAAAATTCTAACGAGTTTGGTATCCTAGTTACTATTGCCACAGCAAGGGGAAGGGGAAGGAAGTTGGCTTGAGGAAGTCTCACCAGCAAAACCAAAATCAGCGACCACAGACAGAGACAGGAGAGGAAGGGGCAAGCAGGAGCGGCTACCGCACTGCAGGAGCCAAGCTTTCTAGCAGGCCACAGTGCAATGGAAGAGCTGAGGTTCACAGTCAGAAACAGCCATCAAAAGTGCTTCCAGCACACCCTTTAAAAGGCAGGGGAATGAATCATTTATTTTGGGCTGTTATATCTTTCCATGTGGTATTGACTGGATCCGATTATCTTTTCTGTGAAATACGTTTTTACAGTGATTTCCCAATAGATATGTTTAAAAAGATGAGAAAAGTTGATTGTAAGGCCCTAGGGAGATTTACTTTCCAAAGGGCCATTTTCCATGGAGTATTAGCCAAGAAATCTCATTCAGCTAGACAGACAGGGAATGCAGGTGGTGGCTTCTCGACCTTCCCTTTGAACCCTGCAGCACTGAGGGCACGAAAGGAATTAAATATTTTTAAAATATTTTCTATAAAATTTGATTACAATTTAGTGCACACACACACACACACACACACACACACACACACACACATGTACTTGTATGTATGCATGCACAGGAGACAGCTGTGGAAGTCTATTCTCTCCTTTGACTATGTGGGGCCTGGGCATTGAACTCAGGCTGTCAGGCTTGGTAGCAAGTGCTTTTACCCAGTGAGACATTTTGCCAGCTCCATGTTTTCTCTTAACTGGCATAAATCACTATGTATGAAATTTTATGAAAGAGGGCATGTTTGAATCACTACCAGTCTTTTTTAGTGGAAGCAGCAAATGTTGCAACTTACATTCATCCTTTTAGAAATTTTCAGAAAAAATAAATTTAAAACCCTTTTTATTGATTCTTGGTGAATTTCACATCATACACCCCAATCCCTCTCATCTCCTGATCCCTTCATATCTGCCCTCCACCATTGCAACTTCCCCCACAAAAGAAAATAAAAAAGAAAAAGAAAAAAAGAAAAAGGGGTTGGGGATTTAGCTCAGCGGTAGAGCGCTTGCCTAGCGAGCGCAAGGCCCTGGGTTCGATCCCCAGCTCTGAAAAAAAGAAAAAAAAAAAGAAAAAAAAGAAAAAAAAAAACCATCTCATTGTGGAAGCTTTAGTGTGTCACAGTGTGTCACTCACACACATCTTTTTGTCCACACATCTTTACTTGCAAATGTTCACTGCGATGACTCATTGGTTTGGTTCGAGGCCTCTGACTTCTGCTACTCTATCAATACTGGATCCTCACTGGGACTCCTCCTGGATATCCTGCTGTTTCTCTGTATCATGGAGATCCTGCAGCTTTGAATCTTCAGGATTGGCTTCGTATGCTCCAGCAGTTCATAGATGGGGTAGATGTTGCAGTAGTCCAATTCAAAGCCCTGGATCTGGACCTGGACACTAGCTGAGTTGGTCAGCCTACAACTCTTCCTGCACCCACACCACCAGGGTGAGCGCTCCAGCACTGCCCTGGCTGGCTCTCTAAAAGCCTAGCTCCCCCAGTGCAGCAGTAAGCAAAGGGAAGGACCATCTCTCCCTCTCCCATGATGCACCTTCACCACCAGGGCCGGCTCTACTGTGCCCTCTCTTGGGTGTACTGCAGCCAGTGAGGGACAGAGAGAACTTTCAGACGTATTAAAGATGAATTAAGAAAGAAGGAACCAATAAATATTTCTAGAAAGAGAGAAATCTGAACCTCCCCCCCGACAGGAGAGCTTAAAAAACAATATATGTTATTTGCTTGGTTTGTTTTGCTACAGTGGAATCCTAAGGAGGATACAATTCACAGGATTCTTTCTCTCTCTCTCTCCCCACATCCCTCTCCCCTCCTCCACCCCTCCCCTCCCCTTCCCTTCCCCTCCCTTCCCTCTCTCTTTCTGTGTACGTGTGCACACAGGTGTGAATGTCATGCCTGTGTGTGCTTGTACTCGAACTAAGAATAGCAAATAGGGGCTGCTTTTGCCCTGTACAATTTTGTAGTCCATTGTACCACTTCGTATGCATCTGTGGTCCCACTACTGTTATTAAAAGTACAATTTCTTCTTGTCCATCTATTATCTTTTCCCCCCCAATATCCTTCATGCTTTATTTACTTATTTACTCTTGGCTCATGGTCTTTGGTGGGTCCAATGATAGTCCATATATGACTCCACAAAGCCACTGATCAAGATGGGAGATTATGGCATGAGAAATTATGGCTGCAGGTGGAATTAAAGTTGCTTATCAGCTGTCCTTACAATGAGGAGATTTGGTAAGTCCTTGCTGGGTAAGATGAAGATGACAGGGTTAGAAACAGAGATGGGATTGTGAGAAAGGGCTGGCAATAATGCTTAAGAAAGGAAGAAAGAAAGAAAGAAAGAAAGAAAGAAAGAAAGAAAGAAAGAAAGAGAGAAAGAAAGAAAGAAAGAAGAAAAAATGTCTCAAGGATCCTAGCTACTTTTAAAGGCTACAAAAGCAAGACATTGTATCTTCCCAGTGTAGCTCTGTAGACACCTTGAGAGTTATAGCAGCAACTGGAAACCAGTTGATCCTGAATTACATTTAAGAACGGTCCCTGACTGTTTCTTTCCTGTTCCCCTAAGAAAACACAGGTACATAGTGGTCAGGAGGCTGCCTGTTACATGATCAGTTACTCACTCCACTATGACTAAACACTGAGACTGAATTGGTGGAAATTTTAAGTTTATACAAATTCTGTTAAATTTGCATTAGACCATAAGACATAAGAATGACTCAGAGTGGGTTGAAGGTTGGCTTGAATTCTGGATGACAGAGACTGCCAAATTAAATTCGTGTGATTATTAATCAATAAGTAAGTGACTCCAAAAAGTGCTTATCAAGTGTTTAGAGTTATCATTCTACATGGGAGGAAGATAGGAAAGTAATGTAATATCTTCTCATAAGCTGTTGATAACTCAGAAGGTGGAATATGATTGTATTTCTGTTAGTCAGACCCTTATCTGTGGATGAACCACAGTTGCCTAGTTAACTATGGACTCAAATAGTCACCCACAGTTATTGAGTACTGTCTCTTTAATAACGAAAGAGAAGAATGACTAAGGTACAGTTACTCGATGTGTATAAAGAGATATCGTCACTATTACTGTCATCAAGATGGCCCCCACTTCAATTTTTGTCTGATTTCTCATACTCCAAGTCTACAGATAATTAAAGCTGAGGTTCTCTCTCGTTCTCTCTCTCTCTCTCTCTCTCTCTCTCTCTCTCTCTCTCTCTCTCTCTCTCTTTTAGTTTTTTAAGACTGAACTTGCTCTGTAGACCATACTGGCCTTGAACTCAGAGATCTGCCTGCCTTTGCTTTCCAAATATTGATATTAAAATTGTGCCTCAGAACTGCCCAGCTCTATAGCTGAAGTTTTCAGCCAGTGTGTGTAAACCATTGCTACACTACTTTGATGCTATAATCTGAAGAAACTTTGGGGTATCACTTTGTGTTTATGTGTACATGAGTGTACGTAAAAGCTCTCTGAAAGGAGAATTATACGAATTCTAGGTTTGGAGATACAAAATTAAAAGAATAAACCCCAAAAGGCCACAGATACAAAATTAAAAGAATAAACCCCAAAAGGTCACAGACCGAGGGCTAAGCCCTACAGCCAGGACTAGCAGGCCATAGAGATAAAGGAGCACAGGAAACACTGTCTAGGCAGGACTGGCAAGCCATAAAGATAAGGAAAGGAATGCAGAACAGACCAGGAGTACCGGATCTGACTCACAGGCCACCTGGCAGGAAGAGATAAGCCCCCAGCCCCCGACATCCAGGACGCCCCAAACCTGCCAATGTGTGTAGCTATACCTTATTACCTCATCATGTGAAATAGCCAATCATATGTGAACATGTCTATGTGCCTCGTTTGAATCCACCAATCCCTGTAACTATGCATCTGCTTCTGTACGCCCGCTTCTGCTTCCCCAATCCCTATAAAAGCCCCATGCTGGAGCTGCTGGGCGCGCAAGTCCTCCGAAGAGACTGTGTGCCTGCAGGTACCTGTGTTTTCCAATAAACCCTCTTGCTGATTGCATCCGAGTGGACTCGGCTCGGTCATTGGGCGCTTGGGACTCCTCCTGAGGGAAAGGTCCTCTTTGGGGGTCTTTCATTATGGGGGCTCGCCCAGGGTTTGGAGACCCTCCGCCCAGAGATCACCGACCACCCACTGGGAGGTAAGCCGGCCGGCGTTTGTCTTGTCTGTTGTGTCTTGTCCTGTGAACGATCGATCAATAGGCTCAGATCTGGGGACTATCTGGGCGGGCCAGAGAAGGAGCTGACGAGCTCGGACTTCTCCCCCGCAGCCCTGGAAGACGTTCCAAGGGTGGTTGGAGGAGAGGGAGATCCGGATCCGTGGCACCTCCGTCCGTTTTCGGAGGGATCCGCACCCTTGATGACTCCGTCTGAATTTTATTGGAGTAGAGGATCCAAGACCCTCGCTGACTCCGTCTGAATTATTGGTTTCAGTTTGGTACCGAAGCCGCGTGGCGCGTCTGTTTGTTACTTGTTTGACTGTTGGAATTGTTTGTCTTCTTTGTGACCTGACTGTGGTTTTCTGGACGTGTTGGTGTCTGTTAGTGTCTTTTTGACTTTTGTTTCGTGTTTGAATTTGGACTGACGACTGTGTTTAAAATCTTGGACCGATGACTGTGTTTGAAATCATGAAACTGTTTGCTTTGTTCGTCGAAGAGTTTTACTTGGTCCCCTTAACGCTTAGTGAGTAAGAAACTTAATTTTGTGGACCCCGCTCTAGTGGCGGTGTGTTGGTTGATAGCCAAAGTTAATTTTTAAAACATAGTGTTTTGGGGGTTGGGGATTTAGCTCAGTGGTAGAGCTCTTGCCTAGCAAGCGCAAGGCCCTGGGTTCGGTCCCCAGCTCTAAAAAAAGGAAAGAAAAACAAAACAAAAACATAGTGTTTTATCTGTGCTTGTGCTCGCAGCCAGCTGTGATGAACTGGGAAAGATTTAAATTTTCCTTGGGAGTAAGGAATCTTAAAGGTGGAGTTTCAGCCGGTATGGCACTTAGTGCGTAGCTGCCTAAAAGATCAGAAATGCTGTCAACAGGCTATAAAAAAAGGGACAGGCGGTGTTAGAAATGCTACGGGAAGAACTATCTAAAAAGGCTGAGAGCGAGGTGGGAGAGGACTATAAGGAAAACAAGAAAGGAATTTCTGACATTTGCTCACAGAAGGAGAGCGCTCATTAAGAGAAGTTCTTTAAGGAAGCCTGCCTTATATGCTGTCCTTATTCCAAGGGAGGAGTCAGTCTCCAACATTAAATTACTTTTCTCGCTGATCATCATTAACATGGAGAGTGCCTTTGGTCCTATCCCCACAGCAGCCAGTTCCTGCCCCTATGGTTAAAATGCCCCAGGTTGGGGGACAAAAAGAGCCCCTAAAATAGTTTCAAAGAATCTACAACTGTGAAGAACTTTGTTTTGCCAGTCAGGATTAATGTTTTCTTTTCCATGGGCTTTTAAACCCAGTGAGACGGTTTGGTAAAGGGCTGCTACTGAGGTCCTGATAGCCCCAGGTGAACTGGTTACGATTCTTTTTTCAGCCACCTGGCATCTAGCAACCAGGTTCTAACCATCTCTCCATCCTTTTGTTATTAGTTGTTACTAAAAGCCTAGTGTCATTTGGAGGCTAGTTCTCTTGAGAGACAAAGCCACCAAGCTGACACTGAAGGGAGGTAGGTACTCCTTAAGGGAAAATCTAAGCCCAGAGAGACAGCCGGTAACAGCTAGGCTGACTCTCTGCTCGCCTTTCTGTTTCATAGACAAAGCTTGTGCTTATATTTACAGTGGCCTTTTTGTCCAAAAAAAGGCCTCCTGGTTTAGCTGTGTGACTAAATGCTATTTGTCCTCTTCAGTGGACCTCTCTCCTCTTGTTTTCTCACCATCCCACGTGAGATGCTTGTTAGTAACTGTTACAGATCTTCTTTACCACCAAGGAAAGACAGAATCCTGCTAGAGGCCAGAAAGAATGTTCCAGACATGGATGGAAGGCTCCTGACTGTTGACTTCAATACGCCTGAAGGTAGGGAGTGCTCCAGGTCTGCCCCCAGGCTCCAAGGGTGGGTCTCCTAGGGGCTGGAAAATGCCCCACCAATCTGGCTAAGATAAGGAAAGGGTATGAAGAGAAAGTTACAGAAATTTGAAGGGTTAAGCTAAGTTGCTGAGAGTTAGTATAAGTTACAGAGAAAGTAACGTTAAACAAAGAGAAAGAGAAAAGAAGGTAAAAAGAGCAGAAAGCTAGGGAAGAAAAGAGACAAAAAGAAGAGGAAGCTAGAGAGCTAAAGAGAGATAAAAGACAAGAGAGGAACATATACTGGCCACAGTAGTTAGGGAACCTAGGAAGACAGTACCTGGCAACAGAAGAGAATTCCTGGCTAAAGATCAGTGTGCCTAATGCAAAGAAAAAAAAAGACACTGGGTCAGGGACTGCCCCAGAAAGAACAAGAGGGGACACTGGAGAGCCTCTCGGTCCTGGAGTGCTGGCTATGTGCAGAGATAGGAGGGAAGCCTACCCAGTTGTTTTATGGATACAGGGACCCAATGCTCTGTGCTCCTATGCTCCAGTGGGCCAGTATCCAAAGACCTTGGGTACAGGGGCCTACTGGCAACAAACAATACTTATGGACTGCCCGAAGAACAGTGGACCTTGGCGTGGGCCGGGTAACCCACTAGTTCATAGTCATCTCTGACTGCCCCCATCCCTTGCTCATGAGAAAATTGCTCCCCAAAATGGCTTGCGTGGGCTGAAATGGCTGGGTGAGGCCATGTGTATGCATATCTACAGACTGTGTATGCGGAGCTTAAGACCTGTCTCAGTGCACCAGTACCTGATGCTGGGAGATGAATGGCTTAGCGCTGTTCTACTTGGAACATATCACTCCTGCCAGCTGGGCACTAACAATTATCACCCAATCCAGGACTTAAACTGTGATAGAGTGGCTGATGTCTTGCCTTTGAATAGTGTCCCAAAAGATGGGACCACTGGTCAGCTGCCATGACTAGATTCTCTACCGGTTGGGGACAATCTGGTCACCTTGCTGCCCAATCCGGATCTGGAGTCACTGCAACACGAGTGTCAAGCACTGGCAGAAGCCCATGGGTGGAGGAAAGACCTCTGCGACTGGCAGATTGACCCCTGCTGAAAGCCGAGGCTACCTTGTCCACAGACGGGAACAGTTCTCTTCATGAAGGTCAGAGATAAGTGGGTGCTGCCATGGTGGACAACACAAAGTCATCTAGGATGGCTGAACCTCAACCCCCCAGTACATCAGTGCCGCAGATGCCTTTGCCATCTCTTGGATACCCTGGTGAAGCCAACAACTGTGAGTACTATTCATTGCTCAGGATATCAGGAGGGAAGAGATTCAGTGGCATTGGGCAGTAACAAAGCAGATAAAGTGGCTCGGGAAATGGCTATGCAGGAGCCTATCCTGGTTGAAGGACTGCAAGAGACAGCCACTGAGAACTAGGATCGGACTAAGGGATGGCCTCACTTAGAATGTAAAACAGAAGAAAAGGCCCAAATTGCTTAAACGAAAAAAAAAAAAAAGACAATGACGCACTTGAGGGGAAAGCTATACTCCCCAGAGAACAAAGAAAAGACTCACTTTGCCAAATACAGAAATGGACTCATTTAGGAGATAAAAAGTTTGTCCAAGTAGTTAAGTGTATGTAATAGACTTTAAGATTTTAGCCAGAGAGGCAGTAGAAAGTATAAGGTATGACAATAAGTGAATGCTTAGCAAGCAAACAGGGCAAAGAGACCTAGAGAGTTTAGTGAAAAGTCGAAGTGAACTTCATTGAGATAAAACCAGAAAAATATAATCACAAGTATCTCCTAGTGCTTGTAGATACTTTTTCAGGAATAGATAGAAGCTTTCCTCACCAAACGAGAGACAGCCTCTGCAATCATCAAGAAGATACTGGAAGAAATCTTCCCCAGGTCTGGAATGCCCAAGGTAATCTGGTCAGACAACGGCCCTACTTTCATTGCCAAGGTAAGCCAGGGTGTGGCCAAGTATTTAGAGGTCGATTGGAAATTACATTGTATTTACAGACCTCAAAGTTCAGGACAGGTAGAGTAAATAAATAGAACTCTAAAAGAGACCCTGACCAAATTGACCATGGAGACTGGCACAGACTGGGTGGCACTCCTTCCTTCTTGCTCTCTTCAGAGCAAGAAATACCCCTTCCAGATTCAGCCTTACCCCCTTTGAGATCTTTTATGGGGCCTCAGCCCCCCTGACTGTATTAGATGATGTTACTGAACCAACATGTCATAGTGCCATAGTAATAATGATTTGTGTGCCAGGCTAAAAGACCTACAGGTGATACAGAAAGAAATCTGCTCACAGCTGACAGCAGCCTATGCCCCGGAGACCCCTGAGACATCTCATCAGTTCCAGGTCGGAAGCAGCTACACTGAGCCCAGACACTCGAGCATCGCTGGAAAGGACTGTACCTGGTGCTACTAACCACCCTGACAGCCGTCAATTCTCAGCCCTCACCAGCCACATACTAGCTGTTGGGGCTGAGAGCTGAGACCTAGAGGGACACTCAGATCTTCAAAAAGCTCCCTAGACTTACACATCAGATAAGTGGATACATCAGAAACTGACTGGGAGGTTGCTATAATGCTCACTTGAGGAGTGTGCTTTAGAAACAAGAATTTCATGTTTGCCCTCGTTCCATCGGGATAGGTGTGGAAATAGGCTTGATTTCTATTGCAAATGATGTAACATTGCATATGTTAGTACTCCTAACACTTCTTGGGACTGTGCCTCAGGGATCACAACCTGTATGAGTTTAGAAGTTCTGAAAGACAGTCATGACCTTGGTGTATAGATTCAGATAGTGTCCAGATTGGAATCCTGATGCTAAAGACTTAGTAAGACACAAAAAAAAGGAGTTGAGAATTACTTAGGGCTAAGGCTATCTAGGTGCTGCAAGGGCAGCTCAAGGACATCTGCTGTTGCAATGCAAGGCTTATAGAGAATTCAGAACTGCCATTCAGGAGTGATTAAAGACTCCATGAATAAATTTAGAGAAAGGTTAGATAAAAGACAGAAAGACAGAGAAGCACATCAGGAATGGTTCGAGAGCTGGGTTAGTAGATCTCCTTGGATAACTACTCTGATATCTTCCCTTATGGGACCCTTCTTAGTTTTGCTTCTGCTCCTGATTATAGGTCCATGTATGTTAAAGAAACTAGTTAATAGGCTTGACTCCTACAAAAAGATAGAGACGCTTAACAAGGTTGGTTTGAGTCTTGGTTCACTCAGTCTCCCTGGATGACTACCCTACTCTCTGCTACAGCTGGGCCATTATTAATAATTTTCTTGGTTTTAGTTTTTGGACCCTGTGTGACTGAGACAACAGTACCAGTCAGTTAGGACAACTGGGGAGGCCAAATACAAGACTTGATATCAAAATTCTAAGATTAGAATTATTTAGTAGAAGGAGAAGGGAATGAAAGGAGAATTATACGAATTCTAGGTTTGGAGATACAAAATTAAAAGAATAAACCCCAAAAGGCCACAGATACAAAATTAAAAGAATAAACCCCAAAAGGTCACAGACCGAGGGCTAAGCCCTACAGCCAGGACTAGCAGGCCATAGAGATAAAGGAGCACAGGAAACACTGTCTAGGCAGGACTGGCAAGCCATAAAGATAAGGAAAGGAATGCAGAACAGACCAGGAGTACCGGATCTGACTCACAGGCCACCTGGCAGGAAGAGATAAGCCCCCAGCCCCCGACATCCAGGACGCCCCAAACCTGCCAATGTGTGTAGCTATACCTTATTACCTCATCATGTGAAATAGCCAATCATATGTGAACATGTCTATGTGCCTCGTTTGAATCCACCAATCCCTGTAACTATGCATCTGCTTCTGTACGCCCGCTTCTGCTTCCCCAATCCCTATAAAAGCCCCATGCTGGAGCTGCTGGGCGCGCAAGTCCTCCGAAGAGACTGTGTGCCTGCAGGTACCTGTGTTTTCCAATAAACCCTCTTGCTGATTGCATCCGAGTGGACTCGGCTCGGTCATTGGGTGCTTGGGACTCCTCCTGAGGGAAAGGTCCTCTTTGGGGGTCTTTCACTCTCAACATTGTTTCCACCTTGCTTTAGAGGGTAAAATAAATGTCCAAAAAATAATAAAAGAAATCCGAAGTCCAAACTTTTTTTTTAAGTTTAACTTCTGAAATGTTATTTGATTATGAAATAAAACAATGAGTTAAGAAAACGGAGTCACTCAGAATGTCTACCTTTGGGAATTTACATAGCATTTTCCCCGAGAACTGCTCTGAGTAAAGGGAGAGTAGAATTGTGAAATGTTCAGAATGAGAACAGAATGGATGTGGCAGATGTCAAGATGCTAGAGAGCAGCTGAGATGGCAGTTAGTGGAAAACCTAGAGGCTTTAAATCTTTACTTACGTTTATGTTATATGCATATGTGTTTGCCTGGGTGTGTTTATGCACTACATGTATGCATGGTAGGCTTTGGGTATTCAGTACACCTCAGACCTCATGGTTGCTAGGCAGCTCTTGAACACTGAACTTTTAGGTTTTGGGTCCGCTTGAGCACAGGTCTGATGGCGGCCACAGAACTGTACGCAGCACGACATTTCTGAACCAAGGTGTAAGAGTCTGCGTGCAATCCTTAACTTCTGTCTTCCTCTGAGATCCTGATCTTAAAAGCCACACGCAGAGCTGGCGGAACTGTTTTAGGCAATCGATATAGTGCTTTGTGTGAGCAAGAAATTAAAGTCTGGGGTCTGGGAAGACGGCTCAGCAGTTAAGAACACTGCTCTTCCAGAGGACCTAGGTCTGATTCTCAGCACCTGTGTTGGATAGCTCAGCACTACCTGTCACTCGAGGCCTGGAGGAGGCTCTGGCTTCCTCAGGCACCTATAATCATGTGTACATACCCCCATACACATAGAGAAATTAAAGTTTGTTAGGCTACACGCTCATATTTCAGTGGAACACAGTCTATCTTTGATAGATCATGCTTTATAGAATTTGTTTTTCAGAGAGTAACTCTCTCTATATCATGTCAGCTTACTTTGGAAGTTAAAGTGCAGCAAGAGAGTAGAAAGGAGAAATAAACTGAGCCCTTCAGTGTTCATTATTTTTCCTGCTTATTGCCAGAAAAGTATCCTGGAAGTTTCATTTAAAAGATGAACCAGCCCAGGCTATGCACATCCATGTATGCACTTGAGCATCTTAGGGTCCGGAGAAGGAAAGGGTGTTGTGGTTTGCCCTGGAGTTATCTGTATTTTGATGCTAATTCCACTGCCTCAAGGACAGCTGCCTAGTCATGTACTCAGGACTCAGGTGACTTCAGCAGAAACTTCTCCCCATTGAATTTGTAAAGTACAGGTGAGGGGCAGGTACAGGACAGAAGGAGGCCTGTCATTGGAGGAGGAAGGATGGGTGGGAGAGAAGTTTGAAGGAAGAGGAGAAGACTGGAACAGAAGGGGAGAGACAGGAGAAGAGGGCAAGAAGCTGTGGCAGGACAAAGGAGGCTGACGTTAAGATTCCCCTCTGTACACAGGAAACTCAAGAAGGATGACCAAAACGCAAATGCTTCACTCCTTCTTTAAAAGGGGAACAGGAATATCCTTGGCAGGGAATTGGAAGGCAAAGTTTAAAACAGAGGCAGAAGGAACACCCATTTAGAGCCTGCCCCACATGTGGCCCATACATAAACAGCCACCCAATTAGATAAGATGGATGAAGCAAAGAAGTGCAGACCGACAGGAAATGGATGTAGATCTCTCCTGAGAGACACAGCCAGAATACAGCAAATACATAGGCGAATGCCAGCAGCAAACCCCTGAACTGAGAACAGGACCCCCATTGAAGGAATCTGAGAAAGGACTGGAAGAGCTTGAAGGGGCTCAAGACCCCATATGAACAACAGTGCCAATCAACCAGAGCTTCCAGGGACTAAGCCACTACCTAAAGACTATACATGGACTGACCCTGGACTCTGACCTCATAGGTAGCAATGAATAGCCTAGTAAGAGCACCAGTGGAAGGGGAAGCCCTGGGTCCTGCTAAGACTGAACCCCCAGTGGACGTGACTGTTGGGGGGAGGGCGGTAATGGGGGGAGGGTGGGGAGGGGAAGCCCATATAGAAGGAGAGAGGGAGGGGTTAGGGGGATGTTGGCCCAGGAACCAGGAAAGGGAATAACAATCGAAATGTAAATAAGAAATACTCAAGTTAATAAAGATTAAAAAAAAAAAAAGATTCCCCTCTGTGTATTTACAGGTTGTTATTAATGTTCCTAAGGGATGGATGGTACCGGACTTTGTATGTTTAAGTGGGCAATTATATCTTATCAATTGAATCTAAGGTTATTGTGTTGTGTGTTCTTTAATGTATAGATTTAAGTGTAATGGAGTGTGGGGCGATGGGTCTGGGCCGAGCAGAGTTGGGATGTGTTTCCGCCAAGATATCTAGGAGATATCTTGGGACACTGAGGTGCCGGACCTAATGGGGGTAAAAGACAAGATACTTTTTTAAATTTTTTATATTTTTACAACAACAAAAGGGCTCCCAGGCACTCCTTCATTGTTTTTTCGTTAGAGGATTTATCTTAATTTTGTTAATCACTGACCCAAAAAATCCTGCTTGTTTTTCCTCATATGCAGTTCCTAGTCTGTAATATACAAATGTGTATAAGGCATAAATCATGTGTGTGTGTGTGTGTGTGTGTGTGTGTGTGTGTGTGTTTATATAAAATAAAGTATGCTGAGTAGAATCTAGAACATTTGAAACTGCAACAGTGGCATCTTATACCTTGTATGCTAACTGAAAAATACAAGAAATTATTTAAAAATAAAAATTGCAGAGCTGGGGCAATGGCAGCTCAGCATCCTCTATAACCCCAGTTCTAAGGGATCTGATGTCCTCTTTTGACCCCTGTGGGCACAAGGCATGCATGTGGCACACATACATACACGAAGGCAAAATAGTCATGCACATAAAGTAAAAAATATAAATCCTTAAAAAGCAGTATTTATTGACAGACTGAACATCATTATCTCCTTAATTTCTGGCTCCAAAAGACTATTAATGTGATTTATCACTGTTCATTATGGCATATTTCCACCAAAATGATAGAATAAAAATAAAGCAAGGCCAACTTAATCCTGCATTAAATCACCTCTCGATAAAACTGGTCTACTCTTAATGGCAGTTTTCATAGTCAGTATGTAATGAAACAAGCAATAATTCAACACATAATTAGTATGTTTTGAAACCAGCCATGATGTGACTTTGGGAGTATTTAAAGGTATAAGTCACAGTTTTGAAGTGCACAGAATACAATGAGTGAGTACACAGAGTCAGCTTACAGATAGTCCATACCTTGACCCTGTCATCCTACCAGCCAAGCGACCCTGTGCATCCTTTAACTTCCCTGAGCTGAGCTCAGTTTCTCCTTCTGAAGAATGAAGACACCAGACTTTATCGTGATGAGGATTGCAAGTGCTATTGCATATAAATTGCTCATTAAATATTGTTTGGCAGGTTTCAGAGTGGTCTCAGTTGATATGGTAAGCGTCTCAGTGTCTCTGTATACCTGAAAACAACCCACTTCCTCTCATCTTCAGGCTCTCCCTTGAGGAATAGCATAGTTATAGTCATCCGAGAGATTCGCCTGGAAGACTGGACCACAGAGAGCCTTACACTCAGTTACTGTATGAATAGTTATGCAATGCAAAACAGCTATTGTTATGAATACTCCAATCTGAAAGTTACAGTTTAGTTTACCTATAGAGCACAGATATCCAAATATTGCCAGTTTCTATGTTCTTCTACTTCTTAAACACTGATGTTGTTTTCTGAACTACAAGTCTCTTTCAAGTACCAGGGATTCTGTTACATTAGCCAATATTTAGATGTATCCATTTTTTAAAGATTTATTTATTTTATGCATATGAGTACACTGTAGCTGTCTTCAGATACACCAAAAGAGGGCCTCAGATCTCATTACAGAGGGTTGTGAGCCACCATGTGGTTGCTGGGAATTGAGAACTCAGGACCATCTGGAAGAGCAGTCAGTGCTCTTAACCGCTGAGCCATCTCTCCAGCCCTGGTGTGTCCATTTTTAATGCCTAGAGTTCATGAATCTTGGCACCAGGACTACTGAATGTCTGTTTGTTTTTGCTATTCTGACTTTACTTGTGGGAACTCCAGCTCTGAGATTGTGTACCACTTGTCCATTGCTAATTGCATAAACTTTTGTGAGCAACGTTTTTATTTTATTTTCTGATAAGTAGGAAGAGTACTGATATCTTTCTTTCAGCACCGAGGGCTGAGGAAGAGAATGAACAGGGAAAATTGAACACATAGTCAGACACACAGTAAATTCACTTCAGTAAATGTTTAGTGTTATCATTGCTTGTATCAATAATTTATTCTTAACCAAACTTCATACTTTAATAATTTAGTTGAGTTCTCTTCTCATTCTATTAATCATGTCATTCTTGACTAAAAAGCTTTTGTGTTTGAGATGGGAAAAATATTTTTCTCAAGCAACTTTTTTTGTTTGCTGGTATTCTGTAGGCTAACCTTCCCAATTTCCCTCTGCCCCACTCCTATCTTATCCATTGCAATACAGTCAACCCATGTGATGCCTGTTTCATTGTCTTTATAGATAGCTAGAAACAAAACAAAACAAAAAACAAGCAAACAAACAGAAAAACCCACTTGCTTCCTGCTGCTGGAAATCTGGCTGAAGACCTAGTTACACCACTGGAAGAATTTCTAGGGACCAGCAGCCTGAATCTGAAGGACTCAGTGTATTTAATCTTACCAGAGAAGACTTCTGTTGATGGAGCTATGCTTACTTTAGAGATCAGGGACTTCCTTGACACCTATGCGCTTGTCAGGCACCCCTTTCTCCTTGGCTAATCAGGCTAATAGGATGTGCTGAAACATCGTGTCAGACCTTCCCCTGGATTTTGTCAGCTGGGTGAATGCCAAGAAGGGAAGGTTAGCCTCTAGTGGAAATTGAAAAGTGAGACAGAGTTAAAGCTTGCCAGCAAACAGAGGCACAGAGGAGCATAGAGGAGCACAGAGGAGACGGGGCAAGGTCAGTGCAGAAACTACAAGGCTGGGATCAGAATGCTCACCTGCCATCTTCTGGGCTCAGTTGCTGTCCATGCCTCCTTCTGTGTTTGTAAAGAACTCCTTTGCTTCTGGGGTGTCTTCACGTATACAAACAGCAAGAGTTCAGAGAGCTTAGTCAGGGAGGCCAGTAGAGTTTTGCAGAGAAGGCAATGGGTTTTTCTGAACAGTGGTGATATGGGATCTGGAACACACATCCTAGTCTCTGTTCCCACTATTTAGGGGCTTTTGGCTAAACTGATCTCGTTCCAGCATAGAGAGTGGCCCGGTTGAAGGCCAGTAGATCAGGTAGATCTCTCCCATTTTTCTCAGATCTCACCATTTGAGTCTATTCTATGTAGCCTCTCTCTCTCTCTAAGCTGTCTCCCGGAAAAGCAAAGAATCTCCAGGAATGTGAGTCAAGAGTCCATGTAATTTCTCCTTATCCTGATTGCATCAGGACCGTTAAGGATAGAGATAAGGGCAGCAGGTGAGGAATGAATCTCTGGAATTTATTTCTCTTGTCTAAAATGGGCCATTCCAAGGGTAGTTTACTATTGATTCATCAAAGATTATTACAACTCAGTGGTTTAAACAACAACAACAAAACAAAACAAACAGCAGCATATTGATTATTTCACAGACTTCCTGTGTGAGGACCCAGAAGTGGCTTAGTTGTCTTAATTTGCTCTCTATTGCTGGTCTGATATGCATCAGGACCAGAAGCAAACTGGGGAAGAAATATTTATTTCATCTCACAGTTTATAGTCCATCATGAAGGAAGTCAAGGCGGGAACTGGAGGCAGGAACCCAAGGGCTTGAACTGAAGCAGAAGCCATGGAATAACACAGATTATTGGCTTGCTCTCTATGGTTTGCTTAGGACCACCTGGCAGGGGATGGCACCGCCCACAGTGGGCTGAGCTGCCCCATATCATTCATTAATCAAGAAAATGCCTCATAGATTTCTCCTACAAACAGCCAGATGGAGGCAATCCCTCAATTAAGGGTTCCTCCTCCCAGATGATTCTAGCTGTGTCAAGTTGACAAAATTCTAATCAGCCAACTCAAATTCTCTGCTTAAGGTCCCAAAAATTGGCCACAAAAATTCTGGTTGTACTACATTCCTTTCTAGAATTTGAGATCCTCCTCCAGGCTAACACAGTTGATAGCAGAGTTTGGCTTTTTGGTTGTAGGACTGAGGTCCTCAGGCCACTAGGAGCCTCCGTCATAGCTTGCTTTGGCTAGGTACTCATTCCTTTCCTCACCAGTTTTTAAGACCAGGTGTTGTCTGGTGGAATAGAATTCTGGGAATGACATTTTGAAGTTTCACAAGAGAATCTAGATCAATTGGCAAAGCAGAGCCCACATTTGTGCTGAGAAGCAGCTCATAGGAACTGGGGTTGGCTGTCTCCTTGAACAGGATCATGTCTTTAATTTTTCAAAGTCTCAGCCTGACAGTAATGCTGCACATGTGTTTCCATCTAGGCTGCTTTGGTCAGGATACATCGCTCACTTGTCTACTTCCGGTATTTGAGTTTTTGACCTAGGGTTATATTTTTGAAGATGGAGAGAAAACTATGTGATTCTAGGAAACAAACTAAGGAGGCTCTGGCCGAGAAAAGGGTAAACTGAGGTAAACAGGTTTGCAAGCCTTCCCACTGCCTAATTATAATATAAAAGATCTGAACTGAAGCTGGTTTCTTCCTGGCTCTGCTCTCCTGGCCAGGACTCCAGCACATAACTGAATCTCTGTGACCCTCTGTTCCTCCTTTAGTATACATTTACTTTCCCACAGAGTTTCTGATTCTCATAGGTTTAGCTCTTGACCTTGAGATCTGACATTCTGAAAACCGATCAAAGCTCTCACTGATCACGAAAACTTAGATAACAAAACCATTCAGTTAGGCATTAGCCTCAAAGCACTTATGGATCCAAGAAATAAGGCCCAGCTTAAGGAAAGGTGTTAATAATCATGACTTATTAGGGAAGCAAGGTTCTGGGAAATATTTCAGTTCCAGCAAAATAGTCTCAGGGAGTTGAGAGTGTGGGAAACTGAGTCAGAAATCAGGCATGCAGATTAGGTCATCATAGTAGGAAGGGAAGTGCACTGGTACCCTACAGCACCTTCCTGGGGGCTTCCGGTTATTTACAGACCCAGGGGGTCAGGGCCTCTCACACTGCTTGCTGACTAACTGCAGGAGCTGAAGATTAGTGTCTTATTTCAAGTTAACACACACGGGATGAGCTACCCACCTCGGTGAAATGGAGAGGGTTCAGTAAGTGTGTGAATAAGAAAACCAGTAAGAATGGAGCCTTCCCATCACTGCTGACACTTCACTGGCCTGTTGCCTCAAGTCACTTGGATACATTGGGTCTCTCTCACCTTTTCCAAGAACACAGAAACCCTCCCATCTACTCCCCAAGTCTACTGAACTAGGCATCATATGGAATGGCTGTAGCTAACAAGGGGCATATCGTATAGAATATCTCTTATGTTTCAACCCAAAGCAAATTCAATGCCTACCTTGTCTTGGTTTAAAATGAAAACTCAGTGGTAGCTCAGTGGATTGTTTGCCCAGCACGTGAGAGGCCTGGGTTCAGTCCTCAGTACTACAGGGAGAAATACAATGCGAACTGTAATTCATATAAAAAATCCCTGTGATGTGAAAGTAGGAGGGAGTGTACATGTGGAGGGAGGGGCCTAGAACGGAACAGGCGGGAACACAGGGCAGTGTGAGCGAAGTTCAGTGATCACATGTATGAAAATGACAATGATGGAATGCATTGTTTTGAATACTGACTGAAAAAAATCAATAAAAATGAAAGGGAAAATCCATTTTAGCTGTCTGAATTTCGGATTCTGAGACACATTTTTCCCAGCCATGGAAAATTGCTAATAACCTACAGGTGCGGAATTCCTCACTGTAGGCAGCGTGAATTTTAACATGACACTAACCTGTCTGAAAATTCAGGAGAACTTGAAGTGATCTAATACTTCACAGTTAAAGGAACATGTGATTTATGAAATGGTGTCTTTCCACAATACTGCACAGTGTATGTGATTTGTCAATCATACTTCAAGAAGTCTGCGGGGAGACAAAAGGACCTGTTTTATGAAGCAGGTCCTCTAAGCAGTACTTTGTCTTTCCTCTAAGAATAGCTGCCAAAGTATATTCTGGTCACTTAATATATTTTGGTGGTTTTGTTTTCGTAATATACAGTCTCGGTTTAATGATCCGAAGAAGCCTTAAAGTATTTCACCAATAGCCTCAAGGAAAGTAACTCATATCAAACTAATTGTATGTGTGTGTGTGTGTGTGTGTGTGTGTGTGTGTGTTCGTTCGTTTTTTGTTGTTGTTGTTGTTTTTTTTTTTTTTTTTGAGGAAAAAAGCCACACACCACACAGTCTCTCTCTGTGTAGCTCTGGCTATCCTGGAACTCTCTGTGTAGACCAGGCTGGCTTTGAACTCACAGAGATCTGCCTGTCTTAGCCTCTTGAGGGCTAGGATTCAAGGCATATGTCACCACCACCCAGCTCAAAGTAGTTTTTTATTTATAGGCTTCTGGACTAACTGGGGTGCTTTCATAGCACAGAAAAGACAGGTTTAGGGCCTGGGCCTCTGTGGGTACTTGGTATTTACACAAACGTGACAGCTGCACGAATGAGTGGACCTGTGAGCTGTTAGCAATGATAGCCTCCCAGGAGGAATGACAGCTGTCCCGCTAGAGGGAAGATGATTACATAGGACACCATCAACAGCCACTGCATTTGAAGTCATTTGGCTAGGAATGGTGATGGACATTTAAGGGAATGAGAATTAGAGAAGGAGAAAGGAGATGAGAAAGGCATTGGAATTGAGGGACCAGTGTGGCTAGACACAAAGGAGCTCTAACTGGAATGTTTCTGAGGCATAGTTCAGGGGTGGGGAGCTCAGATGGGCTTGGAAGATATGGGAAATGAAGAGTTGGTCTGGCAGCCTTTGAATCAAGCATTATTTTTTTTAAAGTTTCTTCCTTTTTGCTTGTTTATTTTTTGGTGGATATACCTGTATGTATGTGTGTACCTGTGTATGTGTGTCTGTGCCAAAGAGGTCAGAGGTCAGTGTGGTTGTATTGTCTATGTCTTCTTTAGCCACACTTCATTTTAGTTTTAAGACATGGTTTCTTTACTGAGCCTGCAATGTATCCAGTTGGCTGTACTCACTGGCTAGGGAGACTTCCCTTCTCATCTCCCCAGTACTGTGATTATAGGTGTGGGCTGCTGTGTTCTGCTTTTTAAACAGGCTCTGGAGACCAAACTCAAGTTTCCAGGATCGGTTCCCAATGGAATCATCAACCTTTCTTGAAGGTTTCTGTCTGGGAGAGCGAGATAGCTTTAGTGAACTTGGAAGAATGTTTACAATACACAGGTAATGATATAGCTTCTCCTAGGTCCACCCACTCACAGCAGCCCTGTGATGGAAACACAGTTTGTGATGGTTAGCTTAACTATCAGCTTAACATCACAAAGAATCATCTGGGGAATAAAATCTTTTTTTTTTCTTTTCTTTTCTTTTTTTCGGAGCTGGGGACTGAACCCAGGGCCTTGTGCTCGCTAGGCAAGCGCTCTACCGCTGAGCTAAATCCCCAACCCCATTGGGGGTTATCTTAACGGAGATCGTGTACCTTGGGTTAACGTGTGGATACATCTGTGGGGAATTGTCTTCATTAAGCTAACTGATGTAAGAAGACTCAGCCCAGTGTGGGCTGTACCATTCCTTAGGCTGGGCCTCCTAAACTGTATAAGAAGGCAGCAATGGAGCTGAACACAAGCAAAGGGCATGCATTGATGAATTCTTTCTGTTCTTGTTCTCGACTGTGGATAGGATGTGGCTGTGCGAAGTTCTTGTCTTCACAATGGCAGGCTGTAACTTGGGACTGTAAGATGACATAAACCACTTCCTGCTCACTCTTTCACTTGGGCTTCCCACTGCTGAGAAGAGACGCCATGACCAAAGCAACTCAAAGGACTGCAACAAAAGTAGGATTTGAACTCACAACATTTGGCCCTAGAGCATTTAACCATTTGGCTATTTGACATTCATGATAACTGGCTACCATGGGAGGTAAATGTGGCCATGATATGTTGGGTTAATAGGACAAATGGTGCTGGGAAATCTAGTTAGGAGGTATGATGTTTAATCTTGGTTGTCAATTTGCCCACATCTGTAGCCAACTAAAACCCAAGCAGCTGGGCACACCTGAGGGAAATTCTCTTTATTGAATTATTTGAGTCAGAAAGACCCACCCTAAGTCTGAGCCTCACTTCCTGGTGTCAGTCCACATAAAGGTCATGGAAGAAGGAAGCTTTGGGATTTTGCCTGCTTGCCCTCATGTTCACCGGCAAACTCAGCTATCCCAGTGCAGAGGCATTTCTCTGCTGCTATTAGATCCTGCTTCAGGATTCCAACATAGACTGAAGACCAATGCTCTCTGGAATTCCCTAGGGTTCCAGAACAAGACTGGGGCTGCTGACACTACAGTTTCACGGACGGAACAACCTCCAGATTCTTGCAGATTCTTGGCCTTTTGGTCAGGAAATAGATTACTTGGACCACAGGCTGAAAGCTATATTCTCTCTCTCTCTCTCTCTCTCTCTCTCTCTCTCTCTCTCTCTCTCTCTCTCTCTTTCACACACACACACACACACACACACACACACACACACACGCACACACACACTCAGTCTATTCGTTCTGTTCTTAAAAAGAACCTGTCTAATACAGGCTGATGCTAATGATTTGAAGCATCCTACAAGCCATCCTGTCTCCCTGTCACTTGACTTCATCCATCCCCTTGGACCTCAGGCTCCATAATCTTAACCTCCTTTATTGTGTACCTCTCCATTCCTCTACATTGCCTAGCTAGAAGATCTTTGTAAGAGAAGATCTTTGTAAAATTTAATCACTCCTCTTTGAGCCCTTCTTGTAAAGTTCCTGCTCTTGGGTTACAAAGTCCATTATGGCTCCTTTTCCTTTTCAGTCCCACGTCTGGATGCCTGTGTCCTTACACTCCACTGTTTTAACTTCCTGGCTGCATGTTGGAATCACCTGATGCCCAAGTTCTACCTGTGATGTTAGAATCTTGGGGGCAGGAGCCAGCAGAGGAGGTTTTGAAAACACCACCAGCAAAAATAACAAACACCCTTTCTAGCAAATTCTGATGAATGAAGGGTCAAGGTTGAGAGCTATTTCTTCACAGATAAGACTGGGCAGAGCATGTAGACTCTGTGGAAGGACCTGCTTCCTGCTTTCCGTCTCTAACTGGGCCTCTCTGCCAGGCACTACTGTCCCCACATCCCCTTTCACCTGGTTGACCCCTGTGTGGTCTTCCAAATGTGTCTATTACGGTCTACCTAGTGTTTAGAAAGATTCTCATAGTGGACCCTCAGTGAATCTTTATTGAATGATTGGCTATATTTGAGTTAGATGACTGAATAATGGTTATCCTGCATCCAAAGGATGTCTACATTCAGATCTCCATGATGGTGGTGCCTATCAAAGCTAAGAGCTGTGTTCAAATTAAGAGTCTAGATCTGGGGGGATTATATCTTTGGTTGTCAAGTAGGCCCAAAGTAATCACAGAGGTCCTTATAAGAAGGAGGCAACAGCACTGGACTAAGGAGGCAAGAAGTAGAGGTCAGAGAAATAATGCTGTGTTCCTGACTTTGAAACTATAAAAGCCAGGAGTCAAATTTCTGGAAAATGGACAAGCTATACCAATTGTTCTCTACAATCTCTGAGGAGAGAAAGTTCCTCCCAACACTTTAGACTTCAGACAAGTGAAATTATTCCTCTGCCCACCTACAGAAGTTTAAGATATATCTGTGAGAGAAATGTTAATTGCCTTAAATGACTAAGTTTGTGTTAATTTGTTATAGCAGCAACAGGAAACTTGTATAGATGACAATCTATTTCTTCTCCCAAAGATCATGTTCTGACTTTTATCTAGTTGACATTACTTTCTTTATCTCAGTTTCCCCATGTGTAATGTGGGCTATTATGAGGTTTAAGTGACTCAATGAATTAACATAGCCTTTTATGAAGCAAATACCCAATAAACTAGTCTTATTACTCCACTGCAGCCTTCTAAGTGATACCATTATATTTGCTGAATGAGATTAAGATGTAGATATAATTCCGAATGGCCCACTTTAGCATTTCCTTTTCACCTGCAGACTTGATCCCAGAGAGAAGGGATCCACCAACACGTCCTAAGATCTCAGCAACCATTCCTTCTAGCAGCTACTTCACTGGTTCTATCCCAGAGGAGGGTGTGCTTCCTGTACTTCTCCTTGACTGCCAGCTCTTCTGTGTCTGGCTCTGTTGACAGGCAGCTCCAGCTCCAGCAAGCAAGAGTCCCTCCGCTGCCTTGGGAAGGATGATCGAAAGGTGAGTGCGTGCTTCGAAGCTGGCTGACTCAAGAGTGGTTACTACATTTCCGGAAGGATGACATGGCTGTGGTGACCTCTCTTGATGACTGTACAGCCATGACACTTCCCCAAACCTCAGCTTAGCTTCCTTTGACTAGACCCAGCTCAGTGTTGACTTTAAAAGATGAGATACTTGCTATCATTGTTGATGCTCAAACTGGTGCTCTGAGCTCCTGACATTGCTCCCAGAGATGTGGTATTGCCTCCCTTTAACTTTGCCCGTATCAAGTTGGAGATGATAGGCAATCTTAACTTATGATATATGTACCCAGATTGAAATATTATAAGTCAGTGGTTCTGAAAGAGTGTACTGGGCCCCCCTGGGAGTCCTTCAGGTCATTTGCAGACAAAATAGGCCAAGACATTGTTTACCTTTTACTCTTATGGTAAAATGCATGGTAGATTTTCCCAGAGCTTCCCTAGCCTGTAGAGACTGCATCAGAATACGCACAGAAGCAAATATAACATCCAGTTGTCGTCTCTTAAGTCAGATGTTGAAATTTGCAGCTATGTAAAGCAAGTCACTTGAATCATTTATATTGGAAAAAAATGAACTACATTTAAAGACATGTTAACATATAACGGGATTATTGCTGTCTTGCAGGAGTTTAGAAACGTTTTAAATATTTGTTTTGATTTCCAGTATGGTAAGTATCACCAGCTATGGCAAGCACAGAGACAAATGCTCCTTGAGGCACTTGGGAGTATGTAAGAGTATCAGAAGCTCTCTAAACACTGGAAAGTAACGGTCACAGGTCTTACTTGCTCCTCATTGTTGATGTTCAAACTGATGGTCTGAGCTCTTAGGGAGAACGCCAAGACCTCAGAACACAATTACAAGAATGGAAGGGCACAGTGGCTATAGCTGTTTGCAGTAGATGACGTAAAGGCTGGCTCTATAACCTAGTCTTCACTTTGCATACTAGGTGCCCAGTCTGTTTAATGAAAGCCTGGGACACTCCAATGGTACCTGCCATCTCTTTTCTACTTAGAGACAAATGTTTGCCTAGTTGATAACTACATCTCAGAATGCTAGGATGACAGAATGACCTAGGCATCTTCATTTAGAGAAGCTTAATAAACTCCGATCTCTTTCTTTATCATGTCAGTAGCCCTTGGAGCATGGAGAGGGAAGAGTGAGCATGAGTTTTAGGATGAAGCACTTGAAGAAAAGTGCCCTGGCCATTTATTAATAATACTATAAGATTTGTTTGTAGGGGGTTACCACTTTTTTAAAAAATGTCAATTTAGTACCAGGCACTTTGGAAATACTTAGATATTGAAGATAAAGAGGAATGACCTTTCCCCCACTGAGGTTGCTCAGTCTGTACAACAGAAGATATTAGATTGGAAAAGAGTATGAAGAGAGCATGAAGAGACAAACCCACACTGGCTTGATGCTCAAGACAACATGGGCAGGAGTTCTTCCCCAAAACTAGTCAATATCAAAACAAGGTAGTAGAAAAGATGCCCAAAAGCCAGTCTTGGAGAACTTTATGTGCCATGAGGAGGTAGCCTCCCAGCTGGACTGCCTCCAATGGGCAATGCAGAATGCTTGAAAGGACAAGAGGACTGGGGATAGGAAGGACTGGTTGTCTTCTGTCACACTTCTCTTTGTTACTGCCCTGTAGATTCATCCCTAATCAGTCCTGTATGGTAGCTGGGGACGAGAAGGAGAGGAAACAGGAAAGACGCCTAATCGTGGCAGCAGAGTGGGAGGGGCAGCTTGGGTGGGTATGTGCGTGGGTGGGGGCAACTGGCTGGTAGAATTATTTGTATTTAAGAGATGTATGCAATTTACATATCTGTGAGCAGAGACTCCACAGAACATGAATTCCCCATGCTCTGCAGCATTCATCAGTCCTGAACTCCATCTTCCAGTTATTTATGCGTTTGTAGATTTGAGTAAATGCCAAGCAAGCTTTCTTTTTTTGTTGTAAGTTTGGCTTTTCATTTAATAAGTTTATTTTAAAATATTTTTCCCCAGTGACTGAGTTAAATATGAAACTCTTCACAATCAAAGGTGAGAGGTGTTGACGGTTAGCGGTAAACAAAACACTTGTTCCACTAAGCCACCAACTAGCACAGTTTAATTACAGGACAATTAAGCAAGAAGAGTGCTGCTTTCTTGGATGTTTGAACATGAGCGTAGCTGCAGCAGATGGCAGTTTGACACATCAGTGTTGCAAGGCAGTTCACTTAAGTTAAACTCTCCAAGAAGTGCTAAAAATATTAAGCTCGACTTACATACTTCTGCTCTGACTGAAAGATTAACTCTGTTGCTGTGCTAACCAGGACACTCCCAGCGTCTGAAAGAACAAGTTGATTCCTTTAGCATTTTTCAGAACTGCTATTTCAATTATGCTCCTTAGAAGTTGCATAAATAAATATGTAAATAAAAATATCCAATAAGAGAAAAATGTTGCACAAAGACTTCTTCATATCATAGCCATGAGTTAGAGTGAAGAAGATTTTGACTTAGCCAGGAGTGGTGTCATATGTCCATAATGTCAGTATTTGGGAGGTTGTGGGTGTGGAGTGGGTGTGGGGTGGCGAGTTTGAGGCTGGCTTGGGCTCTGTAGAGTGTCTTAAAATTTCTCTTCCAACTCTAAGAACACACTACATAATGTCTCAAACACAACACAGTCTGAAAGATTCTAGATGTCACAGTAGAATTTAATTTTGGAGTAGGAAATGCTAACTAAAATTAACTAGAAAAAGTCAAGTGGAAGATTATTCAAAAGCTTCTTATTAGATGATCTTTGAGAAGAAAATAACAAGAGGAGAAAACATGATCAGTGATTTCATTTTTGAAAAAGATGGGAACTTGCAGGGAAAACATGTAGCAAATCTTGTTTAATTTCCAAGTAATTTCTCAAAATAATCCAACCTATAAATATTATGCAATGTTCTGTTGGTTATGCTTATTTCTTTCAGTGCCCCCCCACCAACCCCCCTTTCATTTTTCTACCTACAGTCATTTACAAAGACTTTGAAGGGTGTTCTTCAAAGTCAGTAATGGGAAAGAAAGGGCAAGCCTAGATTGAGTCATGGAAGAGAGATGTGGCTTCTTGGGCTTCAACAGGGAAGGCAGGTGATTTCCTCATGTGGGCTTCCCAGAGTTTCTACTCAGTCTGGGGAAGCTGGCAAGGACTGGCCTCCTTCCTACTCCTCCACAGCTTGTCCTATGCCCCAGGAGAGAAGTGGATGGAGCCAAGGCCTTTGAAGTGCATCGTTAGGCTATTTATTTGAGATCACTCTGATTTTTACTTAAACATAAGCATTCTTAGTCATTAACTTTGTTCTTAGGATTACTTTAGCCAAATCTCAGAGGTTCTGGTAAGTTGTATTTTTTGTTTTCATGCGATTCTAGGATTTTTTTTAAAGCTTTCTTCCAGATTTCTTAATTGAACCATTGTCAAACAACAAAGCGTTATTTCATCTCCAAATATTCAGGCAACGTCTGTGGTTTCTCTACCTATTGATATCTAGTATTAGATCACTGTGATCTGATAAGAGAGAAGAAATAATTTTGATTCTTTTGTGTTAGTTAATACTTGCTTTGTGACATAGAATGTGATCTGTTTTACAGAATATTCTATAGATCTCTCCAGCCTTATTTTTGAAACCTTGACTGAATATGAGAGGTTTGTCACCAATTATGCCAGCTTGAGGTTCTTTCATTTGTTTATCTGTTTCACTCTTGATTTGGAACATTTCTGCTATCATTTTATTGAATAGAGTCCCTGTCTTTATTTTTAAATCTCAGCATTTTCCTCCATCCTGTGGATTTTTAGGTTGGTCTCCTGATGGTATTCCACAGTTCTTGGGTATTGTAGTCATGTTTGTCTATTATTTCTTTATCGATATTTGAAGGTAGTATTTCCTTGAGCTTGTCTGCAAGCCCTTATTTTCTTTCTTCAGTTTGGTTGAGTCCATTGGTCAGGTTTTTCACTTAAAAAATGACATCAAGTTTTCGATTGCCAATATTTATGTTTTTGTTTCTCAAAAGTCCCATTTTCTTACTGAACTCTTCCTGCATTGATCACATTTCCATTCATGTTGCTGATGCCCTAACCCACTTTGCTGGTGACCTTGGTCTTCAGGTCTTGTGTTAATTCATCTTGTCTGCATCTTCTTTGAGGTCACTGATCATTTTAATTAATAGACTTTTGAAATCTTCACCTGGCATTTCGCCTATTTTAGCATCTTTGAATTTGGTCAGGTTGAAGAGTTTATGTGTAGGAATAATGTTATCATGCACTGTGTAATTCAAATCTGATTTCTGGTTCCCCTATATCTGGTTGCAATCCTTATTCAGAGAATCTCCTGTCTCTATCTGGTGTAAACACCAGTTACCCAATTGTTCCCTGATGTATCCATAAATAGAATTCAACAGCCAATGACTGAGTAGGGGAGAGAATAGGGCAGGACTTCCTGCCAGTCAGTAGAGGGGATGAGAGAGGGAGGAAGTCGGGATTAGCCACAGGGAGGGAGTTCAGGAAAGAGAATGAGAAAAGCGTTTAAGCAGAGAAAGCCATAAAATGCAAGTATTTTTGGACTTTTAGCTGGGAGATAGCCAGACTAGCATGGATGTTGTTGTGCCTTTAAAGCTCGTTAAATCAATGTATTAGTCTAGTCGGAATTTTTTAGGAGCTAGCTGGGTAAGAGGAAATTGGCGACTTATATTAAAAAGCTACTAACAGTTAGGATATTCTGGTGAAATCATACTACTTTCTTTCTTGTATTCCTGGTTGTGATGGTTTGTATAGGCTTGGCCCAGGGAATGGCACTATTAGGAGATGTGGTCTTGTTGGAATAAGTATGTCACTGTGGCTGTGGGCTTTAAGACACTCGTCCTAGCTGCCTGGAAGCCAGTCTTCTCCTAGCAGCCTTCAGATGAAGATGTAGAACTCAGCTCCTCCTGCACCAAGACTGCCTGGATGCTGCCATGCTCCCGCCTTGTTGATAATGGACTGAAACTCTGAACCTGTAAGTCAGTCTCAATTAAATGTTGTCCTTATAAGAGTTGCCTTGGTCATGGTGTCTCTTCATAGCAGTAAAACCCTAACTAAGACACTGGTCCTCACTAACACAATCTGTATAATTGTTAATTTGATTATCACTTCTGGTCTTATATTTAGGGATTTGTTATTGATCAGCCTTAGGGGCTCAAATCTCAGTTCCACATAGTGACAAGGAAAAAACTAATTGTAGCCACGTCAAACCACACCAGATACAGAAACACACTAAAATGATTAAAGCACTAATAACTACAAGTCATAACGTAGAAACAATAAGGCAGAGTGTGCCAAGAAGTTACAAATTAAAGTAAATATGGAAAAATTTATGTGGATGAGATAAAGGAAGGGAATGTGGGGAGGGAAAAACAGAAGACCACTGAGGACAATGGAGGGCCAGTGAGGGTTGGTGAGGGATAGTGATGTTCAGTAAATGGGGAAAAGGATGGAGAATGTTGTAGAAGGGAAGAGGGCAAGGAATTTGGGGAGGTGGTTTTTCTAGTAATGAGAAAGTGTGAAAGCAGACTTAGATAAATATAGGTAGGGGAACAAAGATTAGAGACGAGCTTTTAAAGAGTCAAGCGTGATAAGGTCAAAACAGAAACTTAGCATCCAGTCCCAGGAACTCACCTGCTTCTTGCTTACCTGCAGACTTAAGCTGACCCATAGTGCTGACAGTATGTTCAGGCTTCTGAATCAAATTTCAGCCTTCTTCAGGGGGTGAACGAGTAGAAGAGACTGCCAGGAAAGGGAACAGACTTGTCTTCAAGGTGAATGTTGTCCCGATAAATCTGTGATCACCAGTCAATAGTACCATGAGTCCAGAACTTTAGTTGGTTGTGTTGCCCATGTAAGGAAAAATACTTTGTACATTGAGAACAGAACTTGCTTCTCTGTCTGCAATGTGCCTGAAGGTTTTGTGCCGTATAGAGGTGACTGGCTAGAAGTCAATTACTTCAAGTCTCGGTGGACTTCAAAACTCCATATATGGTCAGCAAAGCCCACAAGAGTCAAGCATCTGCATGAGGTCTATACTACGTCCCTGGAGGAAAGACATAGAATGATAAGAATACTCCATCTACTTCACCTTGGATGCACTGTAGCTTCCTCCTGGATATAAACCTAAAATGTGTGATTTGGTGTATGTGACCATAGTGGAAAGTGTTCAGCTTTTCTCTTTTTGGAGACCAATCTCTATGACCCCAGTGAAAAGATCCTATTGTGGATGAGGGTGACATTCAACTTCTGGTCCTCTCTCCCTCCACCTATCCAGTGCTAAGATTATAAAATGGTGGAGATAGAACTCAGGGCCTCATACATGCCAGGCGAATGCTACATCAGTGGACAACCCCCTCAGCTCACATTGTTTTTGTATGTGCAAGAAAATGTTTTAATAAAAAAAATAAGTGAAAAATAATAAAGAGTCAAGCATAGCAAAGGGAGCAGACAAGGAAATGGACAGACTCTAACAAGGCAGAGGAACACTACTTAAAACAGAGTAGAAAGAAAACAGCAAAGCTTGGAGAAGAAGAAGGAAAGAGGAGTAGGAAAGAAGAAAGCAAAAGATGGCTTAGTAACAGAAAAATGTATTAAAGAAAAATTTAAAAAGACATAATTTAAAAAGTAGCATAATACAAGAGCACCGATAAAAATACAATAATAATGATAAACAAATCAGAGACCACCAATCAAATGCACATAGGAGCAGGGTCATCAGACACCTTGGCTCTTGTCTTTTCTAGGCTTCTTGCTGGTATTGATCTTGTATTTGAGTGAGTGAGTGTCAGAAGTCTACCATAGCTGTCTTCGCGTTATCAGATCTCCTCTAGGCACCACCGGCCTCTGCTGGTCACTCAGCTTCCTAGTCTGGGGACTGGGAAAGTGCTGTCAGCCACATTCCCTCCAGCTCTTCACCCTGGAGGCTTGTTTTGACTGTGTCGGGAATGTGAGACATGGCAATGAGAGCCCCACATGTGGGAACCTGTCTTATCATTTAAAAGTCTCCTTAGTACTCCTCATCCTGCCAGAGGACACCCAGCCATGTGTCAAGTAGGCTGTGGGAGCTTCAGTGTTCTTGACTTGTACGGCAGAGGGTAGCAGAGGTTCTCTCAGTTGATGAGGTCACTCCTGGACACCAATGAATGGCAGGGCTATCACCTTCTTGGTTTTGTCCTAAGGGCAAGCCTGCCCCCTGTTTTACCTTTTAGTAGCTGGTGTGTGTGTGTGTGTGTGTGTGTGTGTGTGTGTGTGTGTGTGTATGAACAAGAAACAACTTAGTGTCATTTGAGAAGAGGAAACCTCAATTGAGAAAATGCCTCCACCCTGATGTCATGTCAGGGCTGTGCCCTTCTTGACCTGGGTATAACTGCTTTTCCTTTCTCCACGAATGCCTCCCTGGGCCTTCTGTCCCCCAGGTGTTATGGCTGGTGAATCTCAGGCTCCTGACCTGAGGGTGTTTGAAGATTTTTGACTCTCAGGGGAGCTTGGTTTTAAACAATAATTTTCTCTCAGTAGGTTCCTGGTCGCTGTCCTCTGAATCACAGAGTGACAGAGTGGATTTCTCTCCACTGCTGACTGCTTTGCCAGAAAAACCAGTGCCAAAATCTACAGACTTGTGAGGACAATGGGCTCATCCTAAGGGCAAGCCTGCCCCCTGTCTTACCTTTCAGGAGCTGGGGTGTGTGTGTGTGTGTGTGTGTGTGTGTGTGTGTGTGTGTGTGCGCGTGTGAACAAGAAATAACTTAGTGTCATTTGAGAAGAGGGAACCTCTATTGAGAGAATACCTTCACGCTGATGTCATGTTGGCAAGTCTGTGAGGGCATCTTGATGAGTGATTGGTGTGCGAAGGCCCGGCCACACATGTACACAAGGGCACATGCGGATCACCCGTGGGCAGGTGAGCCTGAATTATATAAGAACACAGGCTGAACAAGTCATGAATAGCAGCCAGTAAGCAGCATTCCTCTATGGGTTTTGCTTCAGTTCCTGACTCCAGTCCTCAGCGATGGACTATGAAGTATAAGCTGGAATAAACCTTTTCCTCCTCCAACTCATTTTTGCTCATGGTGTTTAAATGGCAGTAGAGGGAAAACTGAGTCATGCTCCCTCCACCAGGCTGTTTCCCTTCTTTTCCTCACCCATCCTTCTCTCCATACCTTCCATGTATCTTTTGTTTTCTTTGTGATTTTCCAGAGCTCCTCTCTTTGGAGCATTTTCCCCCATGTTTCAACTCTCTCCTTCACCAGCGCACACAGACAGCTTCCAGGTTAACCCTGAAACCCAGTTGCACAAAGATTCTGCCACAGTTATGGAAGTCCAGCGTAGGCACTCCCTGGCTGAGAGAGGTCCACAGGTCAGTGGGGTGTGCATAGGTTCCTGTCAGACTCCCCACTTACAGCTTACAGCTTTGTCCTTCACCAACTGTGTAGCAAGGGTACATGTTCTGCCTGACTAGTAAGTTTGGTAGAATGCTACATACAGGGGCTGATGCGATGATCATTTGAGTGACTGAAAAGTGTGTAGGACGAGTTTAACACACAGGAAATACTGTAGACGTTACCTACTGTAACAGAATACTTTCCAGTAGTTGAGAAGTGCAGGCTAGCTTTCTACACTCATGCTCTCAAGAATGCATCCATTTTCACTGTCTTCTCTCTCTGCCACCCTTCTTTAAAAACGTCTTTTGCCTGTGTCTGCCTTGACCTCTTTCTCTGCTCCAGAGATGATCCCACAGGGGACCATCACAGCCCAGATGTCTTTGGTGGCTGGGAGAAAGCCCTATAGCTGAATACCGTTAAGCACTGGGAAGGGCTTCTTAGCTGGGTGCCTATCAGAGTGATGGTAATTTCAGCTGTCACTATGTCTCCCCATGGACTCTCCTTGGGACTCTTGACTCTGCCCTGTAGTGATTTGAAATGGATTTTATTAAGCTCTCATTATTCGTCCCCCGCCTTGGTATCTGAACCGCATGAGAGTCAGTGCCTGCCTGGTGATCTGCTCAGGCCTTTTCACATGCCCAGCTCCCTCTCTCTCTCGTGCACGAAATCCAAAGTGAGGTCCAGGGTTCAGAGGCCCAGCACAGCTTGTGAATTAATGGAGTGGTGGGCTACCTTTGTGTCCGTTTCTTAAATGTTTTCCTCAAGCAGAATTATAAATAGGCTGTTTTCTGACCCATGGGTCAAAAAGTGAATAATCAGGCAAATGATTTTGATTCTAACATCTATTATGAACATAACACATTAATAATGAATGTCAAGAATTCGGTTCAGAGGTGGTAAAGGCAAAGGCACCTTGTGTCTCTCTTTGTCCACTTACCGTCTTGTTCAACGCCTTTTTTCTATCTGGAGTGGCAATAGGACTTTTCAAAGTCTTCCTGGATGGTGATGGTGGGATTGCTCAGTGGGTAAAGACATCAGGTTACTAAGAACCCACTTGATGGAGGGAGAAAACCGACTCCTGCAAGTGATCTTAGACCTTCACATGTGCTGTGGCACATGTACATATGTGTACACACACACACACACACACACACACACACAATGTAAAAAAAATGAAAAGAAAGCTGCAAACAGAAAGGAGATATCCACACCCATAAACAAACCTAAGAGTGTCCGTAACAGCCTGCCTTTGACTGAACGGAGGGGTGTAAGGAGGCGAGTGTCAGCTTTTGGGTCTCAATTACATTCCTGCTTCTGTTCTACTTTAACAAGACTGGGAAGTTGAGTGTCCACATCTCTCGAGAATGTTTTCTGCTCTGAATCCCTGGGGAGTGGTGTGCTGCAGACGTCGTTTCATTTTATCCCAGCAAACTGTCTCATCCCCTCCTCTTCCTGAGGACAGAGATCTGTAAATGGGAACAAACCAGCTCTTCACTCTTCCCTGATGGGTCTCCGCCTTTCACAGAGTTCAGATGAGAAGGTTTTAAGAGGAACCGACCTCCTTGGATAGCAGTAGCTGCTATGAGGACTCTGACATTTTTGTAAAGTGCCAAATCGCCATATGGATTAAACCTACCGTCTCTTCCCGCTGTGGGTTGGCTCATAAAGGACCAGCCGCTGAGCCGCCCTCAGCCAGGCGCCAAGAGGCAGAATTCCCCCACGATGAGGGCAGTTTGGGAGCTTAAGTGAGACATGGCTCCTTGGAAAGCCAGGCCAGTTTCTTGTGATGGAGGCTGGAGGAGAATGGCACTGGACTTGATGAAAAGAACAAGGAGATGAGGTCACTGCTACTGCTCCACCTACTGGCTTAGCAGACTTGAGACATCCACATTTTCCGTTTCCTTGGGACCCTACCACTCACCACTGCAGGCAGACCAGACGACAGCATGAGGAGATTCCATTGGCTTTTGGCACCTGAGATGTCCAAATTGACATCCCCATTGAGGGGTCTTCATGATACTCATGAACTCAGGCTATCCTGGGTGTTCGTTTAAAGT
Source organism: Rattus norvegicus (assembly GCF_021556685.1). Lineage (NCBI taxonomy): Eukaryota > Metazoa > Chordata > Mammalia > Rodentia > Muridae > Rattus > Rattus norvegicus. The sequence goes on along the minus strand of NC_141542.1, from coordinate 81,028,258 downwards.
TCCTCAGTCTCACATGCTCCTCACATGTACTGATTTGAACACATTACCAGTTACCAGTAATGTGTTGGTGTCACATTAAGGAAAGGGATTAAGAAACACTTCCCTTTGGCACAGTTTAATCAAGAGTGAGCCTGGACTTGAATTCTCTATTTCTCTGACCCCTGTCTTCCAAAGGATGTAAGGCTGTAAGGATGATGGGAGACATACTGCTGTTCGGGAGGTCGCTGATGAACGCCCGGGCTGTGCTCAACTTTAAACTGAAAAAGAAGGACAAGCAAGACTTTGGGGAGGAATTGAGGGAACCCAGCACAGGAAACAACAGCCGGGAATTCTTAGTGAGCCTAAGGAACTTCCGGGTCTTCATCGCGCTGTGGAATGGATTCATGATTCTCTGCACGATCGAACTGTTCAGCTCTTGAGCCCCGCATGGAACCCAGAGCTTGCCTGCGGGACATCCACGGCTTCGTTTCTGTTTCTGTTGACTTCAAGAATGCTTCTCACCGGAAGACCAAGGAGCTGCCCTGAAGGCTTGAGCTCATTTAGGTAGAGAACGTCCATCACCCAGCCACCCGACCCCTCCTTCGCCCTAGTTCCGCCTGTACTTTGCAGTTTCGGGAAGTCCTGTAAGACACAGTGACACAGTTGGGCTTTGTTAGGACAAAGACACACCTAGATCTTCTCCATGTGGCCATTCCGTCTTTGCCCAGCTTCTCCAGAAACCTGACACGGACTATTTCTTGGTTGACTTGCTCCTGATTGTTTTGATTTGATTTGTTTCTTCCCGATTACCATATGAGTCTGAATTCGACTCCTAAACACTGCCTTTTGAGTCTGTCTGTCCTTATTTGTGTCTGTGAGTCCCTCACAATGGGCTTTGCTTCCGGGCATCACATGGGGGAAGGAATGCGGGATACTTTACAGAAATCTTGAACTCTAACTGACCCTGCACTGACCCGGATAACAAACAAACCAGTGCCACCAAGCCACATCCATATGTTACAGCATCCAGCATTTATGGTGACTAATCATTTTTATAAGACCACTTTCAGCCCTTTTGCTGTTCCTAGCATTTATTACCATAACATACAGACGGATGTGCATTATTTGCCGGGTCAGGGGCACGGCAGAGCACACGATTTCAGATGCAGTTATGCATTAGTTTAACTTGGAAAAGTTAATTACATGGCAAACCCAGGGCAGGTCAGGTTGATTGCTATATTCTCATTTTAAAGGCAGGTTAAACAACACAGGATGAGTACACAGTAGGATGGCGGTCTTAAGTGGCCTCAGGAAATATTAACCACTCTCGCTATGAGGTCCAGCAAAGTTCTAGTCTCTCTTAGAGCGTAAGAGATATTTTCATAATGGCGCACTGTCCTGCGTGGATTTTCCTCTATGTAACATCAAGGAGAGATGCATTGCTTATTTTAGTAGCACTCACTGGTTCCCTCTGCCAAGGGCCCATCTAGGATGCTCAGAGACATTCCAAGCACCTGGTAGGTACCTCTCTTACAGTGACAGGGGAAAACAGTCATGTATAGAGATGGTTAACGTCCCTGGGAGCAGTAGTGTCACCACCTGAGAACCAATGTCCACAGTAGTCTTCAGTTGAGGAGGACAGTGGCAGCTTCTCTACAAAGAGCTGGATGACTAGAGTTGTCAGGGCTGAGACATCCCACATCACCAATGAGACACCGTGGGCACAGTTTCCACACAGTGGGTTTGCAAGACAAGGGGGGTTGGGGGAATTGGAGTTTTTTCTCATCATGCTTGGATCTAAGGAAACTTTGATTAAATGAACACTAGGAAAAGAGGACACAGAACAGATCCCTGGTGACTGGCGTAATGTGTGTGTGTGTGTGTGTGTGTGTGTGTGTGTGCGCGCGCATGTGTGTGTATACAGTGTGTGTGTGTGTATATATATATAACATGTAATGTGTAATGTGTAATATATAAGATGATATATGATATGCACATAAATATATACTAAAATACACATATTATGTATATAATATATATTTAATTTTTGTATTTCAAACCATACTGGAGGAAAGACATCTTTTTCTACATATGTCACTTAAGTTTGTGGCCAAGGTTCCTATAACAAGAGTAACAAGAATAAAGTGTAGACTACATAATACAGGTTATATGTGATCCAAGAGTTTTTGTGAGAAAAATAAGATTCTCCCCATCCCAAGAAAGGGGAAGGACTGAACATTTTTCCCTCTAGTTTTGATGACAGCTGAGGAGCAGTAGAGAAAACACAGCTGGTGGACCTAGTGGAGGTGAACAGAGTGGTGTTAGGGGGGGTGGGGATTGTGACAAACCATGGAGGGAAACTTTCACCTCAGTGTCCATCATTCAGTTCCAGCATAAAAATGAGTCTAATCCTAAATCTTAAAATTTTAATGAGAGACCCCAAATTAGAATTTTTATTTAAAATATTTTAATTTAACAGGAAAAGGACAGTGTAGGCCTTGGGAATCTGGCTTAGCTGCACTTGATTATCATGTATGAGGCCTTGGTGTAACCCAGCACCACAGGAAGCTATCTAAGGTAAGATAGATATAGGGGAACATGATTATAATCCCAGCTTCTGGGGGGAGAGAGAGAAGGACTGAAAGGTGCTTGAGGGCAGCCTGGGCCATAACGAGTTATAGACCGCAGTGCCTCAGGAACAATAGATGGATGGGTGGGTGGGTGGGTGGATGGATGGATGGATGGATGGATAGATAGATAGATAGATTGATTCTGGGGCTATGACTCAGTGGTAGATGGAGTAGATTGTTTCCTAGCATATGCAAGGCTTTTCCTCCTCCCCGCAGAAGCAACACCACCCTTCAAACAATAACAACAGCAACGACAGCAACAACAACCAAAACCAAACCAACCAACCAACAAAAGTAACACAAAATCACCACCACAGGAAGAAGAAAGAAAGAAAGAGATAAGGAAGAAAAGGAGAAATGAACAGAATAGATTGGGGAGGGGTGGGATTTTAACAGCCTGTTCATGCAGATTCCTTTTTCTGCCCAGAATTACCCTTGTTTCCAGGCACAGAGTGTACACCTCTTCCAAGATGCTCTCATGGCCTCTCCTGAACTCCAAATCAAGCATATATGATTCTAAGTATAAAAACAGAAATTTAGAATTGACTGCTGTAGCAGCTAGCAATTATTCAACCTGTGAAGGTCAGCATGTAAAAGGTTCACTTTCTGTTCTACCAGTGTCTGTCTTTTTCAAAATCATTTTCTGTTAGCATTTTTGCTATGCAGCTAAGATGGGTTCACCATAGGGAAGGTTTGAAGAAAGTATATAGGGTCAAATAGAAGAATCACCCTGAATCCTGTTGTTCCGGTGTAACTTGTGGTGGTTGGAATGAGAATGGCTCCTACATTCTATTTGAAAGTGTGGTCTACAGTTAGTGGAACTGTTTGGGAAGGATTAGGGAGTGTGGCTTTGTTGGAGGAGAGGTGTTACTGGTGGTGGGCTCTGAGGTTTCAAAAGTGGTTCTCTGCCTGCCGTCTATGGGTCAGGATGTAAAGCTCTCAGCTACATCTCCAGCCTCACGGCTCTCTTCTCACCATAAGGATCATGGACTAACCCTCTAAAACTGTAAACAAGCCTCCAATTAAATGTGCTCTTTTATACGGGCTGCCTTGGTCACGGTGTCCCTTCACAACAGTAGAACCGTGACTAAGGTACTGCCACTACTGATATTTTGTTATGTGTTTTCCAAATAGGCACATAACAGCCGCCACTGCAGTTCCCACACCCACTCTTCCTTCTTTTTTTCCTTTGGATTTTTAAGACAAGGTCTCATGTAGCTCTCAAACTCTATATAGCCAAGGGTTGCCTGGAACTTCTGGTCATCTTGCCTCATTTTCAACCATGCCTCCTTGGGATTGAGCTGTAGTTTATTGTAGATCCAATGCCGTCTTCTGGTGACGCTGGCTTGGTCCTTATAGGTTCAGTGCCTTCTATAGACTATGGACACTGAGCAGGTATGTTCTGGTTTACAGTTATTTTTCAGAATCCCAGTGAGGTAGGAGGAGTAGGTGTCATTCCTGTAAGTATCCATTGAGGACTATTAGAAGGTAAAGTGTGTTTCTGTGGATGACTCAATGTGACAGTCTATCAAAGGTGAAGACTTAAATATGACTGTGGGTTTTCTGTTTGTTCATCTCAGTTTAGCTTTTAATTGCCTGGCTTAATTATTTCAAATAATTTCAAATGCAGATCCACATGAAAGCCTTCTTCCTCAAACCTTCAGTGCTTTAGGGATAACTAGTAAGTTTTAAAAAGGCTTTAAATCCTCATGGGTAGTTCCATTAATGAAGGGAGAGAATGGAAAAGTGGGAGAGCAGGGAGTGAGGAAGGAAAGGGTTAAGTCAGAATGAATGCTTGCAAACTCACAGGCATTTACCTTTATGGAAGTCTGTGGCTGTTGAACAAATCTGCGTGTCACAATTCTTAGAGACAGAACAGAGGGCATTCAACACGAACACCTACAAAACGCAGACACCTGCTAATAGGAGAGACACTTATGGGAGTGTCAAACCACCCAGGACACCTTCTACTTCCAGGGGTTGGCCCTCCTCAGCTCTAGTGATTTAAAGACAAACCTTCAGCCTTGTCAACTTCTCTCATTCTGCTGAGGACCAAAGTCGGGATTTTTATGTAAAATGATAATTTTTTTTACACATTTTTTTTCTTTCTTTTTTTTTTTTTCCGGGGCTGGGGACCGAACCCAGGACCTTGCGCTTCCTAGGTAAGCGCTCTACCACTGAGCCAAATCCCCAACACCGAAAATGATAATTTTTTAAAAAAGTACAGTGTAGACCACGTTAGTGATGCTTGCAAGTGAAATGTGCCTCAGACTCTAGTCTGGCCATGGTGTGCATGAAATTTGGTCTCTAGAGAGTTTCAGATCGGTGAGGGTTTCCTTTTCTGTGGAAATATTCTTCGAGAGGGACCACGAAGTTGGTGGGACGCCCTTGGAGTTATAAAATGCCCTCTAACCTCGTTTCTGCAGCAGCCTGCTCTGTTCTCCAGGCCTGATGTCTGTCCTCTGCTACACCACAGTTCCCACACAGGCCTTCTCTGGATCAGCCCAGAAGCTCTGAGCATTGGTCCTCAGGTCCAAGCTATGCGCATAGTGCCCTGGGCCACAGAAACTTACCTGACTTAATTAAATTATAAATATCTGTCCCTTTAAGAAGCCAGGAAGTGATTTGTTTTTCAATCAACAACCACAGACCATTACTCTTACCTGTTTGTGAACTGGACTTGTGTTTACTTCACACGTACAAATGCTCTTCCTTTGAATGGAAGATGATAGTCACTTCTGCCAGATCATGTCCATTTGAGAGTTCGTCTGAGCTTGTCACCGTGGGAAAAACATTTCTTCCTCCAAGGATCTGAGTTCTGAAAGTTCAGGAGCCCAGTAATTCCATGATTTAATATCCAGTAATTTCTTCTGCCGTCTTGTAAAAATGATAAATCCTAAATATGAGTTATGTATTAAAATGTAAAAAGGGTGTTGTGCTACGTGAACATTTTCCTTTATGTGCTTATGCTACACGAAATGGATGCAATATTCTATGAAATACTTTTGGAAAACGAGATTTTAAACAAAACATGCTATTAGAAAGTTGACCACGAGAGGGCAGCATTGTCTACACAAATTTGAATCGCAAGCAAATGGCAAGGCTGTGAGGCTTATCCACCATTTGGTTTCAAACACGTGGACAAAATATTAGCAGCAGCATTATTTATGCTTACATTTGCATTCTTTTCAATAAGACACTTAGTCTCTAGGTCTGGCTAGCCATTAGGACAAGTCTAATTCTGATTAATAATGGCATCTGTCTTCCTCCCCCACTATGCCTCTTTTTTCTCTCCAGCAAGCCTCGTTCATATGCTACAGTCAATTTCTGTAGCTTTATTATTTGTTTTAAAGAATATGGTCATGCTCTTTTATGATCCAGCCGTGTGTGTGTGTGTGTGTGTGTGTGTGTGTGTGTGTGCGTGCACAGGAATGGGTTAGGGTACAGGTGTTAGGCATTTGGAAGTCAATCTTGGGTATTGTCTGACATTTACCACATTAGCATTTATTTATGTATCTATCTATGTATCTATCTATCATCTATGTATGTATGTATATATGTACTATCTATCTATCCATCTATGTATGTATGCATGCATCTATCTCTGCATGTATGCCTGTATGTAAGTAGTATCTATGAATTTATGTATGTACGCATGCATGCATGCACACATCTATCTGCATGTATGTATGCATGCATACATCTATCTCTGCATGTATGTATCTATGCATCTATATATATATGCATACATCTATCTGCAGGAATGTATGTATCAATGTATGTATATATGCATGTATGCATACATCTATCTCTGCATGTATGTATGTATGTATGTATGTATGTATGTATGTATGTATCTATCCATCTGAGACAAAGTCTTTCACTTGAGGTCTTCTATTAGGGCTAGGTTGACTGCTGGCCAGGGAGCTCCACAGAGCCGTTTGTCTCCTTCTCCCCAGCACTGGGATTGTAAGCAAGGTCCCTGTTTTTGTTTTTCTTCAATTTTATTGACTTATTTTTTACTTATTCACTTTACATCCCTCTCACGGACGCTCTCCTGGTCACCACTCACACAATGCTTCCCCTCTTCTCCTCTGAGTGGTGGGGAGGTCTCCTGGGATATCCCCCAACCCTAGCACTTAAGTCTCTCCCACTGAGGCAGCCCAGCTAGAAGAACACACAGCACATACAGGCAACAGACAACTTTTGGGATATGAACCACCAAAGAACACACAGGGGCTGGACCTATGCCTCCCTCTATATATGTAGCAGATATGCAGCTTGGTCTTCATGAAGGTCCCAGCTTTTTACATGGGTTCTGGGGGTTGAATTAATTGCTTGCTCTCTGGTAAGCAATTTCCCAGGCTGATCTGTTTCCCCAGGTGAAGCCCTTAGGCAGTCTAGTGCAGTGGCTAGAGTTCAGGCAGGTGGCTATCTGCCTGGTGTGGGTGAGGCATTGGGGAACAGTAAATAATACCAACATTTACTTCAGATGGTTTATAGTGGGATTATACAGGGCCTGCTATCTAGAAAGTGCACAATATAAATATTGCAGGAATAATGCTTTTTTTTTAAATTGAGCGGTAGACATTTAAAAATCTGGAGAACGTATATAAAAGTCCAACTTATATAAAGATCCCATTGCCGGTTTCATTATTCACATTACTTGTCTGGTCCCTTGGCCAGTTCTGGGCTCTTCTCTCAAGCTTCCACTCCCCACTGGCTCTTCTGAGTCTGCAGCCGAGACAGTAAACCGGCATGGCGGCAAGCGAGAACAGCTGTGGGCAGAAGCCGTTTGAATTCTCCACACTGCAAACTGCATAGCACGACTGTGACCGCTCTTGGTCCTAACAATTCTGTAGATTCTTTTATCGGAGCAACGCGAAGCCCCTGGCACCACATTTTAATCTAATTTGTTTCTTTTGTCAGATTTCATCTTCAGGGAGACGTCTTTGAGGGGCTGGATGGGGCCATGTCCTATGGGACATTTGGTTTCATTCATTCCTAGGTGGCAGGTTGAAAGGGCAGGGCTGTTAAGCTGTGAAGGACAGCTGCAGCCTTATGGGAGAACAGGGGAAGCCACTGGGGACAGTCCCACGGAGATATCCTCCCCTCCCCCTCCCCCTGTCTCCCCTGTCCCTTTCCTCCCTCTGTCTTCCTATCCAGACACGTAAGGCTTTTCTTATTTTGATTTTTAATCTAGAGAAGAAATCATGATTTCTGAAAACGGTTCCAAAAGTTATTTCCTTCTTACGTCAGGAATCTAGGGAGAAAGCTTTGTGCCTGAGGAGTCAGGAAGGCTTCGAAGCTCTCACCCATGCCTGGTGTTACCAAAGGAGGCTGGGACCGAGGGCTACAGAGGCTGCGCTTGTTCGAAGTGCTCTCTCGGGGGCAGCAGCCGCTCAGAATGGCGCGGCCCTGTCGCTGCCTATCTGCTCATTGAGAGGCAGAGCACATCGAAGGGCCTCTGCGAGGACACTTTGCAGACTATAAATCGGCACTGGAGGAGATGCTTAATTAAATCAGTCCTGAGGTCACAGGAAGGAAAAGCCCCCTTCTCCCTCCCAGACTTGACCTGGTTCACGTAGCATGGCAACCAGAGAACCTCAAAATGTGTTAGCAGGAATAATGTAAATGCGCCCAGAGGAGCTGGTTCCCAGCCCCATTATAAGGAGAGAAATCCCATCTAGACCCGCAGACAAGGAAGGAGTCTGACCTTCCAATTTAATCCTGTGAACAAAAACCAGAAGAAACAGCCAGAGAGGCCAAATCACTGTGTTGGATTATGATGCTTTCGTATAGGCTTTCTTAAAACATCGTATTTCTAAAGATTCTTGTTATTTGAAGGGGTTTGGGGAGGTTTGCGTGGATCCTCCACCAGAACGGGGTGCAAGTGCTGACGGCTCCTAGTTCATGATTGAGACAACCAGTTAGGACGTGGGGGTTTAGACAGGGTGCCAGTCGAGAGGAGTCTGTCAGAAAAGAACATGGGTACTGAGGATGAAGGTGAATGGGCTATCCTGGCCTCTGGGCCTTCAGTCTGCTGTGCAGAAAGGCTTGGCACACAGCAATGGGTCTGCTCCGGTCTTCTTTCCATGGCTCATGAGTTTGGGGGAGCATTGAGCACATCTTGTCTGTTTGTCAGCTGACACTTTAGGTCACCCCCCCCTCTAGCTGTCTCCAAGTGTAAAGATAGGATCAGGGGACAGGAAGAAAGCCAACAGAACATAAATATGAAGACAGTCCCTGGAGGTGCAGTCTTGGCTACATTTGGGACAAGTAAACAGAAGTAACTTTAACTCAGCCTGGTTGGTCTCCACAGGCCTTGAAACTGCAGGAGTGGCTCGACCTAGGGCACAGGCCCCATGGCTGTCACCAGGTGAAAGGAGTCTGAGCCTCTGAATCATCACCCATCTCCCATGTCCATAACTTATGGGTCACACTTGCTTTTCATTCGTAATTTCCTGTGATGATGCACTACCCAGCAATGAACCCAGATTAATGTCATTAGTCCTTCACATCTGTTAGCTAGATCCATTCTTAACTCAGCAGATACAGTGTGTGTGTGTGTGTGAGTGTGTGTGTGTGAGAGTGTGTGAGTGTGTGTGAGAGTGTGTATGAGTGTGAGTGTGAATGTATGTGTGTGTATGAGAGTATGTGTGTGAGTGTGTATATGTATGAGAGTATGTGTATGAGAGTGTGTGTGAGTGTGAGTGTGTGTGTGAGAGTGTGTGTATGAGTGTGAGTGTGAATGTATGTGTGTATGAGAGTATGTGTGTGAGTGTGTATATGTATGAGAGTTTGTGTGTGAGAGTGTGAGTGTGAGTGTGTGTGTGAGAGTGTGTGTATGAGTGTGAGTGTGAATGTATGTGTGAGTGTGTGTGTGAGAGTGTGTGTATGAGTGAGTGTGAATGTATGTGTGAGTGTGTGTGTGAGAGTGTGTGTGTGAGAGAGTATGTGTGTGTATGAGAGTATGTGTGTGAGTGTGTATATGTATGAGAGTGTGTGTGTGAGTGTGTATGAGTGAGTGTGTATGAGAGTATGTGTGTGTGAGTGTGTATGAGTGTAAGTGCATGTGAGAGTATGTGTGTGAGTGTGTATGAGTGTAAGTGTGTGTGAGAGTATGTGTATGTGTGTGTGTGTGAGAGAGAGAGAGAGAGAGAGCGTGTGTGTGCGCACGCACGCGCTTTGTGCTGCTGAGCTTTGGGGCAGGCATTTTTTCATTTCCCACCCTTTCTGGAACTTTCTGGGCTTTCACTGTTCTCCTGTTTCCTTCCCCTGACAAATCAAAGAGGTCTTGAAGGACTACGCAGTCAAATATTTACCTCCCCCTGCTAGGAAGGTAGATCAGGGCAGGGGCAGGCTTTAAGATTAGGACATGAAGGAATGAGAGAGGTGGGGAAAGAGAGGTAGAGGAGGACAGGGTGGGGAGGCGAAGAAGGAGGTAGGAGAGAAGGAAAGGGAAACGTAGGGAGAGGTGAGAGAGGGGAGAGGTGGGGAAGAGGAGGAGGGAGGGGAGGAAGGGAAAAGGGAGGAAGGGAAGGAGGGATCGAGGGGAAGGACAGAGGGAGAGGGAGAGGGAGAGGGAGAGGGAGAGGGAGAGGGAGAGGGAGAGGGGGAGGAAGAGGAAGAGGGAGATGGAGAGGGAGAAAGGAGAATCCTCTCCCCCATCGATGGGGGGAACGTTAATTGAGTATGTGCAGACAACATGTATGCAGTACGAGTGTCCCAGTCTCCTGGGACACCCAGTACAGGCGTCACTGAGCTCCGACCTTACTCCAGCTTTGGCCCAGTTTCATTTCCGGAAGTTCTTTTCTTCCTTAATAAACTTAAATAGGTTTCTATCCCATTCATGTGTCCCTGGTCCAATTGCTTTATCCAGGACATGGGAACTTGGGAAGTCCCAGCAGGTGCTGTCCAGACTCCAGTACACACCTAACAGCATCTCTGAAGCAGCTGCCTTTCTCACCACGGTGTCTCCAGTGAACAGCAAACACCTGCGCAGATCAGGAGTGGAGAAAGGTGTGTCCTAGGGGCCCCTGGGGCAGGGCTAGAGGGCGGGGCTTCCCGTCTCATCGGGGAGTGGGTGAACCAGGCCTTTGATTTGGCAGTCAGTCAACCAGCTGGCTACGCCTTAGTTATCTCTGCTGCAAACGTCACATATGAGACTTGTCTTGCATTAAGGCTGGCTCCGGGGCACTCTAAACTCATGAACTAAGACACAGCAGTCCACAATCTGAAAATCCGGTAGCATGCTTTTAAAGTTAATTTATGTAGACACACAACAACGGCAACATTCTTCCTGTGATCCATATATTTATACCCCATTACCAATGCCATTATATATGAATAACTTATTAGATCCAATTAAAAAAAGCAGCAAAGGGGAGAATGATGAAGCAGGCAATGATTCTCCGAGGCTCGTTCTGGTAAGCCAGCCATTTGTTTATTTCTTCAGGACTCGGGTTGCCGCTAAGGCTGAAGTTGGAGAAACCAGTAAATATTTTTAATGTGACAGAAAAATCAAAGCATTCTGCGCATCTCACGCCGTTGTTACTCCCGGGTTTATTTCCTTTCTTTTAAAAAAAATTATTAGCTATAATATTTCAGACTTTATAGGGTATAAGAATCCTGTGTGATCCAAAGCAAGGTGAGTGGCAGGTGGCGCAATCTGCATCCTGCCACACACTCATGTGCCACTAGACAGTGCCCGGAGCAGAAGTGTCACATGATTTTAAAATGCTTATTTTTATCCACATGCTATCATATGTGTATTTTAGGTTAAAAAATGTACAGGACTTCAAAACTTCATCATGGAACTCACATATACTGTGTGAGTTCTGGGATTGAATCAGTCAGTCAGGCTCGGCAACAAGGACCTTAACTTTTGTGAGCCTCTTCACTGGCCCCGTGTATATTTTTATTTTTAGCAGTTTTTTTAAAAACTCTGTGCATCTAGATCGACCCACTAGCAAGTTTATTCTCTTCTTTTGAGCATATTAAGAAAAGGAAGCACACACACACGCACGCGCACACACACACACACACACACACACACACACACACACACACACACACACCCCAGGCCTGGCCTATCTGCCATCCTTGTGAAAACCTAATAAAAGTAATGGCAAGGAGAGTCAGGGTTTATTCAATTTGGTTTAGACCTGGGCAACATTAATTTCCTTGTCTCAGTACAGCCCATATCTTAGAAGGATTTGATAAAACTCAGCGAAGGCAGATAGAAACAGGGCCTGTAAAGGGTCACTTAGTGAGTCCTACTGTCATAGGGGGAGTTAAGAAAAGAAGAAAAAAAGAAAAGAAAAGGAAGAAAGAAACGCAACTCTAGCTCATGTTATCCATTAGCTGGGTATATTATTGACCAAACTTATAGTCAGATAATGCAAACAATAACAAAGCTATTGATTTAGGAGATGTCAGGCAAATAGGTACTTATGATGCTGCTGATAAGCCCAGGGTCGCCCGCTCCAGCAACGACAGAGGTTATTGATTTTGCAGTTGGTCATCTGTGGCTTCTAGCGGACATGTGATCTGTAGGCTGATTCTCTATGCAGAGGCAGAAGCGAGCTTGGGGGAGGAGTGGCGAAGAGGACGATCCCAAAATCACCTTGTGCAATGCCACCGAGCTGTGATGACATTAAGAAGAGAGTTGCCATTGTCCCCTCGGTTGTAGGGTGCTTTGGGGGCTGTGCGTCCTCAGGATGCATCTTGTCCCCATGCCTGGATGGCTCATGGAAGAGCTGGTCCTTCAGGCAGCTGGTACTGTACTTGGAGCTGACCAGTAGGGGTCCAGAAGACAGATGAGACCTACAGACCCTCCCCACTGGAAACCAAATGTATCACCCCTCCACAGCACATCTGCTCCCAAACCTGGGCCTTCCAGTTGGCAGGGAAATCTGGCCAGACGTATTATTATTGCTTTTCTCAGCATGTGATCAGCCCGAGGCATTCATGGTTGATTGTCTAAATTTTAGATGTGAACCAGCAAAAAACACCATCTCTCTTAGCACTTTTAGTATTAGCCGATTACATGGCTGTGAAGAAGATATAATAATATTCATTACTTTTTGGATAGCTTCGCAAGGAAAAGATGCTTGATGTCTGCCAAAGGGACCCAGTGATTGTTTGACATTCAAGTGAGAGAAAGAGGGAGAGGGGGAAGCTGGTGTCCGGGTGTAGTATCGTGGAGGATGAGGGTGGGAGTGTATTTGTTCTACCTTTTTCGTAGATAATCCTGGAGATCAGTTTCTGCTCGCGTCTGTGAGGGAACACCATCTCCAGTTCCTTTTCTTTTGAAACAGTATAGAAAGATAGATGATGTTTACAGAGGGTTGCACTCCAGGAAGGAAGGAGGAAGTTATCTTTTCATTCATTCGTGGTTATCTTCTGAAGGGTTAGCGTGAGCCAGGCACCGTGCACAAAGCAGGTGCATCCGGAAGCCAGAAGCAGCTCCATGTTAGCTTCCATTGGAGAAGGCTAAAGTGGCGTGGGTGGCATACAAGCGGGTGGAAGCCCGAGTGCTGCTCTATTTTCAGAGATCCAGATTGTTTCTGTGTGTGTGTGTGTGTGTGTGTGTGTGTGTGTGTGTGTGTGTGTGTTTCTCTTGTAACAAAAGGAGATCTTTTGGAGGCTGGGGTTTATTGAGTGGGAGGATCCAGGTTGGTCCAAAGGCATCACTTAGAACTCAGGTGTCCACATTATAGATGTTGTTTTTGAGAGTTCTTTTTTTTTTTTTTTGAGTCATCCTTCAAAACTTATTTTTACTATGTTGAGTTCACTGGGGGGGGGGGAGGGGGACGAATAAAATTTGTCCTTTAAATGTAGAGAAGCATCATCTGGCCTTACACCTGGTGAGCAGGCAGAGGCGAGCCATCACCAGCATTTTGTTGTCAATGGTGAAAAGAAGAAAAAAAGAAAAAGAAGATAAAAGAAAGTGTGGCTGTACTGTAGCGAAATTAAATTTCATATTTTAAAGAGAAGTGTGAGTGTTGCACGAGCCCTGTGACAGTGCACAAGTGTTCTAAGGCATTTTGCAGACTGGAAGTGTCCTTGTTATAGCAAAGGGGAGAGAGAACATTTTAAGGTCAGAGTGTGGGGCTCTGTCCTGGCCTCCGTGCCGTCCTTGCTGGGTGGTTCTAGCTCACTTCTTCGGCTGATATTAAGCATGCAGCTGTCATCTGTATAAGAAAGTGATTTTGTTCCCTACCTGGTGATCGTAAGGACCCACCAATATGAAGTAACCTCCAAGGCAAACCTGAGGTACAGTGCCCGGCACATGAAAGCTATGACTATCAATCACGCTGGAATATTAATTATATTATAATTAATCATTGTAATGAGGCAGTTATTACTATTAATCACACAAGGTTTATTTTTTTTGAAAGGTACTGTTCAAAGGGAACTGTGTATTTTCAGAACTATGCCCACAAGCCTTTTTACAAAGTAAGCCAAGGCATGATTTGTCCAGGTTCTGCTTTGCTGGAGAGGCCCTGATTGCTCTGTGTGTGCATGTGCTCAGCACTCTACACTACACCCTGGTGGTTGAACTGCTCACACCTTGGTTCCTGCTTCTCTAGACTACCATGGTACTGACAGATGGTTAGAAGGGTCATGGAACATTTATTCACAACTTCTGGTTTCTACCCCTTCCCCATGGTGAGTGTGTGTGTGTGTGTGTGTGTGTGTGTGTGTGTGTGTGTGTGTTTGTGTAGGTCAGAGGCCAATGCTAGATGCCCTTCTCTATCATGATCCACTTTATTTTCTAAGGTCTCTTACTGAACCTGGCGCTCATCTGTTTAGCTAGACTTAGCTGACCCGTGAACCCCCGGATCCTTCCGTGCCTGCCTCCCCAGCTTGGGATTACATCAGTGCTCCTATGCCCGCCTTTTTGTGTGATTGCTGGGGGTTGAACTCAGGTCCTCATGCATGTGTGGCTAGAACTTTACCTACTAAGCCATCTTTCCAGCCCCCACATTATTGTTTCGAATAAAGGGTGCGGTTTTTCCTTCGGGACCACGACTCTCAAGTCCTAACCCCTCTGGTTTTTGTTTGTTTGCTTTTTCTTTTTTCTTAAATCATAGCTGTCCTTCCTTTCTGCCTTCTAGTCTAGCCGGAAAAACTGCTCTGCTACTACAAAACCAGGGTCTGTCCCAATCTTTGTTGGTTTCATTTAACCCTATCCTTACCGGCAGATCTCACAAGTGACCTCGTCTGGATCCTGGCTCGTCGGGTGACATATAGTCAGGCTTCATACGCTGATCTGATTTTCCAAAGGTTAAGTTACAGGAAATTTGATCGCCTTGGTGGTATCTGGAAAGAGAGTGTGATTCTAGAGGTTGAGAGCCCCGTGGAACATAAGTGTGGAAGTGAGAACAGACTTCGGGAGGGCATGGATGATGCCTGAAGTCCTTTTCCAGGCAGGTTGTCTCCGCGCTTTCCTTTGCTTCTTGCTTCCTGTGGTGTTCTGCCTAACTTCGTGTTAAGTGCTTGTATTGGCAAAGATGCACTCAGGCTAAGTAATGCTGTCCAGCAAGTCACAAATGGAGTCCATGCGAGCCAGGGTCTTGAAATGGATCTATAACTGGCTTTTTGTGCCTCGATTTAAGATGATCTAATTCAATTTCTGTGATTTATGGCTGAAGAGAAGAGTCTTTCTGTCCTCCTCCCCAACTTTCTGCTTGTTTATTACTCCCCCAATATCAGAGAATTCACAGGAAATTCATTTCTGATGACATTGCCATGACCTACTGACAATTATTACATGTTTTTGTTTTTAGCCATTGCTGCCTATGCACAGGACACATTGTTCGTAAAACCCAGTTTGGGTCTCTCGTATAAAGATGAGGTTTCTTTTGTAGGAAAATAGATGATTGGAAAGATCAGTTGCTGGAAGGATGAGGTTCTGTTGGAAGAATCAACTCGTGTGATTGCCAGCACAAACGGCTTGCTCATTTAAAGATGGATCTAGGGTTCGAATGGCTAGTATGGTGGACACAGCTCAGCTTCAACCCCATCATCGACTGGCACGCCATCCAGCTATGGGGAATATTGGGCACTGGTTCCACCCAGCTTTTCTTTCCCTAAAGAATGGTTGAAGCTAGCAGCAGCCTCCATGCAGAGGAGGCTGTGATCACTCTACCCAGCTTGGAGCAAAGGATTGAAATGGAGGCTACCAAAGGTGGACCTCCTTGCCCAGAGAAGCTTCTCTTTGCTACTTTGGATGCTCTCTTCCCCGTCAGCGCACTTCCTTCACCTTGCAATCCCTACCACTCTGTTCTCTTGGATGTCCCCTAATGAACTGTGTGTCCTGAATCCCCATCTCAGGCTTTGGTTCTGTGGAGCCGGGTCCCCCTCGATAGTGTTGAGGTGCTGAGGTGAGGAGGCAGACAGACAGATGTAGTTCCTCTGTTTATGTGTAGTTGATGTGTCTGTGGTGGATCTTCGGGTGTTCCTGGGATAAGTGGATGTCGCTGGATGATGTGAATAGTCGTTTAAATTCTGACATCTACCATACATGAGCAGATGCTGGATATACTGACCTGAAACAGTTAGAGTCACTTACGTATAACCCCAAGGTTCTTGGGACATAGGCGATAGGTGTGATGTGTTCTGTGGGGAACACTCTCTTACCCCAAGCTTTTCCATCCTCGAACCTGCTGGAACAGTTCCTATTAATTTTGAGAGTTTAGAAGAAGTTGGTGACAACCTGGGAGGTGATTTCTATTCATTTGTGGGGGGAAGCTTCTTTTCTTCCACATGTATCCCTCCTAGAAAATTCTCTGAGGGAACCTCCACTTTCTGGCTGCTCCAGTCATCTTTGTGACCCTCTGACCTTCATCCATTACAGTTCTACAGAGCTGTGTGCGGTCTGTCAGGGTAGGGCATGAAGTGAGACCCTTTGGTGTCCTGAGTACTTTGAACTGAAGGAGACCAGGAGGCCTCAGAAGCAAGGCTTGCCTTCCTGCCTTCCTGCCTTCCTGCCTCCCTGCCTGCCTGCCTTCTGACTCTCTAGTTCTACCTCCTCCTCTCCGCTTGCTGCAAGGTCCTCAAGGTGAGATGGACACTTGAGCCTTTCTACCCACAAAAGCAAGCCACAAAACCTACCTAGAAATGTCATGTTCTCCTCAAATGCCCTCATTCCAAAGGAATGCTCCAAACAGAGTCTGGGAAGAATGTGGACCAGCCTCTCAGTCTGAAAGGATTGTATCATGCCTTTTGCCCAACCATGCTTTTAAAATCTCTGTTCATTCATCAAACAGAAGCCTAACAGTAGGTTTTCCAGGGGCTCGGGGAGCCTACATTCCTGAAGGCTCAATGCTGTCTAAAACTTTGATCAAGTAAATTGCTTTGATTTTTTTTTCTCCCGGTTAACCTATCTTGCTGGAATGCTGACTGACCTTTCAGGTGGGGGATTGGAGGAAACACACTCCTCTGCTGAGCCCTGAGAGCCTTTCTTTAAATTAAATATTTTTGTGTTGTAGTATACTATGCATAATGGGTCTGCATCTCAACTGTTCGGGTTGTTGGATTTGCATTTATACGGTCAGCTGGATCAAGAATTAGAGGTTTTTTTCCCCCAGTGATCTCTATACATCCTTTAAAACCGTACCATATACCTACTTGTAAGAACCACTGCTATAACTTTAAGGGAACAAGCTAGTTGCATTCTTTATCGTATGAATGGAGTCATACAACATACATAGTTTTTAAATTGTGTTTTATTTTGTTTTGCTAGCAGAATCTCTCCATATAGCCCTGGCTGTCTTAGAACTTTCTCTGAAGACCAGTCTGCCCTCGAACTCAGAGATCCACCTGGTTCTGTTTCCTGCGTGCCAGATTGAAGGCTTGAGCCACCATGCCTGGCTGACACACATTCCTTTCTATTTTCTACCCTTCCTTCGTTGTGATGTCTGCAAGCTTCGTCCACAGGAGTCATTCTTATTTCTAGATATTTTGTATTCTGTTAGGGAGAGAGTATTTATTGTTATGTATTCTCTCAATTATCATGTATATTCTTGCCCCACCTCCTTCTTACCTCGAATACTTGTTCGGGTACAGGCTTCTGTGTGTTTCACAAAGTAGCTTATTGTGACCATTAAAATCTGCTCCACAGGTGGGTGCTGACCGGACTGCAGTTCCTTCTTCTCTCCCGGTTGTGCTGCGGGTGTACTTTTTTTTTCTTTTTGGTAATTAATTATTTATTTTATTTATTTACATGCCCCACCTCCTGATTCCCCCTCACAAAGTTCTTCCTCCCTCCCCTTCATCTTTGAGGGTGTGCTGCCCCAGGCATCCACTCACTCTGGGGCATCTACAGGATCATGTACGTCCTTTCTCACTGAGGCCAGACAGGGCAGCTGTCTGCTACACATGTGCCAGGGAGCCTCGGATCAGCCCAAGCAGTGTATGCTCTTTAGTTGGGGAGCTCCCGGGGATCCAGGTTAGTTGACACTGTTGGTCTTCCACAAACAAAGCAGCAATGAGCTCTCAGCGCTCCCACGCACACAACCCTCCTCTTGTAGGGTCACACAATATCACAGGAAGGATTCACATTCTGGGAGTCCCAAACTTTCCACCCTCTTAATACTCCAGGCTGTACTAACACGTCTCCCTCCACAGGAATGATCCTTCAGTGCTTAAGTTCTTTCCTTCCTTCCTTCCCCTAACTCTTCTTTAGGGGTTGATAAATATAACAAAATATAAATACAATAAAAACAAAGATGTATAAAAATACAATGCCATAAATATAAAATATAAAATATCCCTGCAGGGTGGCAGCTTGTTTTACCAGCACAATAGCCACAGTAACAGACATTTAGGACTTTTATCCTGTGGATTCTAAGTGACTTTCGGTTTCTAGCTCATCTTTTCATTTTTCTCTTTGTGCTTGGTAGGAGAGGCATCAAAAGCTTAGCCTTTTGCTACTGGGGAAGTGAAGACATTCTGAGGCGAGGCCACTGACCCCAAGTTCTAGTGGTAACATTGGGGATATACTGTAGTTTTAGCTTGTTCTTTCTCTTGGATCCAATCCCAGACTGGTCTCATCCCTAGGAAGTACTTAAGAATTATTCCTGTGGAGGAAGACGTGTTAGTACAGCCTCAAGTATTAGGAGGTGGAAAGTTTGGGACTCCCAGCATGTAAATCCTTCCTGTGCTCTTGTGCTATTCTGTGTGTAGAGGGTTGGGTGTATGGATGGTTGTGTGTATAGGATTCAGAGTGTGGATGGTTGTGTGTATAGGATTCTGTGTGTGGATAGTTGTGTGTATAGGATTCTGTGTGTATATGGTTGTGTGTAGGATTCTCAGTATGTATGGTTGTGTGTATAGGATCTGTGTGTGGATGGTTGTGTGTAGGATTCTCAGTATGTATGGTTGTGTGTATAGGATTCTGTGTGTGGATGGTTGTGTGTATAGGATTCTGTGTGTGGATGGTTGTGTGTATAGGATTCTGTGTGTGGATGTTGTGTGTATAGGATTCTGTGTGTGGATGTTGTGTGTATAGGATTCTGTGTGTGGATGGTTGTGTGTATAGGATTCTGAGTGTGGATGGTTATGTGTATAGGATTCTGAGTGTGGATGGTTGTGTGTATAGGATTCTGTGTGTGGATGGTTGTGTGTATAGGATTCTGTGTGTGGATGGTTGTGTGTATAGGATTCTGAGTGTGGATGGTTATGTGTATAGGATTCTGAGTGTGGATGGTTGTGTGTATAGGATTCTGTGTGTGGATGGTTGTGTGTATAGGATTCAGAGTGTGGAGGGTTGTGTGTATAGGATTCTGTGTGTGGAGGGTTGTGTGTATGGAAGGGCTGAGTTCATTGTTGCATGGATCTTACTGTCTGTCTTTTATGGAACTTCCTGTAGGTGTTACTTTTAAGTAGGAGGTTGTGCATGCTTGAACATGAGAAGCAGAGTACTAAAGAATGCCTTCCCACAGGACAAGCCTGTGACAGCTTGGGTTTCTGGGGATCTTAGCATACTGGGACAACAACTCTAGAAAGGTCACAGTACCCTTACCATTTTATTTTATTTTATTTTTCTGATTTCAGAAGCTCTTAGTTTTGCTTTCTATGTGAGGACAGTTCTGGTATGTGATGGAAATGTATGGTAAAACAGGATTGATTTGATTAAAAAAAGAAAAAAAATAAGGTTGAACTTGTCCAGATAATATTTGGTCTTCTAGGACATATAGATATACAAATACTTTTTATTTGCTTTGTTTTAAGATTTATTATATTTTACATATTACTTATTATTATTAGGGGTGTGTGTGTGTGTGTGTGTGTGTGTGTGTGTGTGTGTATGCATGTGTGTGTGTGTGTGCGTGTGTGTTTAGCCACACAGATCAGAGGACAACTTGCTATAGTTGGTTCCCTATTCTACCATAGGAGACTTGAACTCAGGTTGTTAGCATTGTCTGAAGTAGCCTTTACTCTCCCTAACCCTTCACTTGATTCTCTTTACTTTTAAATTTTTAGTTTATTATTTTGTGTATATTGGTGTTTTGCCCACTTGTATGTCTGTCCACCACATGCAGACAGTGTCCTCAGAAGCCCAAAGAAGATACTGGACTTCGTTGTGCTGGAGTTACAAACCATTGTGAGCCACCATGTGGGTACTAGGAATTGAACCTGGATCTCTTTAGAAGAGCAGCCAGTGCTCTTAACTGTTGGGCTGTCGATCCAGCTATTCATTTGATTATTAAACACATGTATTTAGAAGCATTCTGTGTAAACAGTCAGCAGGTACATGTACTGACTGGTTTTGTGTGTCAACTTGACACAAGCTGGAGTTATGACAGAGAAAGGAGCCTCCCTTGAGGAAATGTCTCTATGAGATCCAGCTGTAAGGCATTTTCTCAATTTGTGATCAAGGAGGGGGGGCTTGTGGGTGATGCCATCCCTGGGCTAGTCGTCCTGCATTCTATATGAAAGCAAGCTGAGCAAGCCAGTAAGTAACATCCCTCCATGGCTTCAGCATCAGCTCCTGCTTCCTGACCTGCTGGAGTTCCAGTCCTGACTTCCTGTGGTGATGAACAGCAATGTGGAAGTGTAAGGTTAATAAATCCTTTCCTCTCCAACTTGCTTCTTGGTCATGATGTTTGTGCAGGAATAGAAACCCTAAGACAGTACATGAAGATGTTGAGACATGGCCACTAAAGAATAATTTGGACGCATTGTGACAAAATTTGTAAAACAACTCAAGATCACCTTGTTTGCTCCAAGTCTGAGCTTTCAGTTTCTTTGTTTGAGCTGTACTTGGTATAGTGAAAGGGGTTAGTATTACAACACCTCATTGCCTTGTTATCCTTGGAGTGACACACATATAACTTGCTTCTTTTTATTGCTGTTGTTAAAATATTCTTGAATTATGATCCACATATTATACAATTCACTTTCCCTAAATGTCTAAGCCTAGGACTTCCTGTCTGCTCCCAGAGCTATGTCCCTCCTCAATGTTAGGATATGTTCATCACTCTAGAAGAAGCGTTACACATGTCAGTAGCTTCTACCTTTCCAGGCCACCTACACTTTTCCCCAACCAGGCTTCCAATGGCTTTCCTACATTCTGTCTTCTAGATATTTTAAAGATGTCTCTTCTACCCAGCTACATTTATGTATCCTTCAAGCAGTCTTCCTCCACCCTCCATCCTAACCACCTAAGTGGTCGCCATTCCGTTCTCTACTTCCGTGAGATCAAGTTTTGTACGTCCCACGTGGGAGTGAGGTTGGGTTTTACCCATCTTCTGTACTTGGTTCATTTCCCTTAAAATGATGTTCAGTAGAACATTCGTATGTATCCACAAATGCCAGGAATTTGTTCTTTTCACATCTGAATAGTGAACTCTATTGATGCGTGAGGTATACATATATATGGTGTACACATAAATAAATATATGTGCATGCATGTATGGTATATATGTCTATTCAGCATACAAATATATGTACACATGCAGGACCATGGTATAATGTATGTAAATGTAAAATATTGTATGTAACTACCACATGCCCTTCCTTCCTTTATTCATTGACGAATGCATGCCTTGCTTTTTGTAATAGACCTGTAGTGAATACAAGAATGCAGATATCTGCTCAGCACACTAGTTAAATCCCCTTTGGGTACATACACAGTAGTGGGATTATTTGGGATTAATTATTTTACTATTTTGACGAACTTCCATTTTGTGTGTGTAATAGTTGTTTGTTCTCACTAACACTGGATAAAGGTTCCCCATCCCCACATCCTGGTCCACATCTGTTATCAACTGGCTTTTTGATAATCAACATTCTAACAAATGGGAGGGGATATTTTAATATGGTTTTGACTTATGTTTCTCTGGTGGTTGGCGACGTTTTATTCATTATTGACTATTTGTAGATCCTCTTTCAAGAAGTGAATTTTCCATGACTTTTGTCTCTCTTTTTGAGAGAGTTATTTCCTCCCTAGCTAGTGGGTTGTTTACGTTCCTTATAAATTAGGGAAATTAAACCTCTAGCAGACTTGCAGCTTTAGATACTTTTGCTTATCTGTAGGTTATCTCTTTACTCTGTTGGCTGTTTCTAGTTGTTTCTCTTGTGTAGAAATGTCTTAGTTTGATGTGACCCCATTTATCTGTTTTTGTCTCTGTTGCCTTGGCTTTTGAGGTCTTATAAAGACAATGATAATTTCTTCTTTCACCAGCTTCCTTTGTACTAAAGCAAGTTTCTCCAGAGGTATGTTTTGTTATCTTGTCTTTTTTTTTTTTTTCCTTTTGGCACATCAATTATGGGCTTTTGCTTTGTGGTTACCCCGATGCTTACAAATTACAACCTATAGTTATAACGGATTATTTAAAGCTGATAATTACTTAACTTAAATTGTAACAAAACAACACAACACTCTAACATTGAACTTCACTCCTCCACATTTTGAATGTCTAGGCCACGATTAAGTTCCCAGAGTATTCTTTTTGTTTTGTTTTGTTTTGTCTTTTAATGTTTATGCTAAAGTGTATATAATATACATATATCCTGTTTCTTATTATCCTGAATTTTACTGTATGCTTACTTTGACTGGTTGAGCTTTATACTTTCAGAACATTTTTATGTTGCTCTTTTTGTGTCCTTTTCTTTCCCAGGGAAGCACTGGCTCTCTCTAATAGTTCTTGTGAGGCATGTCTGGTTGTAAGGAGGTTCTGGGCTTTTGTTTGTCTGGGAATGCCCTCCTCATGCTGAACTGAGTGCAGTCCCCTTGGTTGGTAGTTGTTTTGTCAGCTCTGTTCTGTGTGTGGGTATCCATATGTGACTTCATATATTCTATGAAGGATTTTTCTCACTGCTACCTGAGCATCCTAAACTCAGCATGTGGGACTGACCAGAGAGGAAGTGCATCCTTATTCATTCCGAGTGTCTCCAGCTGCAGAGTAGAAATGCTGGCTTCTTGGCGTGGTAACGGGTAGGGGCTGAAACAAGACATAGATATGTTAGCTATGGTGAATGCATGTGGATGAACCTTGCTCTCTTCAGCTGTCTGTTTCTCTTCTGGGCCTGGTTCCTTTGCCCCAGACTAAAGTCTGAACAGAATTGACTTCAAAATTCAGACAAATCTGAAATAAACTCTGTTCACTTTATAAAAGTATTGAATCAGAAGATGCTGATATAACTGATTTATCATTTAGTCCCAGCCCTCTAAAAGTAGCTAAGTACATGGATGGGTGGCTAAATGGGGCCCAGAAGCATGCATGTCTGCAGTTAGACATACTGAAGTTCTGTCACACGTGAGTCTCTCCTCTTCCCCTCTTGCTTTCCCTTCTTGGTCTTTCATTTTTGATTGTTTACAGTATGTGTGCAGTAGTCCGCCCTGAATTCATTCTTGCTGGTGTCCTTCTTCTGCCTTTGTCTTGGATATTTATATCTTCCTCCAGATTTGGAAAACCTTCTCCTATTATTTCTTAAATCCTCATTTTTCTACCTCTACATCTTCTTGTTTACTGGTGACATATACATCTACTCTCTTGACATCATCCCTGGGATCCTGCAAGCTTTCTTCATTACCTCTCACCCATTACATTTTCATGTACATAGATCTTAAGTAGCCTGTCTGAAAGTTCGCAGATTCTTCTGCTTGATCAGTTCTGTTGTCAATGTTCTGTATCACATTTTACATTGGTCCATTATAATTTTCAGTTCCACAATTCCTACATGTGTTTTAAATATTACTTCAATTTCACTGTTAAATTTTTCTGATAAGTGTCTAAATATTTTTTGGTGAAGCTTGCTGAGCTTTCCAAAATAACTATCTTGAATTCTTTGTCTGAGCGTTCATATGACTCCGTTCCCTTACCACCAGTCACTGGTACCTTGATTTGTCTTTAGCAATAACATGTTTCATTGTTTTTGTACTGATGGCCATGTATCAGTGTGTACTAAAGAAGGACTTTGCAGTCTGGTTTTATTTGGGAATATCTTCTGGTAGTAAGCTTATCTAGAAATTCTAGACAGGACTTCTGTGCTAGTTTCTTTTCTTGTTGCTTTGGCAAAATGCCCTGACCAAGGCAACTTAAGGGAAAAAGGACTTACTTTGGCTCATAGTTGAAGGATAAAGTCCATCATGGGAGAGAAGTCAAGGTGTCAGGGGTGGGATGGGGGAAACAGCTGCTCACATTGCATTTGGAAATAGGAGGCAGTGAATGGTGAATGCCTGTGCCTGTTTCTCCTCCTTCCTTTTATGCAGTCTAGAATCCCATTCCAAGGAATGACAGCACTCCCACAGTAATTCACCTAATCTAGATGATCCTCCACAGGCATATCCTGGGACCTGTGTCCTAGGTAGTTCCATAACTCATTAAGCTGATAATAGTGATTAGCCATTACAGCATCTGTTGTGGTCCAGAGACCCTTGATCACTGTTGCTGTTATAGTGCTAGGGGGTGTCATAAGCCTTAGACCACCATGGTAGGAACTGCACTAGTCTAGAATACTTTTATTCTTCTTCTTCCTATTATTATCAATTATTTAAATTTTGAGATGATAATATAATCTCAATGTAATTAATAATATAGTCAAAATATAATCTCTCTTCTCTTTCCTCTGCCTAAACCCTCCCACATACCTTCCTTCCTTTCCTTTAAATTCATGGCCTCTTTTTAAAAATTATTGTTCCATGCATATATACATATACATTCCTAAATATAACCTGCTCGTGTATAGTGCTATTCATATGTATATTTTCAGAGCTTACCACTTGCATGCTTTTTTCGAGGAAAGACTATTTCTTTAGCTCTGATCACACTCCTTAGCTGTGTGGGGTTGAGACCTTGCAATCTTTTCCTATCTACTTTTGCTAAGGACCAGTCTCAGCTTGAAGAGGGATTCTAAGGAAGGGGTGTTCATGACTGGAAGTCAAAACATGAGTACAAACTGAGAGTCTGTGTTCTACTCTAGGAGCTTTCTAAAGATCACCAGACAGTTCAGCTCTTGCAGACCAAAGCCCAGTCTTTTATTTACATATCAATTTAATCATTCACTTCAGGTTCCCTTGATTATCCTACCAATCAACATTTTTTGATCTTAGGAAAAGACAGCAAGCACATTTTTCTTAACATTGCAAATGAATTCAGAGATCAGTCTGCCTTTGTAAGCACAGACAATTAACTAGCTGGTTGGACTCTGGCTCTAAGATCACGGCTCCCACCATGTCTAGTCCTAAATTTGCTCTGTCTGAGTCTGACCTTGAACTCAGGAATCTTCCTGCCCTTGTAGCTGCCTGCCTTTGTATCTTTCTGACAAGCTAGCTCATAGTATAGCTGCCTTAGTTCTTTTTTTTTTTTTTTTTTTTTTTCCGGAGCTGGGCCTTGCGCTTCCTAGGCAAGCGCTCTACCACTGAGCTAAATCCCCAACCCGCCTTTGTTCTTTTAAGTCCCTGAAGCCCCTCATATGATTCATACTACACCCTTACGTTTTGCATAGTTGAGAAAATGTGTATTTTTTAAGTCATGTTTTCAGAGTTTTTTCCCCACAGCCTTAAGGACTGTCCTGAAGGTCACAGCATTTACCATTTTTGCTAAGGACATAGACACACCCTCACCTCCTGGACTCCTGCTGTCTCTGATTCTTATGGAATCGTTAGCCTTATCTGAGAGGATACTCCCTAGTGACCTTAGCAGAGAGAACATTTCCAAAGGAAAAACATGAAACATATATATATATATATATATATATATATATATATATATATATATATATATATATATTAGACTTACTTCATGGGTGTTAGGCTGCAATCATTTCAGCCATCAGGGCTGGCACTATGTCAGGTTGAATGCAAGCCCCTGTCTGCTAAGCTCTTCTGTCCTTGTAGGTTATGTGGTATCCAGCTTCCCTGTTGTTGAACTGCAATGGGTTGAGGCTTCTTTTTCTGGGTACCAGTTTGCCTTTGCTACCCATGAGGGCTTGAAAGACCCCCGGAGAGGACCTTTCCCTCAGGAGGAGTCCCAAGCGCCCAATGACCGAACCGAGTCCACTCAGATGCAATCAGCAAGAGGGTTTATTGGAAAACACAGGTACCTGCGGGCACACAGTCTCTTCGGAGGACTTGCGCGCCCAGCAGCTCCAGCATGGGGCTTTTATAGGGATTGGGGAAGCAGAAGCGGGCGTACAGAAGCAGATGCATAGTTACGGGGATTGGTGGATTCAAACGAGGCACATAGACATGTTCACATATGATTGGCTATTTCACATGATGAGGTAATAAGGTATAGCTACACACATTGGCAGGTTTGGGGCGTCCTGGATGTCAGGGGCTGGGGGCTTATCTCTTCCTGCCAGGTGGCCTGTGAGTCAGATCAGGTACTCCTGGTCTGTTCTGCATTCCTTTCCTTTTATGGTCTGTTAGTTCTAGCGGCAGGGCGGGGCTGCCTGGGCTTGCTTTTCACAGTGTTTAGTCCTGAGTCTGAATTTAAAACTTATTCTTTTAACTTCATATTTTTTTTTATTTACTCATTTATTATATATAAGTACACTGTAGCTGTCTTCAGATACACCAGAAGAGGGCATCAGATCTCTTTACAGATGGTTGTGAGCCACCATGTGGTTGCTGGGAATTGAACTCATGACCTCTGGAAGAGCAGTCGGGTGCTCTTAACCACTGAGCCATCTCTCCAGCCCTTAACTTCATATTTTTAAACCTCAAATCTGTATAATTTTCCTTTCAGGCTCAGCTATCAACCCAGCAACACTCTGTTGGGCTTTACTGTGAATTAAAAGTTCCAAGATTGGGTTTCAAGTCCAAGTTCTATGTTTACTTTTTTCTCTCCAGGTAGGTGGTATCTTTTCCTTTGCCCAGAGGAAAAGCATGCTTATTTGAAAAGCTGGGGTGATTCTGAGAGGAATGAATGGAGTTTTTTAATAAAAGTTTTCACACTTGCTATTCTTAGTTCATACTCTATGGGCCAATTATGGTTTTTCAATGACCTTTATTAGTAGGTTTAGCCATTAAAAATGTTTTTTGAATAAAGTCTGGTGTCACATAATACTTGGTAAATAAATTTGTGTGCCTCTTCTCCCCACTTTGTTAATCTATCAACCTACCATGAAGGGCCCCATCTGGAGAACCTAAGGTGCATAGATGGAGGATTTTTTTTCTTTCCTAAAATAAAAATAAAAATCAGGTTATTATGCTCTTCTTCTGTTTGGGGAAATAAACAAACCAAACCAAATTAAAAAACAAAACAAAACAAAATTAAAACTGTCCTGTCACTAGAAGAGATTTGCAATCAGCTTTGGGAGAACATGTGTGTGACACGTCACAGTAAACAAACCCTCTGTTCTGGAAGAATATTAAATATCAACTTCAGAACTGATGCCATTCTTGAGGATTTTGATCTCAGAGGAGTCCATATGTGGAAAAGAGGGCCCCAGTGAGGACAGTCTTGATGGGCGGTCTTCATGGTGATGTCTTATTGCAGTGTGAAGAGTAGACATTCTAAGGCCACCTAGAAAAGAGGGGTGGGAGGGGCCATCCGGAGCGAGTGGCAGAGGCGGCTTTAGGTGATCAAGGCCATCTAGCAGATTAGTTTTCTTTTCCAAATCACCTCTGCTGTACTCCTGGGCTGGCGTTATCTATTTTAGATATTGCCTGATCTTGGTTTTTAAATGCAAATCAGTTTTTAAAAATCTTTTTAAATGTAAATTTGATAGCCTGCACCAGCAATTACTCTGCTTTGTGGCAGCTCCTCCTTCAGAACTGTCTCTGTTTTATGTTTAATTTTCCTAATTGTCCAAATTTGAATAAACCTGGAGAGCAGCAACGGAGATCATTACTTGTTTTAAAAATTTACAAAAAGGTTTAAGCACTCCCCCCTGAACCTCTCTTTAATTCTTTACATGGTTAATTATGATCTGGGAGATTGGAAAACCTCGTTATTGTCCCTGGAGCTGTTACTCGGAATCATAGGTTTGTTTATTTTTGTTTTCCTACTCCATATCAGATGGCACCTTCTTGTGAACGTGATAAAAAGCTCATCAGAGAAAATTTGTTAGGTTCGCTTTGAGTCAGTGCAGGGTTCAGCCAGTGGGTATTTAGGTGAGGGTCTATGTGAAGTAGTTTAGGGCTTGGAGCCATTGATCTTAATCCAGAGACATGCATGCTTCTGGGCCCCATTTAGCCACCCATCCATGTACTTAGCTACTTTTAGAGGGCTGGGACTAAATGATAAATCAGTTATATCAGCATCTTCTGATTCAATACTTTTATAAAGTGAACAGAGTTTATTTCAGATTTGTCTGAATTTTGAAGTCAATTCTGTTCAGACTTTAGTCTGGGGCAAAGGAACCAGGCCCAGAAGAGAAACAGACGGCTGAAGAGAGCAAGGTTCATCCACATGCATTCACCATAGCTAACATATCTATGTCTTGTTTCAGCCCCCACCGTTACCACGCCAAGAAGCCAGCATTTCTACTCTGCAGCTGGAGACACTCGGAATGAATAAGGATGCACTTCCTCTCTGGTCAGTCCCACATGCTGAGTTTAGGATGCTCAGGTAGCAGTGAGAAAAATCCTTCATAGAATATATGAAGTCACATATGGATACAAAGATAGCACACTTGACAAATGTTGTGGTCAGATCTGTTTAGGACTGCCAAAAGAGACCTTGAGGTGACCTTAGGCGAGGCACTAAAACCCTGTGGGACTAGTTCTCAGGGGTGCAGTCTGAGGAGGGCGACGAGTGTCCCTGCTTTAAAGAGGATCCATTATCATACACAAGGTCAGATCAAATGGAAATGAAACGTTCTCTCTGAGCATCTGTGAGTGTCAGCAAGTGAATTCCAATCAGGCTCTGTATTCACAGACAGGAAACATCTATTCAGAGGGAATGAATAATAGATAACTACTTTCTTTGCTTTGCACCTAGTTATAATTCTATAACTAACATAATATTAAATGAGTTTCCCTTCCTTCTGACGTTTCATATTCTGGTTACATGCTCTAACCTCAAAACTCAGCGGCGTGAAAAGCTGAACAGCTGAGGAAAATGGATCTTTAATTTTCCCACCAATTTACCACCCCCTGCCCTCTTGTTCCAGATCATGTGGTCAGTTCTCAGACAAATGGCATATTTTTAAATCCCTGTACCCTCATGAAGATGATGGACCTCGGCCAATCATAGCTCGTTTCCAATTTTTATCTGTTATGTTTTAGAGCCAAGCACACTCTCACAGTGAAGTGTTAAATACCCCCATTTGCTGTATCATACCTCAAATAATTTAACCAAATTGTTTTTGAAATTGCATATAGTGTTCATTTTCGGTGTTTACGTAGCTTTTGAGTAGTAATTTACATTAATAAGCAGGGGTAATAAAAACAGTGTGTTCATAAGAATTGTAAGCTATGTATGTCATCACATATAATATACCTCTGTCAAGAAGAAAGCAAACTAGAGCGGAAGGAGGACATGACAGGGCCTGGAAGAAGTCACGGGCATAATTTTATCAGCTGTTCATTGAAGAAGAGGAGGAAAACAGTTCCGAGGAACGCTGTGCCTTGTTCAAGGTCACACAGCTGGTTTGCTCCAGAGTTGGCCCAGAATCTCCCAATTTCTGGCATCTGGTCCAGTGAATTTTCCATCTCAACATGGAGCCTCTTAGCTTGTTGGTTTTGGGTCAGAAACATAATCAACATAGGGCAGAGAGCCGAGGTTATGAGAACGTTAAGAGGGAATCTAATGGCAATCAAACTTTTATGGAAGTCCCAGGCAATTGACCTGTTCTATAATGTATTCATTCATGGTGTCTAGCCCAGACTGGAATGTGATGTAGCTCCCATCCTCACTGACCTCTCGGTTCTCTTCCTAAACTGGTGATTTAAGGAGTTGTGAAGGAGATACACATCCTACCAGAGTGGTCAAAGTGACGTGGCAATAATAATGAAGTAAAAATAAAGAGGAAGTAGTGGGTGAATAAAAGTATAATTCTGAGAGTCCTGTGTCAGGCAGTGGCACAGTGGATGCAGGTGGGCAGCTATCTCAGCAGGAAGAAGGATGGTGGTATGTGTCAGAAGGTATTATAAAATTATGGTGGCTCAAACAACAACCCAGCGAACATATGCCAGCATTAGTATCCAGTCCACTAAGCCCACGCAGATCCCATTTTTAATATGTGCACATGTATAGTGTGTGTGTATGGGTACATATGGGTTTATAGGTATGGCTCCCATTTCACAGTGTTCAATTTTTTTTTCTAAAACCTATTTTATTCTTAATGATATTTATGTGTGTCTGTGTATGGGTTTGTGCAATGCCTGGGGAAGCCAGTGGAGGGCACCATGTCTCCCAGAGTTAGAATTATAGGCGGTTGTAAATTGCCTGACATGGGTGTTGGCATTCAAACTCGGGTCCTCTGGAAGAGCAGCAGGCACTCTTCACTGCTGGGCCATCTCTCCAGCGCCACCATGTTAGAACCTTTAGATAGCCTGTAATATCCACAATTAAAGAATGTCTCTGGAAACTGTCTGAGATGCTAAATGAATCTCATAAGCAGTTGCAAATCAAGATGCTGAAAGTGGTAGCTCCTGCAGAATGACTTATCCCTCCCTGGCTCACTTCCCCTCTCTTTGTGTGTGCCCTACTAATTAGTGCTGTCCTCTCATAAGATCCTGGAATTCAAGCTTCTGTCCCGGTGGGCAGCCTTGAAAAGATGCTTGTGTTATATGAATTAGCATCTGTATGAAACGATTTTACAATTTCCACTTTTCCTTGATTCTACAGGGAGGGAATATGTACATACACATGGAATAACTGAATCAACCTTAAACAGCCACCGTGAAAATAGAATGTCCAAAGTTTCAAACAGTGCCCAGGTCAGGATTTATATATAAATAATTTATTTACATATATATAAAAATAAAACTTTAGTGTACATTTATGTTAATATAAATCTAATTTGTAAGTTAATTTCTCTGATTTGACCGACTTTGGGTTGCCCATTCAAAGCACATGCAATATTGAGAAGTATGTCCTTTAGGAGATGATTAGAAAATCCTGCCCTCCTGAATGGATCTTATTAAGCAGTTGTTGGTACTGACTGGCTTCTTCTCTCCCCTTCTGCCTTTCTGTCTGTGCCATAAAAGACGCAGCAAGAAGACACTCACAGGACAACAACCGCCAGATCTGGGACTTCCAAGCCCCCTGAAAACCAATAATAAAATCCTATTATTTAAAGTTACCTAATGTCAGGTATCTTGTCATAGCATCAAAAATGGGCTAAGACTACTTACACTTAATGTAGAGCAGTGATTCTCAACCCTCCTAATGCTGCCACCCTTAATACAGTTTCTTATCATGTGGTGACCCCCCCAACCATAAAACTATCTTTTGTTGCTACTTGGTAACTGTAATTTTGTGACTGTTATGATTTGTAATGTAAATAAATATCTGTGTTTTCTGATGGTCTTAGGTGACCCCTGTGAAAGGGTTGTTTGGCTCCTGAAGGAGTTGTGATCCACAGGTTAAGAACTGCATATTATATTATGTGCATGTATGTGCCAGCACGATTTTATGTGCACCACATGTGTGCAGGTGCCTGTGGAAGGCAGAAGGTGTTGGAGCCCTTGGAACTGGACTTACTGGTAGTTATAACGTTGCCTGATGTGAGTGCTGGGAACTGAACCTGTATGTTCTGCAAGAACTGTAAATGCTCTTAACCTTAGAGCCTTACCACCAGACCCTGCTAAGAACATTTAAAAGATTGTATTGACCCATTATTTGCAAACCCTTTTTGATACTAGGTTATACAGGAGGATCCAGATTCTGTTTGGTAAGCAAAGAGTTTTAAAAAACCTATCTGGGAGGAAGTTTTATGTAAACTACAGAAAAGCCTAATAAAATAGTTCACCACTGGAAAGGCGGCTCCAATGACCAACATACCGGAGTCCCCACATTCACTACCTTCTTAAAACCATGGCCAGCATGAGTTGTATTGGAACGGAGACAGCAACAGGGAAGGAGCAAGGCTCAAAAGCTGTTTGTGGGAACAGGCTGGTGTCCCCAAACTGCTCAAGTCCTGACTGCTGGAAGCTGTACACTTGTGACTTTGCATGTTGGAAATGCAACACTGGGTGGCAGATTGTATTTTCCAGTCAGGATCAGTCTAAGCACAGATGCCCTTCAAAAGAGAGATTTGAAACGCAAACTTTGTAGGTTCATGTTCAACCTAAGAAAAGATTCAAACAAGAAAAATACACCTTGGCCATGCATCTTTCTCTATGCCACACAGAATTGAAAGGACAGGAATGCTCAAACCCTAAGTTAGGTCATCCAACACCAACTGTTGTCTGTAGGACATAATGCAACTAAACATCTGGCTTTCTGCATAATTTTGATCAGAGCAGCGTAATATGCTTTGCACACACTTGGAGGAAAAGCAGCGGCATTAAGGTTTTCATCAGGGAGGAACTGTCCAGTTGTCAGAGATCTAGGACACAGAGCTGCTCCTTCTGTTATGGTGGCAAGGGAGGCAGTGGGCAGCCATGCTGACACACTGGGTGACAGAGGAGGAAAGAAAGAGAAGGCTTTGCTCTGAGTCTATTGGTGCTTAGCGCTGCTGCTGGGGCAGAGTCTGTGCAGTGTTGACTCCTACTCGTGCTTGCGTATACGTGTGAGAGTTCTTTTCACATTCCCGGGACAGTGAAATATATGTATGCATCATATATCAATGTACAGAATAGTGCATAAAATATGAACAAGATTATAGGTATTAGGAAAGTTTAGGAAGAAAGTTTTCCTTTGTACTTTTTGAGTTTACTGGATTGTCTTGTCTGGAACTCCTGAGCAAAATCAATCCCCCTCGTTCCGTTCTTCCAAGCACCTAAGACTATAGATGTGCACCACCATGTCCAGCTTAGGGAATTTTTTTCCCATCATGTAAGAAAAAAAATCTATATATTTGATTATAAATTTTATATGGCACAGGAGCCTTTGCAAAGGAGCACCGAAGTATGGGACAATTGTTTGTTTTTGTGCTGTTTGATGAGTTAGTGACTAGTTGTGGGGAAGTAGGATTGAAAAACAGGTGGGCTTAGATGGGCACGTTTGCTTGGTTTCTGTGATCCTGTGTCTTCTAAGATAAGAGTGCTTTATTCCTCATGGATAGGATGCTCAGTCCAGGGAAATGATAGCTAGCTTTTATGACCTGCTTTAGGAAGAACAGGGCTTAGAGTCTGCTTTCTTCTGTTGTTTTCCTCAAATGCCAAGATATTGTATTTTGGCATCCAGTGGCCTAAACCCCGCTGTCAGGGATAGTCGACAGAAAATACAATTCATTGCTTCTAAGAGTTCATGTGATTAGATTAGGTCCACCTGGATAATCTAATTCCGTCACCTTAATTGCATCTGCAATGTGCATTCTGACATGCAAGGTGACATCCTCACAGGTTCCCGGGATAAAGGTTTGGACATCTTTGAGGGCCAGTTGGCCCATCACAAAGAGCTCATCAATCTCATTTCTCATTGCTGTCTCTGCCCCAGAGACACACATGGCCTGAGTGTTAAGAGGATACTGATGATGGGGACTCTAGAATATGGGTATTGGATACCTAGATCTCTTCATTTGGGGGAAGTTTTGAGGGAGTTTTTCAAGGGTTATATAAAACATCCTCCCAAAGGAACTTTTACTTTCTGATCACCAACCAGCATTCTGTTTAAAATTTAGTTCTTAGGTAGATGAGATGGCCCAGTAGGTGAGGGTGTTGGCTGTCACCACCCGAAGTCCAAAGTCCTGAGCTCTATTCCTGGAAACCATACAGTGGGCGGATGAAACTGGTTCTCACAAGTTGTCCTCTGATTTCCGCATGTGTGTCAAGGTATACACACACACACACACACACACACACACACACACACACACACACACACAGTAACTTATGATAGGGAATACAAATAATTGGGATGATTGAAACTTAATGTAATTTAGCATGAAACAAAACTATATAATTCATACATCTGTTAGCTCTAACTATAATCTGTAATGATGTCAGTGACCTAACTTGCTGACATTTTAGATTTCCTTCTCATTGGTTCATGCATCCATTAATTTATTGAACTTTACTCTAGTTCATTCTTGGTTAGATCTAGTGGTTGGTCACTTTATTAAAATATTCAGTCAAAGAAGAAGTTATATGAAAATGATGAATGGATTCTGTCACATGAATGATAGTCCTTCATCTATCTCCTGATGTAGATTTGAGGCCTCCTCTTTATGCATGGGTCTACCCTGTGAAGTCTGTGTCACTGTTCTTACATGGATCACATCAATTACAGTCCAGTGTTCATTTTTAGTCTGTTGAAAGTCAAATGAGAACTTACAGACACTTGCAAAGCAATTTGAGTGAGGGATTTTATTTACTCTGCCTAATTCTTTACATTGTCTCATTCAGATCTAGTTGATATCATTCTCCCAATAACTCACCATTACGTCTTTGCGAGGATTCAACCGAATTTTCATTAAATCACTCTTCATGATGGTTCATATACCTTGGTTTTTTTAAGAACTCAATTTATGGGAAGAGAATCACAGAGGATCTTGTGTACCTACTGATGCAAGGTTATTCATTCATTCATGCATGCACACGTTCATTATTTATTTAGTGAGTACTATATGCCAGACACTGTTTGGGACCTGGGTATATAAAAATGTACAAGACTGACAAAAACCTTTGTCCTTCTGGAGCTCCCATCTGGTCCTGGCGCACTCAGCACTGGGACACCAGTCAGCACATATTGCAGAGGGAATAACACCATCAGTTAATGAAATGAGATGGTCACTTCAAAGAATTCTTTCTCCCTTTTCCCGTCTTAAAATGCCCCTGCTTGCCTGACATCTTCTGAAATGCTTTCTCCCTGATGTTTCACATCTGAGATGTGGCTTGCTTCTCAGATTTTCTTAGGAATATCTCTTGGCAAATTATAATAAAGAGTTAATATGCAGATCTCTATCTTGAAATATTTTGCTTTTTCAGTGCATCTCATGCTTTGGTGCCAGACATGGCCGGTGGGAAGCATTTTCCCAGCACACTCTGAGAGAGAGCAGGGCGGATCTCATGAGCATCTAGCTTATGCATTTCCACAGGGCCCTGGGTTCAGAACTGACCCTAGGTTTCCCCATCACTGTCTTAAAATTACTAATAATTTAAAAAAGAGACCCCATGTTTGTTGTTCCATGGTTCCTGCCAATTATGCAATTGTACGTCTTGAAGAGCGTACTGTACAGTAGGCTATCGACTCTCAAGTTCTCTGCCAGGCCAAGGTGAATGCTGCCTCCCGTCTCAATAGCCTCTTCCTTTAGTGTCTCTTTGATGGAGTCTTGGTTTAGGCTGGCCAGGCCTGCTTCTGTTGCATGAAATTGGCCTACTTCTGCTACTGGGTTGTGGCTTCAGCACCTCTCTCTGATGGCAATGGCCCCTGAGCTTCTCTACTTCAACCTCTCTCTGAAAACCTTTATAACTGAACTCAGAACTCAGCTCCCCAGAACCTGAGTTTTGTCCCTCTCAGTATTTATGCGATTATAAGGTAAGTTCTCTAGGAAGGCCGTAATGGTTGTTCCTTATTTAATATCCACCTCAGGCCTCCTTGCTATGGAACCAAGTGCTTCATATGTGTAATCTCATCTTTATGCGCAAGCCTGTATTTTCCTTTCATTTTAGGCATTATTTAGTACAGTCTGACTTTCCTTGTAGATTTCAGATTTTCTGAACCCACGGGTCATGTGTTTTTCACTAATTTGTGCTCTCTTGGCACCCTGCACATGGTGTTTGGTGTAGTGCCAGGTCTCTGACTATGGCTGAATTGACTGACAAAATATTAATAAGAGATGAATGTATAAAATATATACTTCTTCTGTGTACTGATCTTTGTAGATAGCAGTATCCCAGGAAGAATTTGCTGTCCTGAGGATTTTAAAAACTGGTCTGTACCAAAACTTGAACTAATTGTTCTTGTGACCGAAACTAACAACTGTATCATAACTGCTAGGCACCATGCCAAGACATGACTTGACTTCTGCCTACATGTGCAGCTAAGTTGATTTTGCAAAGTTTACTTACAGTCACTTGGCAGCACAAATTCCTACCCAGACTCTATTGACTCTCAAAAGACACTTGTCCTTGCAATGGGTTTATTTTGTTTGTTGGAATACGTAACCTTGTATGTTGAAGGCTGGGGCTTCCAAAACTAATGACAAAAACATTGCCGTTGATATGCTTCTATCAAATGTAAAATGCCATATTCAGATGCTTTTAGGACACCCATTAAAACAGCCAGAAAAGAAGACGTGGTATTTATCAAGTCAGGGAGACTCACGCCTAATAACAGTTGAGTTCTTTTATGCCATTAAGAAATGAGCAGACCTGTCAGGAGAATGTTCAACATAAGGCAACGTCAAACTTGCTGGAATGACTTACTCACTGTGGGACTCCCATCTGTGAAGTCACTGGGGAGGTGGCTGCCTCTGTGTGATTCCCAGATTTGTCAGTTAAATTAGATGCCCAAAGGCAAAACTGACAGGGGCATTATGGGACAGCTCTAGAGGATTCAGAATCCATAATCCTCCAAGGAGGTCCCATTCACAGTTTCATTCATGCTGATGCTAAGGGTCATATCACATTTGAAAGGAAGTGACAAGAAAGAAAGCCAGCAGGTTAGCCCCTCCAAGACTCACCCTAACATCGTGCCTAGAAACTTCTTGACTGAATCAAGGTAGACATGTATCTGAGATGCTGGTGAAATGGTGCTTGCTTCCTCATGATACAGGTTTGAAAATTGAGTAAGTAGCAAAAATATAGCAAATCTTTGTTTTGGCCTTCTTGGTGTCTCTAAGAAGCACTTACTGAATTTATCCTGATTGATTTACTATTTCTCTCTCATTGTTCTCCTGTCCCTCCCCCTTCTCCTCGACACTACAGAGACTTCAAAAGACCCTCTGTGTGGCACGAGGACGTCTTGTGTAAGATCCTGTGGAAGACGACTGAACTACCACTGAGCATTTCCCCTAAATATTTCCTTTTCTCCAATGAATACCAGTCTGAAGTCCTTGAACCAAGTTAGAAGGCTTCTCTTCCTTCTTCTCTTACAATAAGTGCCATCCAACAAAGGTCTTTGAAGCCTAATGAATCAAGACTTTTAGTAAGTCCATGTCATTGGCCCCCAAAACTAACTACAGACGTTTCTAGATCACAGTATGACCTCAAGGGTTAAGACCAAGTTGCAGTGAAGATTAAAGGTTGACTGAACTATGTTTTTCTTTAGGCTCCTCAGAAACAGATGTTGGGATAAGGAACAGGGGGGTAAAATTGAAGCATCATATCTGGGAGGTGACAACAAGAAATCCTCATAATGGAATTGGGAAATGGGATGAGGAAGAGAAAAAGGCTGAAGATTGCATTACCCAGATGTTCTCGGTTATTCTGCCTAGAATCTCTAGGAGAGAGGGTAAGATGCAGGTCAGGGGCTGGAGAGGTGGCTCAGGGTTTAAGATCACTGGCTGGACCTCTGGAGGCTCTGGGTTCAATTCCCAGCACCCACATGGCAGCTCACAACTTTCTGTAACTCAAGTTCCAGGAGATCCATGGCACCAGACATGCACACAGTACACATAAATGTGCATGCAGGCAAAAATACCTATACCCATAAAATAAAGTACATAAATCTTTAAACATCTAAAACGAAACCCATACATAGCCCAGGCTTATCCCAACTCAGAGGTGAGAAAGAAGAAATGGCTTTTATTCTTTTGTGAGACAGAGTCTTTGAGGCTGACCTAGGACTCATACAGTACAGGCTCATGTGGTCTAGACTGACCCTCTTGCTTCAGTGTTCTGAGGGCTGCAATGACAGGTGTGCATCACTGTACCTGGCTGAAGCTGGGATACTTGGTTTCCTAATCCCTCTGCTGGCTGCAGAACCTCCTTCACCCCAGAAGTGGGCTGTCATAGCCAGAGAAGCAGCAGAGCCAAGAGCCATAGGTATTCACTGTTAGCATGCTTTCTTGCTTAAAGAGGAGTGGATGGGGAGGAGATACTGAGCCAACCTGTTATAGCAGGATGGTGGGAGGTGGAATAGATGGTCAGATGTGCAGAGAAGCCATCTTTCCAGGGTTTCCCTCTTAGTGTGTTAATAAAGAGTATCTTCAGGCAAAAGTAAACAGTGGGAACTTTAGAACAGCCAGCATTTATATAAATTCTGCAAGGTAACTGGTAGCTACTACCTGTCCTTATGTGGTTTGAGAAGATTTATTTTTATTTTTATTTTTTTTTTTGCAAGAGCAGAGAAACCTGATCGACAGATAGCCTCAAAGAAATCTGATTGCGCAATACACTTTGAAATTATCTATTGTGGACTTAATCTTTCTGCGCAAACCCAAGAGTCCTTTAGCTAATTCTTTTCCCAGTGAAGGAGCCAATCAATGTTCTTTCAGGGGAGAAAATTACTAGAGAGCCTAGTATGTGTTTTGATGCCCTAATGAGGCACTATGAATTATCCAACCCAAACCAATTAAGTCTCAGCCTAGCTAGAAGGCTACAGAGGAGATGAGGAGACAGCATGCATTTAGGGCAGAATTAACGGCTTCCATAGCCTGGAAACAGGCTTGGGGCAAAGCCAGACCTTGGAGGAGCTTTGCTGTCCTGAGAGTTGGCAGCCAAAATGTGTTCTAGCCTAACATGAATGCTGACACATTTGCTTCTTTGGCCTTAAATTTTTTAAAATGTCTGTAAAACATAAAATATGTTTTGAACATTACATAAGACTATTAAGAGAGAGCAGATCGTGAGAACATGGTATGTCAGAGACAATAAACTAAGTGAAATGAACTGCTACTGACTAGAGACTTGACCTTGGGCCAGTTGCTCAGTCCTTTCATGTCAATCAAATAGGAAATTATAGCTCAATAATGTGGTTTTGGATTGCAGCTCAATAAGCAAGCTCTAATCTCTTGGTTATGTCTTACTGTACCACGGGAAACCAAGTGCTTATTTTCATTTTAATGGGATCTCTTCCAGTGGGCTGTGACTTTCTGCAGCACAATGCTTGGCTTGGTGTAGGAGCTCGGGAACATTGAATGAGTGTGGAGTGAATAGTTATTCAGATACTATGAACCCAGAGGTGTCTGAATAAGCACACTATCGGCCCCAATAACTGTCTAAGTGGAATGAATTCTATTGACTTTTTACACAGTATATGTATAAAAATGTAGAGAAAGGACAGGGGAGTTGGCTCAGCCAACTGTTTGCTGTGCGAGCTGGAGGACCTTTTTGGATCATCAGGACTCAGTGTAAGAAAGGCCAGGTCCACGAGTGTACAGCTAGAATCCCAGCATGGGAGGGAGAGAGAGTTCCTGAGGCTTGCTGGCCAGCCAGTCTAGATGAATCAGCAAGTTCCAAGTTAAGAAAAACCTTGTCTCAAAATAAAAAGCAGAGAGTGATCACTAGTGTTGACGATGGTCATATGCACAAAACTCCATAAAATGATGGTGTAGATCATGGAGAAAGAACAGCCGAGTTGAGCTGGTGAGGCTTGTGTGACCACACACAGGTTCCAGAGTCAGGTTGTCCAAGGCTGAGGTCTTGGCTCTGATCTCTATTAGGGAGCTATAGACTTGTCTGAGTTACTTCTCTTTTCTGGTCTTCAGCTTTTTCTTTTGGATTTTGTAATTTGTAACAAAGACCATATAACCCCTAAACCTCTAAGAAGTTTTGAGAAACAGCATGAGTATGGCAGTACTTAGCCAAAGCTGGCCGCTAGCATCCACAAAGTCTAGAGTGATGTGCAAAAGTTCTCTATCAAGTTCTCTTTAGGTCTCTTATACCAGCTTTTGAGGAATATCCAAGCAACATTTTATTTCACACACCCTTTTCCTGCCTCTATGATCCAGCCCTCTATGTCCTAGCTCCATTTTTTTTTCTACTAGTTTTGTCCAAGGTTGGAGAACCCCTTGCCCTGTCTTCATTTTAGCAGGTGATAATGGTGGGACATTGGGAAAGAAGATGCTGAATCTTCACTCCTCCATGGCTTAAGCATGAACGTTCTAGAGTTTTCTAAGTAGAGCATCTATAGGACAAGCTTTTGTCCTTTCTGCTGCTTCTTGTGATATCACTTTGAGTAACTGAAATGAAGTCATCTTCTGGTGAGGGTAGGAAATAATTAGAAAGATGAATCATTTTTGCTACAATGTAATAAGATAGTATGTGTCCTATGGCTTCTAGTATGCCACACAGTAGGTCCTCAAGTTGGTGCCTATGTTCAGTCTTCATGGTGTCGGATAGCGACCTCAGGACATTTCTTATGTCCACTTGCTTTCCCTACCTAAAGACTTTTTTTTTTTTTTTGAGACAATCTCTCACTGTGTAGTTCTGTCTGGCTTGTAACTCTCCAGGTAGACCAGACTGGCTTTGAACCATTTACTTCTGCCTCCTGAGTGCTGGCATACAAAAAGTGTGCACCATCCACAGCCCAAATGTAATATGTAAATAAACAATTCAGAGTTATGAATTTCTAAGTCTGCTTACAACAGCAAAAAGGATGGCTGAAAATCCCATCATTTGGATCGACACAAATCCTTAGAGCAAAAACCCTTGGCCGTGGAATGAAGCTGCCTCTGTGAGCCTCCAGGTGGGGTGTGATGCTGTGGCCAACTTCCTGAAATACAGACCCATAAAATGGCCATTGATGTCTGAACACTTCCCCCCTGGGGAAAGTCCCTCTATTTTTCTCTCCAATGACCAAGGAAATAATCAATAATTCTGCATCCCAGAAGTCCTGGGAAACTTTATGCTTTTAGGTCACTTTGAATATGGACTAGGATGAAAAGCTTCAGCGACACAGATGCTTTGTCTTCCAGCCTAAATGATTAAGTATTTGGTATGTTCTTCCTTCCTACGTCACTAGTGTCCTGAGTGCACCTGGATGGACTCCTCTTCAAAGATCTTAAGGAAAAGAAAATATAAACTTTACTTTACTGTACATATTTTCTGCCTTCATAAAGGAATTTTCTAGTATTTCAAGATGCCACGAGGTTTGTCTGGGGTGGAGAAATGTGGGGAGACCTAAAATGATCTCCTTGTAGAATATTTTTTACAGATGAATATTTCCAAAGATTCCTTAATGTAAAGCAAAATTCGCAGCCAATGCTATGTTGCTGCTTGGTGAGAGGGTGACAAAGCATAATGCTTAATATAGCTTATTTTTATTTATTTTTTACACCCATGTAATAGCAAAAAGACACAATGACATGGAGAGTCATAAAGCCAAACAACTCTCCCATTTCATTTTATAGCATGAGGCAGGGAAAGGCACAATTTGGTATCTTGACCATTTTTATAGGGGTTTGGAGACAGGTTAGACATGTCTGAAATATGTCCTTCAATTCTTAGAACTCTTTCAGGCATTCCTGCTGAAGGATGTTCCTTGGAGAAATACTGCTATAAATACAGGATGTTTTCATTACTGTATGCGGTTGATTCAGCCTGTTGGCTACATGACATTGAGAAGAAGTCGCCTGAGAAACGACTTCATATACACCACGTTCAAACAGTCCCCAGAGTTCCCCAGATTAGAATGACTCCAGTGGGAGCGCTTGGGAATGAATGTCCATATATCACCGAGGTCTTTAAAAACAGGTTTAAGGTTCTGTAGGCTGTCTCCGTTAGTGCAAGGGGGAGATGGAATGAAAGTGTGTATGGAGATTAATTTCCACCTATGAAACTTTTCACTTACTCTTAGTGAGAAAAAAACTACAAAAATCAATAATTCAGCAAAAACAAAACAACAATAAAAACCTTTTCCACAAGACACAAAGATCTAGAAGGAAGATATACTTGGGGCCATAATATCGGCTTACCTTGCATATTTCCTATAGGCTACTGGATTATATGCTTACAGTGTAAGGTGGGTCTTCTAAGATATATACCATCTTAAAGAATAATATCCCACACCTACTATCTCTTTACAATTTACAAATATTTACATTATGGTTTTTTTTTTTTTGGTCTTCAAAATAACCTGGGATTTGGATGATATCTAATGAATGATGCTCAAACTCAGAAAGATCAAATGGGCATGTCCAAGGTCACATAGCTACCAATTCTCCGGATCTTCAGTCTGCTGCTTTCTTCTTCCTCCCACATCGGCAAATAAAATATTGCTTTTTCTGTTTCTGTAATATTGCCAGTGTTGTAAAAATATTACAACCCCCACTTGGCTGATCAAAAATTAACGACTCTTTATTGAATAGAGATTCTAGGACCTGAGAGACAGAGGGATATAGCACTTTCGATGCGGGGTGGGCAAGGGATTGAGTGAGTGATGTATCATTTGCAGAGATGTTGAATTTGTAATGAGACTTGCAATCCTGTAATACTTATTGCAAAAATATAGAAAATGAAAATAATGAGCACGTTGGAAAAAAACGGAGCTGTGAAAGGAGCAAATGACTTACTAGAGCTGGACTTGTCTGTGGGTTGGATAACATTTACGAACAAGGGCAATCTTTGCCTGCCAAGGGAAGGGTAATACAATCTTGTGTGAAGAACGAAAACTAATTACAGCAGGAAGGATTGTTTCTCTGTCTCTTAGCTTGTTATTGCCCTGTCTATCTGTCTATTATAGAAATATCTGTTTTTTCTTCAACAGACTAAATGATTTAGAACTCATCATCAGAAAGGTTTAAGAAACACAGATGTGAATGACGTTTTGGAATGCTTGAATGAATTCTAGCTTGGTCTATGGAATGCCGACCATCCTTAGACATGTCTGATTTGTTGTTGCTGTTGACTAGCCTGAGGCTCAATTAATAGCCTAGGCTGGTCTGGAACTCGATATGTAGATCCGGCTGGATTGGAAATCAGGGCGATCAGCTTGCCTCTGCCTCTGTAGTGGTAGGATTAATGTTTGTTTTAAAGATGTATTTTTAATGTGTATGAATATTTTGCCTGCATGTATGTATGTGCAGCATGCGTGTACCTGCAGAAGGTATGAGGTCCGTGGATCTCCTGGAACAGTGCGATCCCTGGAACTGCAGTTACAGAGAGTTGTGATCCGTCATGTGACGTTGGCAACTGAACCCGGTCCTCTGCCAGATCAACAAACGCTCTTAACCGCTGAGCCACCTTTTCAGCTCCTGTGTCTGTTGCTTTGTTAAGAGACTGTATTGGGTTGAAGCCTTTATGTTTGGCTATTTCACAGAGAGCACAAGAAGGCTTGCATTTGATATTCAGATGAAGACCATCGCCATGTCCTGTTACAAGCAGTCCAAAGCTCCCGTTATACGGCCCATTCAACCAGTTTATGTGATTTCTTCTCTGGACTTTGATCTGGTTGTCCTTGGCTTCCCTGTCCACTGCTCCAAAGGCATCGCCATGGGGTTCGGTACACCTTGGTTTCAGCATGCGGCTTCATCCTCATGTTCCTTCTTCCTTTTCTAATTTTCAACAAGTAAATAATGTGCAGGGAAAACAGACTTCCAACAACATCTACCTTCTCTCTATGAAGGAGAAGCAACTAGCATTCATTTTAAACCATAGTGTATCTGAATTTGCGTCCATCTCAAGAGCTTTCTGGGATCAG
This sequence comes from Rattus norvegicus, assembly GCF_021556685.1. Taxonomy (NCBI): domain Eukaryota; kingdom Metazoa; phylum Chordata; class Mammalia; order Rodentia; family Muridae; genus Rattus; species Rattus norvegicus. The sequence goes on along the minus strand of NC_141542.1, from coordinate 80,984,547 downwards.
AATGACCAGTCCAGAGGTGGATTCTTAGAACACAAAGAGGCTTCACTAGTTTGGGTTGAGTTGTGGAAAGGACTGAGTTACTGAAAAGTCTAAATTATGCTATATTTTGTAAAGAACTACAGATGTGACATTTAATTGCTTACAGAAATATAACTAGAATAAAGTCAGCAAGATTTTCTTAATAAAGTTGTTTTAAAAATCAAATGGAAAAGAATATTTTTTGATGTGCATGCTAGCTGCTTTTAAGTAAATGGATTCAGAAGGATTCAGAGTACAGTCCTTTGAAACTCCAAGCCTTTGATAAATAATTATTGAATGAATGAATTTGGTATGGCAGGCCCTGCAGTAGGCCCTAGATATAAAAATGAGTAACTTTAGAGCTCTCTGTGGAAAAGAGCTCTATGTAGGGGAGAAGACACAAGGGTGGGTGGTTACCATAGAACCTGGAGAGTAAACTGTACACGAGGGCACAGATTCTGAAAGCTCATAAATAGGCTTCTTCAAACTATGTTTCCAGGATTCATTTATGTGATGAGTAGTTTATCTCAGACAGTGACCTACCATTACTGTAAATTCCAAACATGTAGACTGTGACTTAATCGTGGAGTTGTTGTGTAGGATAATGAAGACAGGATGTATCTGTTCAGTTTCAGGGTCAAATTTGTTGAAGAGAATCCCACTCCGTTATAAATGCCATTTACTAAGTATGAGATAATAGTGATACAGCATGATAAATTAGGGGTGGGGTAAAGTAGTCATGATGACACACAACAGTCGCTCCACACTCAGAAAGCTGAGGCATAAGCCAGACTGTGGGTATAGTGAGAGCTGGTCTCAACAAAGGGAGACAAAGAAGGTAGGGTATTTAAGTTTTAATAATAGCGGTATCGTGGACTGGATATTTCTATTAAAAAACACTTTAAATTGCAAAATTAAATTCCATCAATGCCTGCAAATCATGGCCCCAAGTCAAGTAGAACACCCTTCTCCACACAATAGTTGGATTCTATTGGAGGAGATCAGCATCACACTGTCACCTTCATGATTCAGAATAGCAATGCATGTTAACATTATTTTGTGAGTTCTAATACTTTTGATAATAATAATTGATCTCTACCAAAGCTAAAACCTGTGCTGGCTTGGAGACATAACCTTTGCTCTTTTTTTTTTTTCAAACATTCAACAGATTTATCAAGGTTTAATTGACATGAAATAAACCCGACCTATTTGAAGTACACAATTTGAAAAATTTCAATGAGTATAATAATATATATGTAATATGTCCAAATATTTGCAAAGATAATGTCCACATTCACTCTCACCATAGCCACCATTAAGACAATGGACCTTCTCATATCTTCAAATACTCCTTGAAGTCTGTTGGAGCTGCCTGTTTCTCCTCTGACATCCCACACAACCCCTGGGCTCCTTCCTGTCACTACAGCTAAGTGTGCATTGTTTTTTAAATTTGATCTTTGTTTTACTTATTCACTTCTCATCCTGCTCACTGCCCCCTCCCAGTCCTCCCCCCTCCCTTTCTCCTCTTGAGTGTGTGCTCCCCCTCCCCCACACTGTATCCTCCCAATCCTTGTACTTCAAGTCACTGCGAGGCTAGGTGCTTCCTCTCCCACTGAGGCCAGACAAGGCAGTCCAGGTAGTAGAACATAACCCACGGACAGGCAGTCTCCCTTTTGGGATAGCCACCATTCCAGTTGTTCAAGACCCACTTAAAGGCCAAACTGCACATCTGCTACATATGAGTGGGGAGGCCTATATAACCTTTGCTCTTATTGTTTAAGAATTTCATTCAGGTATATAATTTCAGGTATTTTGGTTAAATCTATCCCCTCCAATGTTGTACCCTCTAATTTCTCTCCAATCCCACCCTGCCATTGATTCACTACCAGTTTCATATGCTTGGTTTCTTTGAACCCACTTAGCGCTGCCAGTATGTGTGTGGATGTCTGCGGAACCATCCTCTGGAGCACAAGGAGACTCCCAGAAGAAGACTGACTCTCTGTCTCCCAACAGCCATCAGTTGCCAATAGCTCTTCAGTTAGGGGTGGGGCTTTGTGAAGCCCTTCCCTGTCACTGCTTGGATTTTGGCTGGCATAATCTTCTCCAGGTCTTGTGTATGTAGCCCCAGCTGCTGGGAGTTTATGTGCGTGACCACTCTGCTATGTCCTTTACAAATTAATTGATTAATTAATTAATTAATTAATTACTTTTCATCCCAAACGCTGCTTCCCTCCCAGTACCCCCTCCCTCCCTTTTCCACTCCTTCTTCTCTGAGAGGGTGGGGCTCCCTGGGCGTCCCCTAACCCTGGTGTATCAAGTCTCTACAGGATTAGGTGCATCCTCTCCCTCTGAGGGCAGACAAGGTAGCCCAGTTGGGGAATTGATACCACAATCAGGCTGTAGCTTTAAGGGAGAGCATCCGCTATGGAAGCTGAGTCGCACATCTACTACATACGTGCCGGGGGGCCTCAGTCCAAACTGCAAATGCTCTTTGGTTGGTGGCTCAGTCTCTGAGAGCTCCCAGGGGTCCAGGTTAGCTGACTCTATTGGTCTCCTTGTGTATTTCCTTTCCCCTCAGGGTCTTCAACCCTTCTCTCGACTCTTAAATAAGAGACCCCAACCTCTGTCCAGTGTTTGAATGTGAGTATCTGAATCTGTTTCAGTCAGCTGCTGGGTAGAGCCTTTCAGAGGACAGTTATGGTAGGCCCCTGTGTAACCATAGCAGAGGATCATTAATAGTGTCAGAGATTGGTGCTGGCCCATGGGATGGGTCTCAAGTTATGCCGGGTACAGGCTGGCCACTCCTTCAGTCTCTGCTCCATATTGGTCCCTGCATTTCTTTTAGATGGGACAAAATTTGGGTCAAACATTTTATGGGCCGGTTGGTGTCCTTATTTCTCCGATGGGGGTCCTGCCTGGTTTCAGGAGGTAGACTCTTCAGGTTCCATGTCCTGACTATGAGACATCGTCACTAAAGTCACCTGCATTAACTCCTGGGAGCTTCTCACATCCCAAGTTTTTGGTACTTCATAGAGATTCTCCCAAGCCTCCACCCCCAGCAGCTGCAGATTTTCATTCATTTTCCTGGCCTTCGTGGTCCTCTTCCCTGACTCTCCTCACACCTGATCCTGTCCCGCCCATCTCCTTCCCCTCCCAAATCCCATGCAGTGCCCTCCCTCCCTCCCTCTGACTACTATGGCTTTCTTATTCCCTTTCTAAGATTCAAGCATCCTTGCTTGGACCTTCCTTCTTTAACTTCTTTGGGTCTGTGGAGTGGAGTGTGGGTATGCTGTAGTTTAGGATTAATATCCACATATCAGTGAGTGTATACCATACATGTCTTTTTTGGGTCTGGATTACCTCACTCAGGATGAGATTTTGTAGTTCCACCCATTTGCCTGCAAAATTCCTAATGTCCTTGCTCTTAATAACTGAGTAGTACTCCATCGTGTAAATGAACCACCTTTTCTGTATCCACTCTTCAGCAACCTCACTGCTACGCCCTTAAAGCTGTCCCACTGTTGCCATCGACTCCCCTGATTCTTAAAAGACACAGGATCTTTCCTACAACCTTCAAACACAGTGATTGTCATTTCAAATACAATTGAAATTACCGTCCAGAGCTGGTAAGGAAATCACCCGAAGTCACAGTGAGTAAGAAAGTGGAGTCTTTGGAGTAAACCCCTCATTTCTTTAGTTCTGAACCTCCCCTTACTGCCTTCTCACTGAATTGGAGTAACTTTCTCTTTTAATTTGCAACTCTGGATGACATTTATATTTTTGATTGTTTCTTTCTTTATTTTTTTAAGAAAGAGGCATGGAGAAGTTAAATCACTTACTTAGAGCACCTGGCTATTAAATAGCAAGTCCTCAAGTCCATGGTCACTCTTTCCAATATATGAGCTATTTTCCTATTACTCCATACAAACATTATCTGAAATATACCAGGTGCCCAGAATAATGTTCCCAGGGTTACTCAAATACATGAAGTGCTTTCTGCTCTGTCAGAAAATATCATGGAGCTAGAATTAAGGAGAGAATATTCCTAATAAACAGAGTTTTAAAAAATACCCTTCAGTTAGATTTAAAATTCAGCTTTTCCCCCTCACCATAGCTTTATTGAGGTACAATTCACACATCATATAATCTATTTACAGATTTTTATAATCACCATCATCAATCTTAGAATTTTGTGATCACCCTAACAAAGAGCCCCATACTTAGTAGCTGTCCCTTTTATTTCCTTCTAGAAACTTCCTAGCCATACACAGTCACAGTGCCCTCTCCCTCTCCCTCTCTTTCCCTCCCTCCCTCCCTCCCTCCATTCGTCTCTCCCCCCCCCCGCCCCCGCATTTGTCAGCTTGGATATTTCATGTCCATGGAATTTTCTAGACATGGTCTTGTGAGACTGTCCATTTCATGAATGTGTTTTCAAGGTTTATCAGTATCCTCCAATACATCAGTCCCTAATTTCTGCCAAGAGGAGCAATTCTTCATGGGCTAGCTGTAGCCCATTTTATTAATCCCTTCATCAGTCAATGGATGCTTTCCCCCTTTAAGTATTATTAATAAGGAATCTATAAACATTCACGTGCAGGTTCTGTGTGACTTGCTTCTTTTGTGTTTGCACTTAAGGGTGAATTGCTGGCACATATTCCAACTGTTGTCAGCCTTTTGAGAAGTGGCTTACATCTTGACTGCAGTTTCCACTCCCTCTTCTCATCCCAGTCCTCATCTACCTCCCCTCCTCCATCCACTCCTCCCTCTCTCTTCGGAAAAGGGGAGGTCTCATGTTCATACCTATGCATACTTCAAAAACACACAATTAAAATTTTGTTTTGTAAAGTACCTTTAAAAAAATACCACAGCAAAACTAATACCCTTGTGATACTTTTCAAATTAATAATTTTTGAAATTTACTTTATAATTTACCTTATCCCAATAGCACCTTCCCCTACCTCCTCACCTTCCAGTCCCTCCTCCCATCCTCTTGTCTTCCCCTTCTCCTCAGAAAAGGCCTCCGGTGGATATCAACCCACTTTGGCACATCAAGTTGGAACAGGACTAGGCAGTATCTTCTCTCCTACCGTGTCTAGGCAAGGCAGCCCAGTTAAGGTAAAGGGATCCAAAGGCAGACGACAGAGTCAGAGACAGCCCCTGCTCCTGCTGTTAGGAGACCCCTATGAAGCCCAAGCTGCACGTCTGTGCCTGGAGTCTTTTCCAAGGCAGCAGTAATTTTATATTTCTATCTACATGGTGTGCGTTGTCCACGTTCTCCATCCTGCTTGACACTCGCTAGTTTCTGTCTCTTGATTCTTGCAGTCCTGGTGGGGAAGAACTGATATTTCTTTGTAGTTTTGATTTATACTCCCCTGGTAGTGTTGGGGACCTTTTCACGATTTTTATTTTTACCATTTGCATATTTTCTTTGGAAAAATGCCTGCTCAAACCCTTTGCCCATTGCTGAATTGGGCCAGTTTGTCCTTTCATTACTGAGTCACACGAGCTATTTCTATATTCTATGTACAAATCTCTTACTGAAACAAGTAGTTTTGAAAAACCTCATGGAAAAATGAGTATTTCTCCCATGGCTGAGTGGATTCCTTTACATATTCTCTATATATCGCTTATCGAATATTTTGTCCTGTTTTGTGGACTATTTTTAGAGTGTCCTCTGAGGTCTAATTTTTGGAAAAAAATTTCTTCTCTCTTAAAAATGATTTTATCTTTTATTTACGTGTATATGTATGTCTCAGTGTGGATAGTGTACGTGTTATGAATAGGTGTTTGAGAAGCCAGACGATGGATGGCGTCAGAATCTCTGGAGCTGGAATTACATGGCGTTGTGTTGTGGGCTTTGGAACCTGCTCCTGTTTCCTCTGCAAGAGCTCTAGGCACTCAACCCCGGAGCCACCTCTCCAGCTCTCTCTGTTTGAATAGTTAATGAATCCCACTTTATTATTTTGTTGTGTTTGTTTATCTAGGAAGTCAATGCTGCATACGAGCTTTTGAAGATGTGTACATGCTTTCTCCTAAGCAGTTTACGGTTTCACACCTGGACCTTCCCTCCTCTTTGGATTAGCCTTTGCGTATGGTATGAGGCAGGGATCTTATTTCACTCTTCTGCACATCGCTCCAGAAGCATCGTGGCATCATTTGTTGAAAAGCCTATTCTTTCCCCACTGAGTGGTCTTGGCACTCTTGTTCAAAATTAAGTGACCAAGAACTGTAGCTTAGTTTCTATACTCTGTATTTTTTTTCTATATTGTCCTATTTTATGTAACTTTGTAGTAAGTCTGATTAATTTCTTTTTTGTTTGTTTCAAAATCACGTTGTTCTATTCTTTTGAATTTCTATATACAGTTTTGGACCAGATTATCAATTATTTGAAAGTAAATCAGATGAAATTTGAGAAGCCAAGATTTGACAATTTATTAAAGGTATTTTATTATCTTAACTTGTTATCATTAATTATAACATATTATTTATTTATCATCATCATCTTTTTATATATGTGTAGATGCACTTGCATAGGCATGTGTATGTAAGGGTAGGAGGAGGACTTTTTGGTGTTAACCTCAGGAATTCCATTCACTTCCTTTGAGAGAAGAGGTCACTGGTTAGGAAAAATTAGTTATCCTGGGAACCCCAGAAATCCTCCTGTCTCTGTCTTCACACTTCTGGGATTGCTGGTTTGCTCTCAGGTCTGGGATTTTAATTTGGGCTTTGAGAATCAAACTCGGGTCTTTGCAATTTCAAGGCTATTCCTTAAATGATTTAGCCTTTAAATAATATTTTATATAGAAATTTCTAGTGTTAAAGAAAATATGTCCAGTGGTTCTACAGCACCACGGGCACTCAGTCATTTCACAGGCAAATAGACACGAGGTGGAGAACACGCCCTCTTTTCTAAAGAGATGTGCATCTGGAAAAGTCACTGCTTTCTCTGAACCTACCAGTCGATCCAGTAAATTGTGAGAGCCAGGGACAGTTACGAGAGTTGAAAATCAAGGCAGAGAGACACCAAAAAACTACAGAAAGTATCTCTGACAATAAATTTGTATTAAGGTTAATAGAAGAAGTCATAAGAAATCAATAACACAAATTCAGACCAAGGAAAACCAACAGTCCCAGAAGAGTCAAGGGATGGATTTGTTCTTACATCTTAGAAGATGAACATAAGTGCTAACCCCTGAATCCTGATACCAAGAACCATGAGGAATTCTGTTGTTGTTAGAGCAACCAGAGTAGAGGAAATAAATCACCTTGATCAAACATTGGGGACAAGCAAATTAAGGCAATGGTAGGATTTCTCTACCTATTTCAGAATGCTAAAAGGAGAACAATAATGATCATGAAGACGTGGAACTGAATCTAAATATTGCTGCTGACGTTCTGTTTGGTAAAACTTTCCAGACGATGTATTTGCTTATCTGTTTTAAACCATTCCAGTTATAGAGGACATACACAAAGGAAACATGTAATTTCTTCTCACACCACACATATATGGATTCATAATAAGTGTTTATTGGGCTCTAGCTTGGAAAGAACCCAGTGTCTGTCAAACGTAGGATGAGTAACTCCAATGGTGTGTTCGTGTTATTGAATATTATACAGCAAGATGAGAAACCGTAGCGTCATATAACAGCGTGTGTTAATCTTACACTTGATGGCACTGGGAAGCCATAGGCAAGAGTGTATATCCCATGACTCCATCGATATGCAACTTCAGGAATAGATAAAACTAATTAATAATATTAGAGCAAGTCAGGTCATTTGTTGTCTTTTTAAAAGAGGCAATGACAGGAAGGACCTGAGAAGTTAGTCTTCATTCAATTAAAAAAAGTAACAAAGTTAATAAGGCTGGTCCTACGTACAGCATTGTGATTGGTATGTTTATTCAGCAAATATATGTTAGGTTTCTTCTCTCTGTCTCTCTCTGTTTCTGTCTGTCTCTGTCTCTCTCTGTCTCTGTCTCTTTGTCTCCATCTTGTGTCTCTGTCTCTGTGTCTCTTTGTCTGTCTCTCTCTCTGAGACGGGATCTCACTATTTAGCCCAAGCTGGCTTCAAACTCATGGTTTGGCCCGAGTCAGCTCTCTGAGTGTAGGGATGGCATGCAGGCACCACCATGTACAGAAAGATTCTGTTATTCACCAGTAACTCTTGCTTATAGGGTGACAGCAGGAGGATTGCCATGAGTTTGGGGGCAGCATGTGCGTTCTAGGCCAGCTGGGGCAACATAGCAAGAGCCCATGTCAACACCCTAATCCAGGGAGTCAAGAAATGGCTTTGTTAGTAACATGCCTGCTGTCCATGCCTGAGAATGTGACTTTGATTTCTAGCATTAATATCAAAACCTGCATTTATAATTCCTGTGTTGAGTGGGTTTGGTTGAAGAGATGGGTATAAGCTCACTGGCCAGTAAGAGTAGCTTAATTAGGGAGAGTCTTTTAACAGTGAGAGGACCCATCTCTATAAACAAGGTGGGTGGCTATTGAAAAACAACATCTGAAGTTTTATCTCTGACCTCCAAACACAAGAGTACACACATGAACACTTACCATCCCCAACATAAAATCAAAGGGCAATGAAAAGGAACCATATCTAACAAATTAAAACTCCCCAAGAGCAGGCAGCAGTGGTAGCAACAGCAGCAGCAGCAGCAGCAGCAGCAGCAGCAGCAGCAGCAGCAGCAGCAGCAGCAGCAACAACAACAACCACAAAAGATACACTTAGAGCAAAGAAATGTTCCTAACACATCCATAGCCTGGCTGCACATTCTTCTGGTATGGTCTTTGTTGCACATTAACCTTTTTTATTTATTTAACACCCATCGGTTCTATGCTTCTGCAGTACTGAATAATCCACGAAGTTATCTGAGACAGATGATAGTCTCTATTTTGATAATGAAGGAAGCCACCAACGAAGAGCTTTATTAGTGTGAAAAGTCACACACCCAGAGTTTTCTATCCCATTAGGAAGAAAAACCCCAACATATGTCATGTCATGTTAATAAATACTGCATGTGCAGACTGGGCTCTACATTAACAGTAAACTCCCCAAAGGAAAAATTGATTTGCTTTTAAATTTTAACCTGCTTCTTCTTTTCTTCTATAGGTCCTCATTAGTTCTGCATTCCTTCTCTTCCATGAAGAATGTTAATTTCTATGAGAAATATATCATTCCCTAAACCAAACAGCAAAAAGAGAAGCAGAGTGCAGAAAAAAGGAGTAAAGAGAAATAAAAGGGAGAAATAACAAATTGGTCATTAAACTGAAAAAGATGCGCAAGGCACAAGAGAGAGAAGCCGAACTGCGCATGCACCGTGTGGGGCTGAGGTGCACATGTAAGTATAAAATGCTCCACCAGAACTGTAATTGAGAAAATCTATCAAATGTCCTGACAGCTGCTCGGGCATTTCCAGAAGCGATAAAACCGGAATTTATTTCACTCCTAGAAAAAGGGGCAGTATCACCTTCTGGCGGCTTTAATGAAATGCCATAAAATTCGAGGAAAAACTGTGTTGTTAAGTCATAAAAAAGCAGTCGGAAGTGGATTGCTGGAGGTGCTGCAGGAGGGGTTGGTGTATCTGAAGAGTGACCGTTGGGGATCGGGGCCTTTTATGGAGGTCGCTAGCAATGCCTTGGGTTTCTGACCCTGTGGTACCGCTTGTTCATCTACCCATCTGTATAATGTGGCTCATGACTTCCTGGATCCCTGACACTTCACAAGCCACACCCAGATCTAGGAGCGCCCCACCCCCGGTTATGTGTGTGAATGACTGAAAGTACATACAGCAACAGATACACTCTTGGATGTGTTGCAAAATGCACGATTCAGCAATTACACTCATTGATTTTCCATGGTGAATTCTACTTGTTGGTTTGTTGTTGCTGTTGATTTTTGAGATTGTGATTTAATTACAGTGTTTTTTCCTTCCATTTTGCCTCTAAGTCCTCCCACATACCCTCCCTGGGATCCTTAAAAGTTCATATATATATATATATATATATATATATATATATATATATATACACACACATATATATATATGTAATATATATATATGATGTAACCTGTTGATTCCATATAATAATGCTTGTATACATGTTTTCAGAGATCATTTGGCGCTGGTCAACCAATTGGTGCGCTCTTCCTTGGTGAGGACCATCTCTCTTGCTCCCAGCTTTACTCAGTTGCTTGTGGTTCTCTGTATAGGGTTGAGTCCTTGTGTGCTTTCCTCCATTCAGTTTGGTCTGTTTGTTGGTGGGTTGAGTCCTTGTGTGCTTTCCTCCATTCAGTTTGGTCTGTTTGTTGGTGGGTTGAGTCCTTGTGGGCTTTCCTCCATTCAGTTTGGTCTGTTTGTTGGTGGGTTGAGTCCTTATGGGCTTTCCTCCATTCAGTTTGGTCTGTTTGTTGGTGGGTTGAGTCCTTGTGGGCTTTCCTCCATTCAGTTTGGTCTGTTTGTTGGTGCATCTTTGTCTAGCTTGTGTTTAGGCAGTCACACTGGTGAGATTTTACGGGAATATTTGATAGGGAAGGCAATCTCACAACTCCCTGAGCCTCTGGCTCTGACACCCCCTCCCCACTTCTGCAATGTTCCCTGAGCCTTCAGAACATTTTGTAGACTTAGGGGGAGCTCTTTTGCAATTTGTAGGAGTGGTCTGCATTTCCCCCTCTCCCCAGAGAGAATTAATATGGGAAATAGGGATGGATGGTTCTTAGCAACAGCTCACTGTTCCTACCTTTAGGTCTGTGTGGGAAGCTTCTCTAGCTAAGGGTTCTGGAGGTAGTAACTGGAGCAGTGGTCACACTCCCAACACAATCTTCTATATTACATTCTAGTTCCTTGGAGTCTGCCACCCTCTTAACCTCCACCCAGTTCCTTCTGGCCTTGTTTTGTTTTTTGATACCTTGTCTTTGGGTCCTCCCTTGATAATGATCGCCCAGAAGCACCACGACCATGCTGTGGTTTGAATCTTAGCTATCTTCTAGAGGCAGTGTCTCAAAACATTGGGCCCTAGTTTGCTGGTGTTGTTTTATGAGGTTGTAGAAACATGGGAGCTGGGGTATAGCTGAAGGAAATAGGTCACCAGGGCGGGTTCTTGATCCCTGAATGCTTTCTGTTTTGCTCTCTGAGCCCTCTTGGGCTAGGAAGTAAACAGCCAGCTCCACTCTGTAGCATGTTCCTTTTACGAAGATTTTGCACAAGTAAACAAGTAACCAGAGCCTGAACCCTCTGAAACCATTCCTGCCTCCCCAAATGCATTATTTTATTACGTTATTGGTGTCAGGCATTTTGGTTCTAACCACAGGAAAGCTAACTAATATAGCAGGGATTGTCTCTGGGTCCCATTCAGGCCATTGGTACCTTGTTTCAAAATTTGAACACGGTAGGAGTCCCTTAGATATTTATATGGGTTATATATGAAGCAAAGACTCCTTTGTAGATAATGTTGTTCAAAAGAAATGGGAACAAAAAAAGTATTAGATAGTAGCAGGTATGTGAAAATGATAATTTAAAAAGGACCTAAATAGATACAACTTTGAAACGATGACTTAGGATTGATGCAGTCATGCGAGAGGCTCAGCCAAACCAACAAAGTCAAAGGGGACAGAAGTGAATTAGGTCTGAAAATGGCAGCCAGTGTTTGTCTTACCCCCTGGGTGAACTGAGGACCTTGAGCTGGCAGTATAAAGAGAAACTCCCATACACAGTCTACGTTTGACCCAAACTACAGGTCAAAGGAATACGAAGAGCGTCAATCTTTGGGAAGATCTTGTGAGCACTATCATTGAGTTATGACTGTTTCCTCAGCACAGTCTTCAGTGGAATAGGAAATAAATTTCCCCAAGGCAAGAGGGAGGGCTTGGAAGCCAACAAAGTTTAGTGATCATCCTTACATTTTTCTCCTCTCAAGTCCTTTGTCAGCTTCAGAACTGGGAAGACGGCTATTAAATTAGAGATGAAATAGCACCAGGCTCCAGATGTGGCTGCCTCAGACTTCTGACTTTAGGCAGATGTACCCAAACCATCACATTCATCATCATTAGAGCTGAGGTGGTGGAAAAGTGTCCCACGTCACATCCCCAGCAATCCTGCTTCTTGGCTCTTGCACTTAAGGAAATTTCCCTCTTAAGTGTCTGCTTATAGAGAAGAGAGTAACGGTGAAGGCTTTTACAAAGCTCCGTAAAAGGAAGCATAATTTTCATTTTTAAAAGGAGAATTGACCCAAACGCTAGCTTCCAGTCATCTTCAGGAAATCCTTTAAAAAGTTCTTGGCCTTGCTGCATTTAGACAGTTGTCCCTAGTCTTGTAGTTACCCTGCTCTTAGGGGCCAAAACTTTGCTTGCTTAATGGTGTTCTCTTTGAAGGAAAGGACACCTTTCTCCTGTCTCACTTCCTCTCCCTTTGGGTCAGGCATCAACCATCATGAGAACTCTGCAGAGGCATGGGGGTGGAGCTTTATTTCTCTGTGAAGTTTAGAGGATATTGAGGGGTTAATAAATTGAAGCTCCTGATGGAGGGTTGTGAGCAGGGCAGCTGGACTAAAGTCCTGTGTGCATACAAGAGCTCCTAGGCTCAGCTCTCCTGGTCCAGGCACCAGCTGGTCTCCAGGGTAACACTAAGGTCACAGATGATCACTGTCCCACCAATTTAAATCTTTAAATCATCTGTCTTCCCCAGTGGAGATTAGGCTGCACATAACTGACTGCGTGAGAGCCTGGCAGCTGGTATGTGGAGCTGTGCAAATGAGGGTGTGCACATGCTCCCCTCCCCCTCCTGCAGCCCCTCAGTCCCCATCACCATAACTGGTTCTGTCAGGTGTGAGTTGAGCCATTGTTGGAACTTGATTGGGAAGGAGTGAGCCGTGTCCTGTGGGTAGTTTAAGAGCCATATTTATCAGGAGTGACTTCACTTAACACCATAAACCATCCTCTGAGGCTCTTTGGCTCAAAGAGCAAATTCTTTGCTGAAGTAAATGATTGTAACTCCTTGGATTGAATGGTCCCTCTTCACGTTAGCTAAAACAAAGTGACAGGGACTACATGGAAGGTCACATGCAGGTCCCAGATGTTTTATACAAACAAGATGGCAGGTTACCCAATAACATGCCTTTCTGCCGGCACGAGCACACTGGCTCACTTGTGAGGGATTTTTGGACTATTCTAACATCTCAATAGCTATTGTGCTGGCGACACAGGGGACACACGGTTCCCTGGAATGTTTTCTGCTCATCTCCTCGCAGGTGTAGAAGGATCTCCTTCTCTTCTCAGTCCTTGTAAGAGGCAGGGAGGAGGGAGGGAGGACCTCAGCAAGAATCGGGGACAATTTCAGGTCATTCGGAGGTTGAGACTTATTTGTCAAATGTCGTGTCTTGAATCCAGATTCTTGTAACAAATGCTTTCTAGTCCCCGGTTCCTCCCATCTGTAATTCAACTTTCCTCTAAATGTGAGGCTGACATCCGTTGCAATGCAGACACATAGTCAAGGACCTGCAGTTTCTCCGTCAAGTTCAGTGTCATGTTAAAGACCATGAACTTTGCAGGGTAGAGGCACAGACGCAGCTTCCACAGGGCTGCAGGCAGGAAGAAATTTACTGTCTCTCTCACCATTCTGATGCCTCAGCATTTTCTCTTGTGACACAAAGGCTCTCTTTAAAGGTTTTCAAGGGGACATAAAGTGTTTATTTAATAGTGCAATTAATTGTTTAGCTTCACTTCTGGAGCTGCCTCAAATCAGCACATGCTAAGACTTAGCAGGGGGGAAGAGATCCCGTCTTCAGATTCTCTCTGCCAGAGTGGATTAGATAAATTACCATGTAATTCTCTGAAGTATCTTTAAAAAAAAAAAAACCAACACTATGTGTTGCATTTAAAGATGCCAATCAACTTCCCTCCTACGTCAGCATGAAAATAAGAGCATTTGAAGCATAGATTGAGTTCAATCATTTGATCACTAATTAATCCAATAAAATATTTGTTGAATCTTCATGACAAAATTATGTTAGGTTCTTGGATAGAAAGGTAATATGACACAGTATTCATCTTTAGGAAATTTTTATAATATTCTGTTTTAGAGGGGAAAAAAAAGCATGGAGCCTTATCCAGGTTCCAAGAATGAAGGAAAAGTTTTATATTAAGGAGGAACATACAAATTCTGATAGGAATGGAGACCCACTGCTGGATTTGACATTCTCTGCTATTTCACAGGAAAGAGAGCACCTTCACTTCACACTGTTTAACATGTGGCTGGTAGGGGGTGAGCATGGGAGATTCCTTCTGCCCCTTTCTGTGCTTCTGGCTGTAGGTAATCAACTGATATCTGATGATCGTGTCTGATGTGATGATCGTGTCTGATTATCCGCTTTTGTTTTTGTTTATTTCTGGTGTCAGGAGTTGAAAGGAGGCATATGCATGCCACGCAAGATCTCTGTTAGCCAGCCCTATGCCTAGCCTACCACATCGTGTCTTCAAGTGGCTTTGCTCTGGCTCTGACAGAATCATGAGATCCCTCAGACCTTTAAAAAAGGTTTGGGGCTGGGGATTTAGCTCAGTGGTAGAGCGCTTACCTAGGAAGCGCAAGGCCCTGGGTTCGGTCCCCAGCTCCGAAAAAAAGAACCAAAAAAAAAAAAAAAAGGTTTGTTACAACATGTAAGTTGGATATATTTCTAGATGATCAGTTTCGTTTTGCCCAGTATTATCAATTATGTTATTAATTGACTTGGACATCAATCTGGTTATGAATGCTACTCTAGCTGTGACAAGAACTGGAGACCTGGGTTGTGGACTTTGGTCACCAGGCTGTTAGAAGGTGGGTTATATGATTTGAATGTATGTCTCCTCCAAGTCTCACATTGGAAAATTAATTGCTATTTTGGCAGTATTGATAGCTGGGTCAGGCCATGGAGGCTGCAGCCCTCTTGTGCTTTCTCTTTCTTGCCCTTTGGCCTTGTGGTTCCTCCTGCCCCATTTCAGTAGAGCAAGAAGGCTGTCACTAGGTAACACCTCTTTGATGTCAGACTTCTGCTTCCAGGTGAAGCAACAAATATCTCTTTGGTGCAAATTACCCTGGCATCACATCCTCTGCCAAGTAGCACAAATAGATTAGTGTGGTGGAACTAGTGCAAAGGATGGCTAAAGGAGTGTTTGAATTGTTCATTCTCATGACTCGGGAAGAGACGGAGGACAGTCGTCCCTGGCTGACCTGCTCTAACTATATGCCATACTGGGTCTGTATTAATTAAAACTTTTATTTTATCTTAAAAATGTATTCTTTGAGAATTTGCCAGCATATTAAAGGTGAGGAATTCACATTTTAAAAGTCCATAGTATGTTTAATGTCTGGGATGTCTAACCATACGTCACTGCTCTATGAAGACAGTGAATAGGAGCTGAGTTTCTGTTAAGTCCCACAATGGGACACACATGTTTCATGTAACAGCGGTCCACAGGACTCCATAATGTCTCACAACCAACATGCGCTACCATTCAGTCACCTGCTTAGCTCCTAGTCCACACAACTCAGTTAACCAGAAATATTTTTTAAGTACATCAGTTAATGGAAAAAAAAAATCAGATCACTGCCCTATCTCTGTGGATTTGTTTCGGTGCACAGAAAGAAGCAAAAATATTTCTATGAGAGGAAGAGGAGGATGGGGAGAGGAGGGGGGAAAAGAGAGGGACATTCAATAATCGGCTTTTCTAGAAGAAAACAGAAATCCACCCAAGAAGTCAGAAAGAAGAATGCTGCTGGCGTTTTCAGTCATTAGATTTCCCAATTTTAGTAGTTCTATTAAATTAAAATTAAAAGGAACAGTTTTAGGAAAGGGCCTTCTTAGGAGGCTGAGAAGATAGCGACTTAACACTTCTAAGCATATAAGATCTCTGTATTTTGGTTGCATTTCCAAGGCATTCTTTTTGTTATGTAGGCTAAAGACCCAATCCCCGGCAACAGACATTGGTCACCCCTGGGAGAATATAAAAAGAAATGGTGCTGAGGAGCCTGGAGATTTGGAGGAGGATTGACTGGTATCAGGTCCTAGGCCGCAGCTCTCTGGGGGCCTGTGCAGAAAATTTCGTGCGTGAAGATGAAATTTTGAAAAAGGCATGGGCTGTGTCTTAAATTCAAAGTTTAATTTAATATCGACTCTCTGGCTAGACTTGAGGTCTGGGATGTGGGAAAGGTCAGGTTCTTGTTGGATTAAATAAGGGAGAGTTGGCTACTCCCACCAGGAGCAAACTCACAGTTCATCACTACTCCATTTTGCTTGGTTCTGGAAACAAGGACCACTCTCTACAACTGGACGGTTGAGAGTCACCACCAATGGCTGGGAGGCAGTAGTTGCTCCTGTGAATCAGCCACATGAATGGGTATGCAATGGGGGTATGCATATGCTTCTAGTAGTGTAAGCTGGTTGCTAAATATATAGCTGGGAAGCATGGGCAAGGGAAGTATCAACCTCATTTGACTGTTTGTTATGGCTTAGACACTCTGGTAGGTGACTTATCTATTTTGTTTAGTTCTTCCAGCACCCATATGAGGTGAGTTCAAATAAGATGCTCCTTCATACAAAAGAAGTGAGACAGAGATGGTAAGCAACATATCAAGTTCACAAGCCAGGAGGAAGTACTGGTGGGAGCCGAAGCTATATGGCCTGATGCCAAATTCTAGACTGTTAACCACCAGGGTGCACACACGTCCAGTGTTCCTTGACCTTCTACTGCGTGACTCATCAACCTTCAGCCCTTTTCTTTCCTCTTAGGAGAAGGAGATTTAAATAGTCAGGAGTGTCTACTGATTTGCAGAAAGTCACTGCTACTGAGCATAAGACTGACCCCAGATGTCCTCTTCTCTCCTGTTCCTCAACTCTTAGCCATTACAAGACTCAAAATCAGCTCAAATGGGACCACTGCAAAGACGAGCATGAGCCTCAGAGAGGACCCTCAGAGCTGCAGGGTGGTACTTGCCCCTCTTGGAGGAGAATCCATGACTATAGCCATGCTGATATGACAAGCTTTAAGCTCTACCTCTGGCTTTATCCTCCCGTGACACAGGCTTTGGCATTTGGCTGAGACAATGTGACCTTGTGGACACAAGTCACTCCCCTCTCCTTTATTGCTAGACTGACTTTGTGTGACTCCTTCAGCTTTATTCTTTCCCTCAGACCTTAAGAGAAACACAAACCCCAATCTTTCTTCAAGCTAACAGCACACTCAGATGTAGTAACTTCTTCGTCCTTTAGGCTCCCAGTTAATTCTGGTGTCACCTATACCTGCTATCTCTTTCCTGTCCACGTATCCCTGCAGGGAGGCTTGGAGAGTGTTGTCCTAGCTAGGAGCTCAGTCTCTGGATCAGGCTGCCCGACCATGTGCCCATTTAATGAAGGCAGCCACTTGTACTCTGTGAACTCTGGCAATTTACTTAACTTCCTCATATGCATATGACTCTAATGTATATGACTGGGTGACATAATCCTGGGCAAGTGACACTCGCTTTCTTGATTTTTCTACTTTCTTGTGATGCCAACCTTCTCCACCCTCTTTCCTTAACCAGCTTAATCTCATGACCCTCACTCCAACCGCTCTCTAGCCAATGGCATGACTTCCTGTCCAGGGTTTGTTTTTTAAAGAGCCATTCCCTCCCATACTGGGAAGTAAATGGCTAGACCACAGCTAGTAAATATTTGTTTCCGCCCTCACTTCTGCTTACTGAATCATCATCATAGCCTTCCTTCCTTCAGGCTTCCAAGAGGAAGGGTCTTCTGAGATCCTGTGGAGGAAAAATGTTACTTCCTTGTAAATTCTTGCTAGACCCTTATTTTCCTTAAGTGGAAGAAATCTCTCTAATTTCAAAGTGTTTATTGGGCTAGTAAAGTGATTCTGGAATCAGATAAACTTGGGTCAAAACTCAACGTTGCCTCTTACTGTCTGTATGACCATGGACAAAGCTTTTACTTTCTTGTTCTAGGGTTGCAATGAATAATTTATTATGAGGAGAGTGCCTAGAAGAGAGCTGGGGAGATACTCAGTTGGTAGAATACTTCGAGATGTGGGCCTGGGTTTGGTCCCCAGAAGCCATGTGAAATGCTGGGTATTGTGATGTGTGCTTACAATCCCAGTGCTGCATCCCTGGGGCCCACTGGATATCTAGTTTAGGCTAATTGGTGGGCTTCAGGCCAATCAAAGGTTGTGTCTCAAAGGAGGTGGATACTGCCAGAGATGGTTGATGGTCCTGAGGATACCACCAGAGATGGATGGTCCTTTAGCTTCCATACTCATATGCATAGACATTAAATGTGCACAGTACATACATGCACCCACAACCACATGCTCACCTATTCATAATGTATACTGACTCTCTCTCTCTCTCTCCCTCTCTCTCCCTCTCTCTCTCTCTCTCTCTCTCTCTCTCTCTCTCTCTCTCTATCTATCTATCTCTCTCTGTCTCTCTCTCCTTCTCTCATACAGATTACATGGATCTTAGCATCATCAACAGAGTCTAAGCAATCGAGATCTTTCAAGTCTGAGGTTATGGTAGTGTTAAAATAAAGATCTGAGACATTGCTATATTCTCAGCAGTTATGTCCTGGGAATCTTAACAAAGTCTAAGAATTCTTCTTGATTGGATCCAAAGTCCTTGGGCCATCCTTACTTGATTGGCTCTATCGTAACTCTGATTAAGGCAAATTGCCTCCAAAAAGAGTTGAGAGCACAGACCCACAGAACGGGCTAATGCTGAAAGGCCAGTTTCCACAGGTGAGGAGGACACTGTGAGCTGTTGTCACATAGTTCTAGAGTCCCCCAGAGCTCCACTTCTGGGTGGTAAGAGGTTGAGGTTCTGAAAGATATGCTGCCTGTTGACTCATTCTGTGCATTTCCGGTGTGGATCTTGTGCCTTTCATTCAAGTTACTGACTCAGCTTAACCCTGCTTAGCTTGCAAGACCTTTCAGGGAAATCAGAGCACGAGATGCAGTCACTGCAAGTTGTCACACATGATTAAGTAGCCAGAGGGAGTGATTTATGTGGAAAGATTAAAATCCCTAAATATGTATGGCCATGTGCTACTCTGATTGAGTGGGGCTTCGGGTATTTGGAAACTGCCCTCTGGGAAGTCTGCAGATTTCAACAGGGTGGGGGGTATTATTTTCAAGGGCTGACAGGCCACGTGGGTGGCAGAAATGTGACCATATGAAAATAGTATGGTGCTTCCTGATGGAGCTGAGCAGCTCAAATTCAAACAGGAAATTCTTCTCTCGGTGATTCTGGAACGCTCCACCTGTGAAGGTGATATTCCGTGCTACCAGCTCTGTTCTCAGCTCTGACCTTCCTGTTCTGTGGGTGGAGCTCCCTCCTCTTCTTCCCACTGTCCCTCCATGAGCACCACTCCTCATGTGCTTTCTTTCTGCTTTATTACTGACAATATACCCTTACTGGCCTTCTTCCACCAGATCAGTGAAACAGACTACGAAGAGCCCCGATTTTAAGTTAGGAATCAGAGTTCACTGGGTTTGCTATTTCCTGGTCA